>NC_086320.1:133318184-133680059 GCF_036172605.1 Pelobates fuscus | reverse complement strand
TGTTCCAATGAGATTCTTTAAGCCAGGTGAAAAGCTGTGTTATGCATTTTACAAGTATGGGACGAAAGTGCTAGGTGGGATAGTGCATGCTATGCTGCATGAGTATGTCTAATCCATGATTTTGTCTCTGGAACGAAAGAGTGGCCGTGACTGTATAGGCGGCTGTAGGAAGCCTATGATGAACATGCCTGGAATATAAATGAGACAATTGTCGGCAGGGATGTATACCCCCACCTTGTACATGAAAGTAAAAGAAATGTGATAAGTGGCCAACCAAGTGAGTTCCCCGGAAATATCATGACCTTATGGATGATGAGTGGCGTTTGTTGATGATATGACATGTGCTTAGTTGTCTGAGGAACAACGGATTGATGACCCTGACCATGATTTACCCCATGCCACAGTAGCTGCTACAATGGGGTAGATCCCCCAAAGGGGCTGAGGTGGTGGAAAAATTTCCAAACCTGGATGCCATGGCCAACAGCTCCAAAGCAATCATTCCCGGTAGATCGCTGCCAAACCCGTGGTAGATGCCGCGTCTGACCATCTGGTTGGAGAAGTGTCAGACAATCCTGGAACATGCTTTTACCATGCCAAGTGGTTAAGAAATTCACCCCCATGTGCAGGTCTGCTGTTGCTGGGGTGTCTAGGGACATCCTCTGATCGTCATGTTGGAAGTGTGGAAAAAAGGGGAAAGTACTCTGGATGTGAAAGCGTGGTCTTGTGGTATGATTGGCATGGCAAAATTAAGGAACCTGGTAGGGATTGTAGTTCCTTGCAGTTGTAAGTACTAAGCAGGAGGTAGTGATTGATGTAGTTGAGAATGTTCCCTATTTGTCTTGTGGTAACTTGCGTGTATGGATGCCGACTCAAGTCGTATGCCCAGTAATGTGATGATAGTGTCTGGGCCTTCTGTTTCTTATGGGGTACTGGGACGCCCAAGTGGTCAACCAGACTAAGCTGCCGTGAGGCTTCTAGTGAAAAATATGTTATCTTTGATCAACAAGAAGTCTTCTAGATAGTGTATGACTGTAAGGCCTCTGGATATGTTATCATAAACAGCACAGAGTATCTGCGGATATCGATAGTAGGCTAATCTGTAGCCCGAAAGTTGAGCGGAAAAGACTGCCCATTTTATGCCATGTAAATGCCAGTGTGTAGGGTAGATGGTAGCCGTTTACTGCGTTGATTATATTGGTCTTACTTAACCAAGCTTCAACCCATGCTTGAGTGATAGCTGTAAAGGTAGATCAATGGTGTTGTATAGTAAGGAAACTCCTCGGAGGGTATGAGGGAGATGAGACTTGGGGTAGCGGAGGTGTGTGGTGCCAATAAGTCTATGGTTAGTCTTTGTTTAAAGGAAGATTTCCTTGTGACAATACCAATGTGTTTGTGTTTGGTGCCATGCTGTAAATGGTGGAGATTGGAAAACCCAAGTAAAGACCCCTCTGCAAATCTTGGCTAGGAGTGTGTTTACAGCCAATGGTTCTGTTGTGCTGACTGTAAGTGAGGGCATGCTATATTCCTTGAAGGTGTATTTATGATACCTGTATGGGAGCCCTTTGAAGCTCCAGAACTTTAGTAAATCTACTACAAGTCTGGAAGGGTGATGAGTCAGTAGTGTTGAAAATGCATTGGTGTGTACAGATGGTGAGTACGTTATTTGTAACTTGTATTGGGACACATGGTTTGTCATGTGCCCTGAACCATTTGAACAAATATGCAACAGTCAATGCAACTATTCATATCAATTGTCTCTGGTAGTTCAGAGGTGCTGGTACCTGGAGCCTGAGCATGCTCGTCCATTTGTTTGGGACAAAATCCCTTCTGTATGGGTACCTGCACAAATAAACATCTCTACATATTCCAAATGCCAACCCAACCAAGGGATGGTCAGTTCCCGATTTACCTGGAATCCCTGGATCTGACCATCACAGATACATCATCATACATATATATGCCTTGTTTCCCCAATGTGCTGGGATCATACGTGCAGGGTTAACGTCTTGTGTGTCATAAGAATTGATTGTACCAGGTAACCGAGTTTCAGTTGGTGCTGGTTGTACAGTAGCGTGAGGCCCAGCCTTGTGAGGGCTGTGGTGACCGACTCGAGATTGCCAGTCTGTCATAAATTTTTTGGCTCATGAGTTTGAGTGAGGCTAGCATGGCCTGGGTGTCACCTGAGTTGGTGTAGCTGGGCCTTCCCCTGCCTCCGTGTTGTCCGTTGATGTATTGTCAGGTCATATCTATCGGCATCAACTTTTCCCAGGCATTTCCGCATAAACAGAGCGCCACGCCCCCTTCTCTGACACGGTCTCCTCATGCTACATAAGGAGACTGCGCCAGATTCAAAATGCTGGATTAATGAAGAGACTTTTCCCAAAGTTCCTCTGACCGGCTACAACAACTACAAACTAAAGATACGTGTACCGAACCGGACTGGACACCGTTAACCTACCTTCTCCTCTCCTCGACCTCGGACTGAACAGGACCTCTGCTTTTGCTTCATAAGGATTTCCTCTAATTGGATACAGCTCAAATAAGGACTCCGGAATTTCCTTCCTCTGAACGCTAAGTATCATTTAAAAGTTATTTTGGAATTGCCAACTTACTACCAACCTTTGCAATATAATCTTGTTTCCTATCTCCTGCAAATTTATTCCGCCTAAGTCAAAAGAGCATTGGATCTATCTTCCACTGAACGCTGAGTTTCACTTAAGTAAATTGGGACTTTGTCTGCTTGCTTTTGCAACCGCTAATCTGCTACTGTCAAATAATAATTCCTACTGTTTCCTACTAATAATAACAGCTCTGGAATCCTCTCCTTATATTTGGAATTGTCTTAATTGCTATTGCTACTCTGTAACAAATCTATTTCTGCTTGCACTATTTCCATCAGCAAACGCCCAAACTAAAGATTTAAAGCTACAGTAACTGCTCCAACCAATTGCATTTTGTTCTTGAGAATTAATTAAATAATCTAATCAATAATTTCTGCAGTTGTGTTCCATCCATTAATTGAATCAACTTTAGAGACATTACAGATTAATCTAGCCCTTTTTTTCATATGAATCCAGCAGAAATCAATTCACAAATGTCCGCTTTAACTCACAGAGTAGATACAATTGCCCAAGGCTTGCAAGATTTGCAGATTACCAATGAAAGAATCCTAGCCTATGTCAGAGACTTACAAGATCAACCCCCACAACCTGTTCTGCAATCTACTAGCGATCCTGCTGTCTGCAATCCCGAAAAATGTTATGGAGATCGAACCAAATACAGGGAGTTTTTGAATTCCTGCAAATTATTAATATCTTTAAAACCCAGATCTTATCCCACTGAAAGATCCAAAGTCTGTTCTGTAATCTCTTTTCTAAGGGGCGAACCTATGGCCTGGGCTCACTCCTTTCTAGAGAATGATGACCCCATTTTAAACTCACTGGATGAATTATTTGAAGCTATGTCTCTCCTATATAATGATCCAAATAAACAAGCTACAGCAGATCTGACTATCAGAACCTTACAACAAAAAAATAGACCTGTAGAAGATTATATTGCTGAATTTAAAAGATGGGCACCAGAAACCCAATGGAACGACATAACCCTACGCAATCAGTTTCGTCTTGGGTTATCTGAAACAGTAAAGGATGAACTCTCAAGAACTGAACTCCCCCCTACTTTAAACACACTGATTCAACTTTCCATCAGTATAGATAGACGTCTTAGGGAAAGAAAGGCTGAAAAGGTCTTTTCAAGTTCATCATTGAAAAAAACATTTACTCCTCCAAAACTACCTGAAAAGACATCCCCACAAACAGAACCTATGGAACTAGGTATAATAGGAAGTCCTCTTACTCCCAAAGAAAGAACAAGAAAAAGAAATTTAAACCTCTGCATGTATTGTGCCTCACAAGAACATCTAATTCCAGAGTGTCCTCTACTGAAACGTTCAAAAGGCGGTAAGCATAATTCTATATCTTCTGTATTGAACGTAATCCCCTCAACAAAAAAAAAATCCACTCACTTTTTCTTATCTCGCATATTACAGTGGGACAAAGAAAGAATTATGACTGAGGCCATTATCGATTCTGGTGCTAATGGGGTGTTCATTGATTCATCCTTTGTAACAAATAATAAAACCCCTTGTGTTCGTAAAAGCACTTCCGTCTCTGTCAGAGTTATTGACGGCTCCCTCATATCCTCTGGCCCCATAAGAAACAAAACAATTCCTTTAAGAGTGATTTCCAACAACATTCATTCTGAATTTCTTGTTTTTGATATTATCAAATCTCCACTTTATCCAGTTATTCTAGGGATTAATTGGTTAAAAACTCATAATCCATTAATTAAATGGTCTCCTTTCTCTCTAACGTTCATCTCTGATTATTGTAAGGAAACATGCTTACAACATACTCCCATTCTACAAATTACTAAAGAACTGGTTATACCCATACACTATTCAGAATTTGCAGATGTTTTTTGTAAAAAAGAGGCTGAAACTCTTCCTCCCATAGGATATACGATTGTCCAATAGATCTCATACCTGGTGCTCCTATCCCTTATGGACACATCTATCCTCTCTTGGAAACAGAACTAGAAACCCTAAAAAATTACCTGGATGACAACCCACGTAAGGGGTTCATTAGACCCTCCACCTCACCAGCTGCTTCTGGCATATTTTTTGTAAGAAATAAAGATCAAACCATACGTCCTATCATAGATTACAGGGCATTAAACAAAATAACTGTTAAAAATCGATACCCACTCCCTCTGATAAGTGAGCTTATTGAAAGATTAAGAACTGCCACTATGTATACTAAACTTGACCTCCGTAGGGCATATAACCTGATTAGAATAAAAAAGGCCGACGAATGGAAAACCGCCGTCAGGACCCGTTACGGTCTTTATGAATATCTTGTCATGCCATTCGTGGCTCTGTAATGCCCCCGCTACCTTCCAACATTTTATAAACGATGTCTTCAGGGATTTACTAGACATATGTGTTATCATATATCTGGATGATATCCTGATATATTCCGACAATCTCGAAGAACATCGGAAACACATACTGTGGGTGCTATTTAGACTGAGAACTCACAAATTATATGCTAAGCCAGAAAAATTTATTTTCGAAGTCAGTGAAATCACTTTTCTTGGATATGTTATTTCACCCAATTCCATAAGGATGGATGACTCCAAAATAAAATGAATTCTTAACTGGCCTACCCCTCATAATACAAAGGAATTACAACGTTTCCTCGTGTTTGCCAACTTCTACAGGAAATTTATTAAAAAATACTCTGACATAACTCATCATCTCAACCTCCTTAACAGCAATAAACATCCATTTAACTAGAATGAAAAAGCTCAATCATCCTTCAGCGAATTAAAAAGAAGATTTACATCTGCTCCTATTCTTCAACTACCTAACCCTGAATTCCTATATGTCCTAGAAGTGGATGCTTCAGAAACAGCTATTGGAGCAGTCTTTTCCCAACACAAAACACGTCAAGATCCTCTCCATCCAATTGCTTTCTTTTCACGAACTCTGACATCTGCTGAAAAAAATTATCCTATCGGTGAAAAAGAATTACTAAGTATGAAGGCAGCTTTTGATACTTGGCGTCATCTTCTTGATGGAACAAAACTCCCCATAGTGGTTTATACAGACCACAAGAATCTCGAATATCTCTATACAAACAAAACCCTTTCAGCTAGACAAGTAAGATGGAATCTTTTCTTTAACCGGTTTAATTTCCAAATCATATATAGACCAGGATCCAGAAGCAAAAAGGCCGATGCTCTTTCTAGAATTCCTCAGAGCCTATCTCCGAATGATCCTCCTGAGTCATATAATCCTCCCAATAAGATTATTGCAATTATTTCATCCCTATGTAATGACATAAAAAATCAAAAGGAAGAAGATCTCGAACTCCCCAATTCACCTAAATTAACAAAAAAAATGGGTTCTATTATTTTAAAAACAGAATTTACGTTCCCCCACATTTAGGAAAAAATTACTTAAAATGATTCATGATTCTCCTTTAGCTGGACATCCTGGTATCAAGAAGACCCTTGAATTATCTAAACGACACTATTGGTGGCCACGTTAGAACACAACCTTTGTAATCTTATGTTAAAACTTGTTCGACTTGTCAGAGATCCAAACCCGAACATCATCAACCTTTTGGACTATTGATTAATTTACCTATTCCAGAAAGACCATGGCAATCCATCTCCATGGATTTCTTAGTAGAACTCCCTCCTTCCCAACATTATACCACCATTCTTGTCGTAGTAGACCGCTTCACAAAAATGTCCCATTTTATTCATTTAACCCCTTAAGGACAAAACTTCTGGAATAAAAAGGAATCATGACATGTCACATATGTCATGTGTCCTTAAGGGGTTAAAGAAATTACCCTCGTCATCTGAACTTTCTAAAACCTTCATCAATAATATTGTGAAACTTCATGGACTTCCTGATGAAATCATTTCAGATAGAGGGACTCAATTTACCTCCAAATTCTGGAAGGAGATGTGTTCTTCCCTTCTAATCCAACACAAACTTTCCTCTGCCTATCACTCACAAACCAATGGACAAACAGAAAGGGTCAATCAATGTCTAGAACAGTATCTACGATGTTATTGTTCATACCTGCAGGATGATTGGATTACATGGTTACCTATGGCCGAATTTGCTTACAACAACTCTATTCATACCAGTAGCAAAATGACTAAATTTTTCTCAAATTATGGGTTCCATCCTTCTTCATTTCCCAATCAAACTATTCCTTCTTCCAACCCCTCTGTTTCGGATCGCAACACTTTTATGTGCTCTCTATTCCTCAAATTACGGAAAAATCTTAAACTTGCTCTGGAGAACTAAAAGAAGTTTTTTGACACCAAGAGAAAATCTCCTCCTAGCTACAAAATTGGTGATCTTGTATGGCTTTCTTCTAGGAATATAGCCACCAATCGTCCCTAGAAAAAATTAAGTTCCCTCTTCCTCTGTCCTGTTCAAATAATATCAGTTATCAACGATAACGTTGTTAAATTAAAACTACCTCCAACTGTCAAGCTTCATCCTGTCTTCCATGTGTCTTTACAAAAACCTCATCACCCCGATCCTTTTCATAGAGATATGATAACTTCTCCTGAACCTATAATAGTTCAAGGTGAGCAGGAATATGAGATCCAGAAAATTCTAGATTCACGTCTCCATAGGGGCTCTTTACAGTACCTAATTAGATGGAAATGTTATGGGATCGATGAAGACACATGGGAAGATTCTTCCGTTGTACATGCAGAAAGATTAGTTTCCGCATTCCACAAACGCTACCCATCCAAACCAAGATAATAGCACCCAGAGTGTGCTCCTTGAGAGGGGGTACTGTCAGGTCATATCTATCGGTATCAACTTTTCCCAGGCATTTCCTCATAAACGGAGCGCGGCCACGCCCCCTTCTCTGACGCAGTCTCCTCAAGCTACATAAAGAGACTGCGCCAGATTCAAAATGCTGGATTAATGAAGAGACTTTTCCCAAAGTTCCTCTGACCGGCTACAACAACTACAAACGAAAGATACGTGTACCGAACTGGACACCGTTAACCTACCTTCTCCTCTCCTCGACCTCGGACTGAACAGGACCTCTGCTTTTGCTTCATAAGGATTTCCTCTAATTGGATACAGCTCAAATAAGGACTCCGGAATTTCCTTCCTCTGAACGCTAAGTATCATTTAAAAGTTATTTTGGAATTGCCAACTTACTACCAACCTTTGCAATATAATCTTGTTTCCTATCTCCTGCAAATTTATTCCGCCTAAGTCAGAAGAGCATTGGATCTATCTTCCACTGAACGCTGAGTTTCACTTAAGTAAATTGGGACTTTGTCTGCTTGCTTTTGCAACCGCTAATCTGCTACTGTCAAATAATAATTCCTACTGTTTCCTACTAATAATAACAGCTCTGGAATCCTCTCCTTATATTTGGAATTGTCTTAATTGCTATTGCTACTCTGTAACAAATCTATTTCTGCTTGCACTATTTCCATCAGCAAACGCCCAAACTAAAGATTTAAAGCTACAGTAACTGCCCCAACCAATTGCATTTTTTTCTTGAGAATTAATTAAATAATCTAATCAATAATTTTTGCAGTTGTGTTCCATCCATTAATTGAATCAACGTTAGAGACATTACTTGTATGGAGGAGTTTGAATAACTCTGCTTTCCTTGCTGTGGCAGGGTAGGGGATTAGGTCGGTGGTAATGTGTGGGATCGTCCAGGATCTGATTGCTGCTGGACTAGCAACATCTCCTCTGCTTGAAGGTGTATCAATTCTAGCCGGGGTGCTAGGAAGAGGTGATTTTTCACAATTTTTTTGAGAAATACTTAAATAACAATAAAGCTTGCAATTATTATTTGTACCCAGGGGTCTTGTACTGGCTTGCTAGCTAAGCCGTAAGGTGAAACGATTAGGCTTGGTGTTTTTTGGTGACTGGTGAGGCCCTGCTAGTTGCCAAGTGGCTTGAGAGGCTCTATCTATGCTTGGCGCGAGGGGATTTTGTGTGGCCACCGAACGTTGTGGCAGGATGTTGGCCTCTCGGTGACACTAACCATAAAATAGGAAGGGGAGTGACAGGTGAGGCCCTCTCTATGATACAATGCGAGGCGGCTAGCTCACGAGTGACCCGAGGGGTGTATGCCTCCGAGTGTGAGGCAGGGTGTTGGCCTCGCGGGACCACTAACCGAAGCATTATGAAGAGAAAAAAGGGGGTAATACCTATTGGGCCCTAAAACCCTAATTGCCAGTACGCTATTACTATCCCAGGGAAGGTAAGAGATGGATAACTACGTGAGCAGGTGTATGTATCTAGTAGTATGGTATTGAACCTGACAATCCGTATAGGTTTTTTAGTAGTAACTGTACCCTGAATGGATAAAACCGTATGGCATGAGGAAATATGGCATAGACCAAGCTTATCTTAATACGTACAGTATATGTGAAAAGTAAAGTGCCGTGATGTGTAAATATTAAACATTGTAGCCATTCTGGTCAAATATGTATGAATCTTAACCCATTAAGTGCCGTATGTACAAGTGAAAAAGTGGTCTGTCCCCACCTTGTATGTTGTATGTCCCTTTGTTAGGGGAAAGTCTGTTGTGTGAGCAGCTTGCTGTGAAAAATGTATGTGAACTATATTACCAGTTACGTATATACAGATGCGTCTGCTACTGTGTAATAATATATGCATTTATACCAGATGTTGATTAACTACTTGCTATGTGAATTGTTGTATGTCTTATTGAATGGGTCAGTGAACATGGTGTTGCAAAATGCAAGTGCACTGGAGATCTGCCGAGTGCCCTATAGGTGGCAGTGTAGTTGGATACGGATTGGTATGTGAAATGTTGTTTGTCTGTTGACCTATAGGTGTCAGTGTTTTGGTGTTTGTAAAACCCCATGAACATTGTCAATGTACTTGACAGACCTGTAGGTGGCAGTGTTGATAGAACCACTGTTGGTCTTGATGCGAAATGTAAATTATTGTGAATTAAACCTGAAGTTGAGCCCGTGCTGGAGTTTAATTTATGGTTCATGGTTATGTTTAAAACAATCTCATGTGTAATTTATATTGGCTGGTAAATTGTATATGACATGTGAAGACAGTTTTGCTTTTGACCAGTAGGGGTCAGAAATGCTGATTGTATGGTAAAAATACCCTTTAATCCAAACCCGTTTGACAATATACAATATGTGAACATAATAGCTTAATAACATTCATTGTAACAAACCAAAGTTCTGTTAGTGGGTTGTAATTGCACGAAACGTGTGTGTAGTACAATAGTAAATGCATGAACTAGTTCCCGTTTGGTAGAAAATTGTGTGAACTGTGAGCCTGGTATGTCAGGGAAACAAAACAAAACGAGCAGTGAAATTTGAAATGCACGCACAGAATTGCCTAGTATGTTAAGGCAATTGAAACAGAATGTCTTCCTGTTTGGGAGTATGCTAATGCTCAAAATGAGCCAGTGACAGATATAAACAAGCGAGTTTAAACCAATGATATGCATGAACATGCAATGGTTTTAGAACAGACTTAGACTAAATGCAGCCGTAAAGAGAGGACCTCACCTGTGCATGCTGCCGTGGGACTGATGCCTGGCGTAACGGGTAGATCGACTTACGGTTTGTGAGTCACTTGGACACCATCCACGGCAATGGATTGAAGTAAGAAGGTGGTAGGCCGGAAAAGCCTGTGGCTGGATTCCTGACACAGCTCAGCTTAGAAAACCTCATGGAGTAATCAGGAAAAATGGCGTCTGGATGGCCCGGAAGTGGAAATCATTCTGATGCTGACCTCAAGCGAAATGAGTCAGGTAAGGGGTGTCCCTTATATAGGGGAGTGAATTAATTTAAGCCCCTCCCACAAATACAGGCCAAACGGCCTTAATACATATATAGATATATATATACATACACACATACATCTACATGCAGTGTCTCTGTTTGTGCTTTAGGGTGCACACCCTTATGCAATAGGCTGCACATGCCTATGTACATATGTAGCCCACTACCTCCCCTCAAACTGCCATAAAAAGTAGTTACCTGTTAGCAAAAAGGTGGTGTCCTCTCCACAGCTCTGCTCCATCCCCAAGTGGTTATCAGTCCTAGCCAATCTAATTCTTCTAATGGATACAGTCAGTAAAGGAAAAAAGAGGTAAGCATCTCAAAAACAAATTTAGTAAGTTAATACTGACAAGAAATTACAAATGGCTAATTTGTATTTGCCTTCTTAAAAAGGGAGAGTGTTTTATCTACTATAGTGTATTTTATAATGTGCCTTGACAGATGCAATACTTGTACACTATCCAATGGACTAGAGAGGGTTGCTAGATCTTGAGGATGTAACCCACAAGAGTATTGGACTTGTCGGCCGAAGCCCTTGTTTTTGCCTGTATACATAACCAGGGTCTATGTAGTGGCAATGTAGAAATTACTGTTTTGCATCCACTTCATTTGTAATGCCCCTTTTGGGCACAGAAACACCAAAAATCATGTATAAGAGAGTAGGGACTGTCACTGTAGCCCACAGTGTCACTGACAAATTGTACCAAGTGTTCTTCTTTGCTATTAGTAAATGCAGGGCCGGATTAACATAGGGGCTGATGGAGATGCAGCTCCAGGCCCATGCCCATGAAATAGACCCATTGATGTAATAAAAAAAATATATATATATATATATATTTTTTTTTTAATTTTTTTTTTATTTTTTTTACACACTGCTCTTAGAGTTTCCACCTGGCTGGTATTGTACTTGTACAGTATTTGTGGCTGCCTTGCTGGTGCCGATATTGCAGTCATACAAATGCTAGTATTTTTCTCAGTATAAATAGAGATTACGATGCAATACCAGCACTGGCCAGTAGGGGTCGCTGTGTGTGAAGAGAGGCAGGAATAGGAAGTTCCAGCATATCCCTCCCTGCCTATCTATGCTCACTGATCCACAGATGAGAAGCTACAGAGAGTCCAGTCAGCAACTCCCAGCCTGCAGAGACCGCCTACAGCTCAGGGAAGTGAGGGATTGGGGGAAAGGCTGCAAGGCTGCAAGTAAAGGCTGCACTGAGAGATATGGGGGCACAGAGACACTAAGGGACATTGAAATACATTATGACACAGACACTTGGGGACATTGGGAGATATGGGGACACTGGGAAACATTATGACACAGACACTTGGGGGCACTGAGACACTTGTGGACACTGGGAGATATGGGGACACTGAGACTTTAAGGGACATTATGACAGACACTTGGGGACACTGGGAGACATGGGGACACTGGGACACTAGGGACACAGTGTCTCCATGTCTCCCAGCCAGTGTCCCTAGTGTCTCAGTGTCCCTGGTGTCTCAGTCCCCCGATGTCTTCAAGTGTCTCTTAGTGTCTCTTCAAGTGTTCCCATGTGTCCCAGCCACTGTCCCTAGTGTCTCAGTGTCCCCATGTCTCCCAGTGTCCCTGGTGTCTCAGGGTCCCCATGTCTCTCAGTGTCTGTGTCCCCACGTCTCCCAGTGCCCCATGTCTCGTATCCCAGACAGTGTCCTGGTGTCTCAGTGTTCCCTAGTCTCCAAGTGTCCCCTAGTCTCCCAGCCAGTGTCCCTAGTGTCTCAGTGTCCCCATGTCTCCAAGTCTCCCAGTGTTCCCATGTCTTTCTGTGTCCCCAAGTTTTCCAGTGTCCCTAGTGTCTGTGTTCCCATGTCTCCCAGTGTTCCCATGTCTCCCAGTTCCCCAAGTGTCTCAATGTACCCATTTCTCTCAGGGTCCCCAGGTCTCCCAATGTCCCCTGTCTAGGTGTCCACATGCCTCAGTGTCCCTGGTGTCTCAGTGTCCCCATGTGTCTCAGGTTCCCCATGTCTCCCAGTGCCCAAAGTGTCTCAATGTCCCCATTTCTCTCAGTGTCCCCAGGTCTCCCAATGTCCACTGTCTCAGTGTCCCCATGTATCAGTGTTCCTAGTTTCCTAGTGACATGGGGACCCTGGGAGACATGGGGACAGAGACACTAGGAGAAATTGAAACACATAGGAATACTGGGGGACACAGGGAGATATGGGGACATGGGGTGACATGGAGACACAAGAGGACACTGTGAGACATGGGGCATTGAGACACTGTGATACATAGGGATACTGATACCTGGGGACACGACACTGGGACATGGGGACACTGGGAGACTACGGGACACTGGGAGACATGGGGCACTGAGACACTGTGATACATAGAAACACTGAGAGCTGGGGTAATCGACATACGGGACACTGAGTCATCAGGGCACTGGGAGACTAGGGGACACTGAGACAGTGGCAGACTGGAAGACACTGGGAGCAATCCAGCTATACAGCAGAATCAAACTTTAAGTAGTTTTTTGGTGATTTTACAGCATTTTCTCTTCTCCTTGTGATTTACTTCATGTGATGTCACCCCATACATAATTAATTATGCAAATTAGTAAGGCCAGTATGTTTTTCCAAGAAAGGTGGCAACCCTTACTACTTTTCACATACTCTTGCTTAAGAGGGATGTATGGGAACAAAACTTGTTTTGACTGGCTGACAATGAAATTAGTTAAGGTAATGCTGACTTTGGTCTCTCTAACACACGTTTCTAGCATGTTCCCTTTCTTCTACACTCACTACATACAGCTGTTCTCTGTCCCAGATTATAAACCAGGAGCTTCTGCCTGCTAGTAAGAAGGTAAGGAGACAAGTGGACCAGCGAGTGCTAGGGGACAGTCCTTAGAAAGCGTTGAGCAAGTGCATCATTAGATGCATTTATGTCAAGCTCAGGGTGCTGTCTGCATAGTATGCCCTTAGTTTGCCAGCTTGCATGATTGGCAGGCAGCCTGACATGCATTCATGCCAGGCTGGCCTTCCAATTCTTTGGCCAAACATGTCCCCTTTTTGGGCATGTTCGCCCCTTTTGGCAGGTTACGTGATTTGCATTGACTTCCTGCTTCACTGGACTCTGCTCTCCCAGCACTCTTTCAGTGTTTCTTTCTCTTGCTCTGCTTTTTCTCCCCAATTCCTCTTTGTTGGTGTCACCAAGGTCCTTCGTCCCCTACTGTTCTCTATCTATACTGCCTCCCTTGGTAAACTCATTAGCTTCTTTGGCTTCCAATATAATTTCTTTGTGGATGACACGCAAATCTACCTGTCCTCTCCTGATCTCTCCCCATCCCTCTTGACTAGTGTCTCTGACTGCCTCTCTGCTATTTCTAACTGGATGGCTGCCCACTTCCTTAAACTCAACTTGACCAAAACTGAAATTCTAGTCTATCCTCCCTCAAGTGTTGCTACTCCTGTGTCTGTCTCCCTCCAAGTCAATGGGGCTACCATCAGCTCCACCACGCAGGCTCGCTGCCTAGGTGTTCTCTATGACTCCGACCTCTCCTTCACGCCTCATGTTCAGTCTATCGCCAAATCCTGTCATTTCCATCTCAAAAACATTGCGCGGATCCGACCCTACTTAACGCCAAATGCGACTAAGGTGCTGGTCCATTCCATTATCCTTTCTCGCCTTGACTACTTTAATCCGCTTCTCAGTGTTCTTACGTGCTTCCAACTTGCGCCATTACAGTCCATAATGAATGCAGCAACGAGGCTTATCTTCCTGTCCGCCCACACCTGAACTTGATGGACGCAAGTCTCTTTTCAGCTATGTAACTATGTAACCTCCCACACCTCACCTTTCTGTCTGTCCCTACATTAGCTTCCTGTAAGATATAGGGCTCAATTTAAAATTCTGGTTCTTGCTTTCAAATCTCTACATAATGCTGCTCCCACCTATCTATCCTCACTAATACACAAGTATGTCCCGTCTAACGCTCTGCTGAAGACTTACGTCTATCTTCTGTCCCTACTCCCACCTCTGATGCTCCCCTTCAAGACTTCTCGAGGGCTGCACCGTTGCTGTGGAACTCACTTCCCTCCTTCGTTAGATGCTCACCCAGTCTCCACTCCTTAGAAAAATCATTAAAAACCCACTTCTTCATAAAAGCGTATCAATTAAACTGTTAATAGCTCCTGACTGATTCCTCTCTTGCAACTGTCATTAGTCTAATACTATCCTTACCTTTTGTGTCACTTTGCCCCACTCCCTCTAGCATGTAAGCTCATTGAGCAGGGCCCTCAACCCTTCTGTTCCTGTTTGTCCAACTTGTCTGGTTACAACTACATGTCTTTTTGCCCACCCACTGCAAAGCGCTACGGAATTTGTTGGCGCTATATACATAAGATAATAATAATAATAATAATAATATGGATTTACTTGAAAGATGAAAACATAAATTAAAGAGAGATTAGCATAGGGTATGTGTTTTGTTTCCCTCCAGCACCATCTCCATCAGATACATGACGCTTGGGAGTATTTTAGTGTTTTTGGTCGATAAGATTCTGTAATTGGGCCCATCCTAATTGTCAGCACCAGGCCCACAGGGCTCTTAATCTGGCTCTGGCTACATCTGAATTCACTTTACAACACTCTAGCATTAGAAATAAATCTATTTATTTCTAAGTCTGGAGTGTTCCTTTAAGTGTAACTTGTTTTACCATTGAAATAAACAGCAAAACCTAGAGTGAAATTTCTTCTGTAAGAAAAAATAACAGGTTTTATATTAGAGAACTGGAAACTAATTTTAGCATGCCTTTTGGTCAAATATTTAGAGAAGAAAAGGAGACAACCAGTCTGCTAATAATGCTGCTAACTTTACAAGTTCATTTGGCTGATTGAAGTGAAAACCAAGTGTCTGTCATATCTGCCTGTGAATCTAATCCAAAATCAATGCATGAATGTAAATCTGTGTTACAGATTGTAAATGCTTACAAAAAAATGAAACCTGGCAAAACGTAAAAATAATCATTAATCTCAAATGCATTTTTTACACAATATAGACAAAAAATAAATTAAAAAGAGATTAGCATAGGGTATGTGTTTTGTTTCCATCTCCATCAGATACATGACGCTTTTGAATTAAACCACACAAGACATCTCAGCCCATCAGGAAAATGGCACAATATTTGCAATGAAAAAACAGAAAATCAAAGTGATACAGGCAGTGGTGTACAGGTCCGGACTGGCCCACCGGGATACCGAGAAATTTCCCGGTGGGCCGTCGGCACCTGGGCTGGGCAGACACCTGGGTCTGCTGGCGGCCGCTGGCTGGGGGAGGTCTGTTGGCGGCCGTTGGGGGAGGTCTGCTGGCGCCCGCTGGGGGAGCTGTTCTGGCTCTGTTCCCCAGCGCGCAACTTAATGAGACCGCGGCCGGAATATGACGTCATATTCCGGCCGCGGTCTCATGCAGCAGCGCACGAGGGCGAGAGAGCAGAGCCAGCACAGCACAGCTTCCCATGCGGCCGCCAGAAGACCTCCCCCAGCGGCCGCCAGACTCCAGCACAAGTCCCCCAGCGGCCACCAGCACTGCATGGCCCCCTGGCAGGTAGGAGTAATGTGTGTTATGGTCTGTCTGTCTGTGTCATGGTCTCTGTCTGTATGGTGTGTGTCTGTCTGTGTCATGGTGTCTGTCTGTATGGTGTGTGTGTGTGTGTGTCTGTCTGTCATGGTGTGTGTGTCTGTCTGTGTCATGGTGTGTGTGTCTGTCTGTCATGGTGTGTGTGTCTGTCTGTCCGTCATGGTGTGTGTGTGTCTGTGTCATGGTGTGTGTGTGTGTCTGTCTGTCTGCCATGGGGTGTGTGTCTGCCTGTCATGGGGTGTGTGTCTGCCTGTCATGGGGTGTGTGTCTGCCCGTCATGGGGTGTGTGTCTGCCCGTCATGGGGTGTGTGTCTGTCCGTGTCATGGTGTGTGTGTCATGGTATATGTGTGTGTGTCATGGTGTGTGTGTCTGTCTGTGTCATGGTGTGTGCGTGGTTCTGTCTGTGTCATGGTGTGTGTGTGTCATGGTATATGTGTGTTTCGGTGTCTGTCATGGTGTATATGTGTGTTTTAAAAATAGTGTTTTTGATCACCTTTTTTTCCCCCACGCATGCTGGTCTCCCCTCTACTGGCCCTGCCTCTATGGCTAAGATCATCAAGCTTGATGATCTCAGCCAATCCAATGCTTTGCCATAGGATTGGCTGCAAAACGCTACACCAATCAGCATCTCCTCATAGAGATGCATTGAATCAATGTATCTCTATGGGGAATGTTCAGCGCTTCCAGAGTGTGGAGGCCCTGAATGTAGGTGCACTGACACAGGAAGCACCTCTAGTGACCGTCTGAGTGACTGTCACTAGCGGTGTCACTTTAAAGCAATGTAAACACTGCCTTTTCTCTGAAAAGTCAGTGTTTACGTTGAAAACCTGTGGAGACATGCTGTAGACATCAGTACCACTACATTAAGCTGTGTGTGTGTCTGGTAGCGAGTGAGCTTGTTGCATGTGTGTGCCTGCTAGTGAGTGAGTGTGTGTTATTATGTCAATGAGCTGATGTATATCAGTGAGATTGTTTGTCTTTGAGGCTGTGTGTGTGTCATTGTGTGTGTCATTGAGATGTCAGTGTCTGCATGTGAGTATGCTTACTGTATAATTAAACGTTTTACTCTGAAAGGACCAATATTTTATATTAGAAAAAGCAATATATATATATATATATATATATATATATATATATATATATATATTTCTCAATCATCTGTCATGGGGTGGTAAGATATAGCCTTACATATTACATACGGCAATATATGGCGCAATGACTTATGGGGCTAGCATACATTTTTTTTCCAGGGCTGCTTTGTATCCCCAGTCCGGCCCTGGTGGTGTAACCTGGTTTTGTGCTGCCCTAGGCATGACAAAACTCAGGAGCCCCCCCACCTCCCCCGAGCCACCCCACCCTGCCCCGCCTTCTAAATACACACACATTCACTGACAGACACGCACACACACTCACTAACAGACATACACACTCACTAAAAGACACATACACTCACTAGCAGACACACACATTCACTTGCAGACACACACATTCACTAACAGACACGCATACACTCTCACTAACAGACACACACATAGTAACACACTCCCTAACAGACACACTCCCTGACATACACACACTCACTAACAGACACACACTCACACAAACTAACAGACACGCACACACTAACAGACACACACACTAACAGACAAACACACACACTAACAGACACACACACTCACTAACAGACACACACACACTCACTAAGACACACACATACACACACACACTTACTCACATTAATACACTCACTTTTTTTTTTTTTTTATTTAACCCCCCCAGCCTCCTTACCTTTGGGAATGCTGGGGAGGCTGTTCTCCCTTTGCCTGGGGGTCTAGTGGCTGCTGGGCTGCTAGGTTGCTGGGCGGGCGGCACTGGCAAGGGAGCACTGAATAGTGAGCTCTCTGCTCAGCTTCCTCGCGCACCGCAGAGTGATGCTGGGAGTCAGAATATGACATCATATTCCGGCTCCTGGCATCACTCTGCGGCGCGTAAGGGAGCTGAGCTGAGAGTGCAGGGGAAAATGCTCCCTTGCCAGCGCCGCTGCCCGATTGGATTTTTAGTTAGCCACAAGGCTAACAAGACATTTGCCCTGGGCATTTGGGGGCGGCTTTTTTGCCGCCCCCTGGAAAATGCCGCCCAAGGCAAATGCCTTGTTTGCCTCGTGGCTAATACGTCCCTGGATACAGGCTCTCAAGAACTGCTAATAGTTATATACATATTTCTGAAATTAAAATATTAAAGTGCAATCACAGTATTCATAAAGTGCAAATATTACGTTGTGGTAACCCAATAAAGTGTTAATTTTATGCAATTAATATAAACTACACCAATGATTTAGAATAGCATAAAAAGTAAAAAGAAATACAACAAATCAATATGTATTGATTTTAAATTTGATTTTATTTACCACGCTTCTTAAACTTTCATAATTTACCTTTAAAAAAATGTAAAACTAATCATAAATACATACAGTTGTAATTAAAATTATTCAACCCCATTGAAAATCAGATTTATTGTCAAAATGTACAACAAATGTACAACAAATGCAAATAGAATGTGTATATACAAATGGCAGAGGAGTATAGCTGATAGTCTACAGAAAAAAACACAATACAATAGTGTAATACTGTAAGTGAACAATAAAACAGTGCCAATAAAGTTAAACTCACAAGATGCAGAAAGTAGCTGCTATTTTGTCTTTTTGTTTAGGGTATTTTATATTTACAATTTGTTTTTAGTGTTGGGTCTCTGATGAAGTCTTTTGTTAGACGAAACATGTTGGACCATATTTGTGTTTTACCGTTTATACTTATGAAATAAAGCAGATCATTTTTACCATTTCCTGAGTCCGGACTTCCATATTGTGGCGACACCATCAACCAACTGAGAGAGAGTTCTGGACATACCCCCCAAACATTTAAGGGGAGGCACCCTAAGGCGATCTTACTACCTACATCTTGTGAGTTTAACTTTATTGGCACAGTTTTATTGTTCATTTACAGTATTACACTATTGTATTGTGTGTTTTTTTCTGTAGACTATCAGCTATACTCCTCTGCCATTTGTATATACATCTTATTGTCAATATTTAAAGACTTTTAGCTGTTTGCAATTAAAAAAAATCAAACAAAAGCAATTGAAATACGTCAAGTGGTTTTCCCAAATACAACTGAAATTGCAAATTATAATTACTTATACAGTCTCAAAATGTTTCAACCCATTCATGGCAAGCATCTTTAATAGACAGCCACAGATGCTGATTTAGTGCTGCAATGTAAACATTGCAGTTTAAGTGAGCTAAAGTGATCTGGGTACCCATAGTGTCCGTTTAAATAAATTTACCAAAACAAAACTCAGGCCAAACACTGTTTCCTCTCCATCATTACCTGATCTCTAGCTGTCTAGCTGACATATTTCTGGTATACCAGCTGAATGTATCATGTCAACTCTTGTCTTTATTTGTCAATGTATTATGCAGCCATCTTTATGGTAGCCCTTAAACACTACAAGGCAGAGACCACAAGTTATTGATGATAAATGGTAAGATATCTTGCCTGTAAAAAACACACACAATTAAGCTGTCATCCATCCTTGAAAAAAAAAAAAAACATTGCTGTATTATAATAAATACTTTTAAAATATTAGACTGCTCTAGCTAGATTTTTGAAGAAGAAATAGAGTTATTTAAGCAGTGGGGACAGTTTGATGTCTATAATGCAAAACAAGTGTGGATCCTCCTTGACCTCAAGATTTCAGTGTTCATTTCTTTCAAGTAAGGATGCTTTAGAATAAATGGCATTTACCATCTATCTCAAGGAAAAGCCACATTGCCTTTTATGTAATAGATATTGCTGTATGCTTGCCTTTCTAAGCACTTTCTAAGGTGAACTAGACAAGGAAACAAAGGGTTATAGTGGACAGTTATGTATATATTTTCAACTCCAAATTAATTGTATTCTTTCATTGATAACAGAAAAGTATCTTGATACTTTAACGGGGTATTTTATAGTAGTTGTATTAGAAGCATATACAAGCATATATATATAATATATGTCTGAATGCACCTGTCATGCAATATTAATGTGGTTTCAGACTAGCATTTAATTTATAAATTTCCCTAGAAATGTTGGAGTAAAATGCTCAGATAAAGTTCAATTTAGTATTGAAGATTCAAAATAATACCTCCATACTTAGATTTAAGCATAAACTGTCGTTTGCAAGTCAGTGAGATGCACACACACCTATGCACTTTCCACAATGTACAATGTTATGATAACTATTAAGTAATGCAGTATGATGTGATTACCAATGAGATTACATCAGATGCTGGGATGGCATGATCAGTTTTGATACACAATAATAGAAAGTGGAAAACATACATAAAATCTCCCTTAAAAAGACACCGTAGTCACCAGAAAAACTACAGCTTATCATAGTTGTTCTGGTGAATATAATCATTCCATTCAGGCTTTTTGCAGTAAACACTGTTTTTTCAGAGAAAGGGTAGTGTTTACATTGCAGCGTAGGGATACCTCCACTGGCCATTCCTCGTTTGAGGTGCTTACTAGGCCAGTGCTGCACATTGTGAAGAACTGTCAGTCAGTGTCTTCACCCTCTGCATGCAGACACTGAACTTTCCTCATACAGATGCATTGATTAGCCAGGGCTGTGTTTGGGTTGTGCTGGCTCTGCCAGTGATCTGCCTCCTTGAAAGTTTCACCCAATTCAATGCTTTCCTATGGGAAGGCATTGTGATTGGCTTTGATCACTACTTCTAATTATGTCAGCCAAGCAGGCAGATCAGGGGCAGAGTCAACAGCAGCAGACTAGACTAGATGTAAGATTTTGCTATATTTAGGGGGGCTAGGGTGGACCAGGGGGCTAGATGGTGTTTATATTATTATAGGGTCAGGGATACGTGTTTGTGTACCTGACCCTATAGTGTTGCTTTAACTGTATCTCAAGCATCCTCAATGAAAAAAAGGGTTTATTTTACAGCATAGTGTGCTGACTTTATAAGTTATCTCAGGTTTTGTGAATTGGAAAAATAATCACATACAGGAGGTTGTTGTAAGCTCAACAGGCAAATAACAGAGCAGAAGATACACAATTTAAGAAGAGTATAGGGAGGCTGTGTCAGTCACGCCCAGGGTATGTGTGGATAGGGCTGCATAAACAAAGTATTTAACGCCTTAATTATAGAGTTTGGCAATGCATGATCTATACACCATAACAACTTTGTTAAGCTAAATTTGTGTTGGTGCTTAGTGTCCCCTGACGGTTTATCCTTATACCTGGCTTGTTCTTAAGATTTGTGGATCTCTGACATTCCAACTTCAGCATGCATCTTAGATTACATTTGCCTGTGTATAGGATCTCTTTCTTTTCTGTTTATGGGAGATGTATCAATAAGCTTGGCAACTATAGGAACCAGTTACACCTTTCTTTCCCATTATCCCTGGTTATCTATTGCCTATGTTTCACAAGCTTGTGTATGGTCGTATTTTGACAACTCAGTTGGAACATTGTCCAGTATTGCGTTTTCAAATGCTTAATTGTAGCTACTAGTTACTTATTTACCAGTTACTTTTTACTTAGTGTTATCTTATTTATTTTTTCATTCTCATTTCCTTTTATGCTCTCATTTATTTTAATTTGCTTGCATAAAAGGAGTAGAAAAACATCATGTTCATTTCATCATTCAATTCCAATGGGAATCTGGTACCCAGGTGCACATCTAGATATATTATCTACAGCATAAAGTCATGAACCCCTTGCAATGACACATTGAGTCTGTAATGTCTGCTTTAACTATGTAGGATCGGTTGTGTATCTCTTAAATGGGCATGAATATTGTGGAGTGCACGGATGCATGGAGTAATACACTGTTTGTTACATAACCATATTTAATTAAGACAAGACTTCTCTCTAAATCACTTCATGAGAGTATACTTTGTTCTGCCAACATCCTAAATTCCTCAAACCCAAGATAGAATGTACACCATGCAGCCCGAGTTGCAGTCAGTACAAATGTCCTTCAGAGTGATGATCCCTTGGCAGGCACTGCATTGGCCTGTTGGCTTTGCAGGAATTCAGTCATCTGCTGTGAGCTCAAAATGGCATCACATTACTCAAAAATATGGCACTGGCTGTGACATTGCATGTGTAATAGCCCTGGAGAGTTGGTGCTCTTGTGATACGTTTAGGGACTGTGCTTCTGGTAAACAGGAAGAAACATATTAGCACTAATGTGGAGAACGTGTGAATATAAATATTGCCAAATTAGCAGATAACCTGTACAGTGCCCCTTGTTAATGTGAGTAGTGTCTGTACCTGCAAAGTCAATCATTGCATTTTTAATTAGGTTTAAAATGTGCCACTAACATAGAAAATCATTTTGGTAAAGGCAGATGGGTTTGTCGTGGTAACTTATTTTGCTTGGACTTCATTTCTGTAGGTTAGTGCTGCAGTAGTTGTCATGTATATTTGCAGTTGTTTCATGGGAGAGTCTTTTTCTAACTGTTGTAATATAATTCCTGGGTATACCTTGCATTATGTCACTGTCTTATGGCTTTGCCATATGTAGAATGAAGTTAAAAAGATATATCAGTTTTGTTTATGCATGTATTCAACAAGTGCAAAGTATTAACTGCTTTGGAATATATATTATATATATATATATATATATATATATATATATATATATATATATATATATATTATCCTCAGTATTATAGGGATGTTTCTTATCTAAGTGCTAAATATGTTAAATAAAAAGCAAAGATGCCCTAATCCGCCACTGAGACTCATTCGGTTTATATCACGAAAATAAGTCATTATTAATAAGGTACATTTTACAAGCATGCATTGCTGAAACCGCTTTTATGGCTAGTCCCAGACTTTTGCAACACAATTTCAATAAATTTTCTCTTAGAGTCTATGGGAGACACATTTAATGGAGTGCAGGGGACACCAATAGTAAATTACCATTTTACAGATAACTACAAATCTGTCCCCTTTGTTGTTAACTGCAGCAGGATATACTTTGTCTCAATTCACTGTGTCCTTGTTGGAATAGATGCTGAAATTATCAGGTATATATTGTGTAAACGTTGATGCTGTACACAAGATAATATTCTTATTTCTCTTAAAACAGTTTAACAACAATAAAAGATGTGAAATATGGTTTGATCTTTACTATGACACTTTATGAGGTCAGAAATGAAGTTGTTGATTGTAACATGGAGTAGATTAATGGTTTGAGTATTCTCTTTGGAATTGAAAAATATGTGAGTAGAAAATTAGAATTTGTGAAGAAATCGTATTTATTTATTTTTTGGTAAGTCTACAAGGGAGTGTCCAACATTATTTAACAAAGATATATAGCAATTTTGTGCACAGTGTTTTTGGCGTGGCAAAGACCTCAGATATAGGTTGCATTGTTACAGCTGCTTGTTTAATGCACAGAATTCCATTAAATCTGCCTACTGATTAACCCTTGAGAGCCTGGACCATCTTCGTTGTCTATACATGGGACTATCCACTAATTTCTTCCTCACTCTGAATGTCAGGTATGATACATAAGCATACACATGCATAAATATTTTTTTATTAATGTGTGCTTCTCATGCTTGGTATGCAAAAATATATTCAATGTGGAGTCTCAAACTTTTATCTTGAAGCCCAACTGCACTTTTTATCTGGTTGCCTGTTGCAAGTATTTTTCACACTCCATTGATATCCCTGTTTCGGTAAAATAGATTTTCTTGAGGATCATGAAAGTTAGCAATAGAATGCCCTGGTTAAAAATATTATACTTGTAGAATCAGGCAGGTAAAGAAACAGTAATATTTTAACTATAACAAATATAATCGGGGGGGGGGGGGGGGGTGGGGGAACCTCATCTTTTTATGGCTGAAACCCACATACTTCAACAAAACAAGCTACATGTATGTGATTGCATGGTCCAGCGCACCTTAATGAGCCCAGTTCATGTTGTTCTGTGCAATACTGCTCTTGTCCAAGATTGAGGCCTGTTGAGGCCTACTGATGCATGCAGACCGGAAGTTGGTAGAAGCGGCCGATCCGCCGACACGGGGTGCTGTTCACTACTAGCAAGTGCCCTGCTACCCCACCTTTGAAACTCGTACCCGAAAGCTCGGAGTCTGAAGCACCGCATACAGCGTGGCGTGCTTGAGATGGGCACCACGTGGGAAGCTAAGCACTGTAGCCTGGGCCCTGAAGGCCAACAGTGGAAAATCCTCTTCGAGGCTCGGATCGACACCATCTGCCGACGATTCTGGCACTGCATTGAACTTCGTGCTACACCAAATCCCCGTACTGCTGCAAAGTTACCAAAAGTCGCAGACTTAACAGCCCGTTCCTCTCCTGGGCCGGGGACTGAGGTGGAGTTGCCTCCGAACCACAGTCAACACACTCATGGCGATATCCCACACACGGGGACCCACGATCCCACTGCTCAGAGTGTGGGGATCCATGGACATTTGGAGCTAGCACCCACTGAGGCCTGGGACCGAAGAAACAAGGTTCTGATGTTTCGGGTTAAATCAGCCACCCATCCTCAAGCAAGCCCACACAGCCTGCATGGAGGCAGGGCCGGATTTTTTTAAATCAATGGGCCTATTCCTTGGGCCTGGGCCTGGAGCTGCAGCTCCATCAGCCCCTATGTTAATCCGGCCCTGCATGGATACCCCAGTCGTATTCGTTATAATATCTTTTTCCATTGTTAATTGGAATCTAATTTGGTCAATCAAACGGGATTTCTGGAATAAATTAGAGGTCTTCCAATGTCTGGCAATAATAATTTTAACTGCAACAAAGCAGTGAGTGGCAAAACAAATATATTTATGCGACTTTAATTGCCAATTCAAATGTAGAAGGGCAGTAGCCGGATTTTTGTTGAGTTTAATAAGTGTAACTATAAAGAAGATATTAAATGCCCATACCCAAAGTGAATTAACTAGTGGGCAGTCCCACCATATATGGATATATGTGCTCGGGTATGTGCCACATCTCCAGCAAGTAGAATCATATGTTACGTACATTTTTGTCAATCTTGTTGGAGTAAAGTACCATCTATGTACAACCTTAAAGTGGCATTCAGTCAGATTAAGACAATGTATATATTTGTTTGTATTAATTAAGGAGACTAGCCAATCATTTAGGGGAATCGCTAAATTTAATTCCCTCTCCCAGGTATTGATCAATTTATGGGGGATGATCCTAGATTCATCAAGCAAGGAGATAGCAACAGAAGTAACCTTAGAAACCGTTCGATAACAAAATAAAGTTTCCAACTTATTAGCCAACGGGAAGGAGGTTGTAATAACACATTTCTGTATAAAATGTTTAATTCGAAGGTAAGTAAATATCTCTCTAGAAGAAGTATGTATGTTATCGACAATCTGTTGGAAAGACAAAATAGTATCTCCTTGCATAATTTCTGAGATACTTAATGAGTCAATATTTCCCCAGGAATTCAGTGAAAAATCCACTATCATAGTTTCTAAAATATTAAGTCTACAAGATCTTGGGATTATTTGTACAATACCCAAAATTTTCTTAATTTCTGCCCGGGGTTCTAGAGTTTGGAGCAAAGTAGATGGATACCAAATGGTAGGATCATTTGGAATCTCTTTGAAGTCCAACCACATATAGTAATATAGTCTAGAAGTATGGGAGCATCCAACTCTAAAATAAACCATGGTTCCAAAAAGGCCTGTGGATCTTGAAGAATATAAATATGACGGATAATATTAGTGAAATAAGTATAAGTAATACTTGGGAAACTAAGGCCTCCCTGAGATAATTTTTTAGATAGAATTTTCTGGCTAATTCTAGGTTTTTTATTCTTCCAGATAAATTTGTTGAAACTTGATTGAATCATTGCTAACCGAGGCTTAGGCATTTTTAGTGGAACCATATAAAAAAAATATAGCCACTTAGGTAAAATGTAGGAGTTTATAATATTAATTCTACCTATCCAATAAGTTTCCAGATTTTGCCATTTTTTTAATTTGAGGTTCATATTTTTCATTAAAATCAAAGCGTTTTTCTCCATTATGATCGGAATACTTGCAGGAATAACTAGACCCAAGTAGTTTATTTCCTTATCTGTCCAGATAAATTTGTAATTCTTAGATAAATTGTCAATCTGATCTAGGGGCATATTAATGCTTAGCGCGGTCAATTTTGAAATATTTAACTTAAAATTAGATATAGTAGAATATCTCTCAATTTTGAACTTGGACCCGAGTGATTTGTCGGGAGATGTCAGGATAATTAAAGCGTCATTCGCATATAGTGAGATTTTAACATCACATGATTTCATATTAAGTCCCTTAATTAATAAGTTGTTCCTAATATTGATAGCTAGGGGTTCACCTGCTAAATCTAAGTTTTTTCTGTTGGTTTTGGTGATCTTTTATGTGTGGTGGGTTAAAAGGAGTACCCACAGAGTGTATACAGCAGCTAAAATTTTATTCTAAGAATTATACACTAAAATTATATAGCGCCATCATTTCCACATCCTTTGTGTGCATATCCACATATATATCATGACTTTCCAGTCTGGCTTGCTCTGAATGCTGGAGTCTGTCGTAATTATGGACAAAATCTTTTGTCATAGCAGGTAAGATTGAGAAAACAAGGCATGGTCAACCACTTTAAAGTCTATCCAGGAATAAAGGCGGGGTATTAGAGAATATTCCTCAGATGTTCCTTTAACTAGTTGAGTTTACTTTTGAGGTAGAAGATGCCCTTTAGAAATGACACTCAATGAACATCGAATGAAAGAGAGGGCCAGAGTGATTTGTGGCTCAATGAGGCATACTTTGTACTTCTTTTCAAAACAATTGTAAAAATTAATATCTGACAAATTATGCGTATATGCTTAGGAAGAACTTAAGGTGCATGAATAATGATCTGCTACAGGTGAACTACCATAGTAGTCATGATATTTAAGCTGTTGTTTAAGTCTAGTAATATGGAGGCAAAATAATGAAGTTTTTTGTAATACATTTTTTATTGAGTTCATCCCTTTATGAAGTCTAAAGCATTTCTTACCAATGTGAAACAATAAAACTATAAAATGTAAAGGTTGGACATCACTTCACTCAGAAAGGTTATTCCATTCAGGACTTTAAAATCAAAATACTCAAAGTGAACTTAAAAAGGAAAGGAAAGCTTCTGAGTCCAGAATGAGTCCAGAATGATAATTTTCTTCAGCAATAAAGACAATGGACTAAATGTGAATTGGGACTTCTTAACACACTGTTCTTTTTGAGTAAGTTTCGCCTTCTCATCGAGCTAGTATATACTTTTTACACTACAATCATAATTTCAATATATGGCTATACATACAACACACAGGCGTGTGCATTAATTTCTGCCCGTTATTTCTCTCTACTATCCTTAACTTGCTATCTCTTCAATTTAATATTGTTTTCTTTTTCCATTTCTCCAATCCTAGAGCAGATTTACAACACCCAGAATTTGTTATTTTTCTGCTTTAACCTCTGCATTACCACTATCTTAGACTGCTTGTTTCATTGTGGTTAAAAATTATTTAGATGTGATATATAGGAAGGAACTCCCGAAAGCTCGTCACTGCAAATTTATGTTAGTTCAATAAAGATGTATTACAAGAAACTGCAATACTTCATTATTTTGCATCTACAAGTGACCTACAAATATAATCCATTGTTGGTTCTTTTATGGAACATAATACAAAATACAGTTTGGATAAGAGCAAGATGTTAAACATCTAGGCCAATGGGATTGGTATTATAGCTTAATTAGACATTGTTCAGTATTCATCTTTACAAATATATTTCCATCTAAACCTTGCCATCTTCATTCTATGACAATAGGATGAAACTAGATCTCTTATTTAGACAGCTAACTAAATAATAATGTCCTACTCTAATACCTAGTCCACTCATTCTGCTCAAACACAATCCTGGAACTACATAGGTTTGACCAGATACCTCTTTTTCTTGGGCCCACAGAAGTGCTCCCTATTAGGACAATATTAGCTACCTTTGGGCTGCAGAGGCTGTAAGATCTTGTGGCATACTGAAACCCCAGGTCTGTCATTATTATGCATTCATTTCTGATAGAATTAACTAGAACAAGAGTTATCTGGATTTGAGAGTCTATGCTCAGGGGAGCGAGCAAATTTGGAGGGGTATTTCTAGCATTTATTAATGGTTGGTTTTAGGGAACTCATAAGTTGTGTACTCTTCCGCAGGATTTTGGAAAAATTGCTAAAGACTTCATTCCCAATACACCAATGGTCCAAGAAACTTATCCCAAATCATAAAAGTTCAGTTTGCACCAAATTACAGGAAATAGACTATTAGATTCTCACAAACCCTACCCTGATACTCTGGTATCAAACCCTAGATAGCCACTATAAATTTTTTTCAACTATTCTTTGTTACATTTTAGCTAGACTCTTAACTCCTTCCATTCTCTGATTCATTCGGTAGACTGTGTTCTCCTAAACTTTTACTTTCCTTTTGTTTGTATACAGAACAGAACCACAAACTACAAGACCACCTGTATGCTGCTTGTTTACCTTCATTACTGCTGTCAACACCTCATTATCACTTGTAACCGCAGTGTTCGTATGTGCAAACATGTGGTGGCGGCCATCTTGAGCCGCGAACGCAGGCAGCTGTGTTTGGTCGTCGAGTGTATGGAACTAAAATCAGACACTTGACCTCCCTAACACAGCTAATCTTCCATTCCCATCTGCATTTCTACTAATCCGAAAGACACACTGTTCGGTGTGAGCAGACTCCCGAATGAGGGGCATACAAGCTAAGACTTATGTTTGGTATTTTGGATGTTTTGTACCCCCAAAAGAGACCAACCACTACCATCAATTTCATTGAACTATTCTGGGCCGGAGCCTCACATGCGGTCGGTCTAACCTTCTCAGCTATATTCGTGGGATCTGAGCGCTTTTCGGATATGTTGGGCGCTCAGATCCAGATTATCTGGGGATGTAAGACTTGAGGTGGTACAATGTTGATTTATATGTATTTTTATGGTTTTTCATATTTGTTGTATTTTTGCTGAGTCACAGTGACATTATTTTTATGACAAATTATGGGTGTAATTATGGGTGTGTTTGAGGGCGTGTACACTGTACTGAATTTCTGTATAAAAGTGGGTAATTTGGCTGGATTAAAACATTCTACTCCCCAGCCTTAATCCTCGGTTCATGTTTGGGGAACCTGCTATATGGGCTATAATCACTTCTTTTACTTGCTCTGAATTACTGCTCTTAGGAAATGCTCTACAGCCAATGCTGCTACAGCAGAGTCCACTACTAGGAGGAAAAGGACATCTCTGGCGGCGAAACCCATAGTCTACTTGGGTGGCTCCACACTCTTTTTTACATGTATAATGTTTCTGTGTTGTTGATAAGCAACGCAGTTGCAGTGGAACAAATGAGAACAGGGCCCTAATGGGTCAATGGTGGCATTGGGGCCTTTCATAAGAAAAAGGGTACCAGGCCTGCGGAATCCGAGAAGGAGGCGAAGTCAGGTGGCCCAAAGGTCAGGACAGGCAGCAAGAAAGCGTGGCCTGGAGGAAGCTGGAGTCAGGAACCAGACAATCAATCAGAAGAGCGGTAGGTCAGGAAACAGGAAAATGACAAGGCATCAAGAACGGAGAGCTTAGAACAACCAAGCACTGATTGGAACAGGGAGCTTAGCACAACCAAGCACTGATATGGGTTTCAATAGGCTGACAGAGTCACATAACCAACCACCTCCCATCTGTAGGTGGAGCATTCTGGGGCTATGTAAACGGTTCAGGGGCTCAGAGACATCTTTGTTTGTGTCATTGTTCCTGGATCACCTCTAGGGTGCAGTGGGCGCCCAGGAGCCGGTGAGTGGTGCTGAGTGCCGTGACAATTCTATGTAAATGTTAAATATATCTAAAGCATGAATATTTACATCTTGGCAATAGCCAAGTCTGTTTCATAAACCTAGTCTAACAGAATGTTCTAGATAAGCAAGGCTTTCTTTCCAGAAATTAGATGCCGTTTTAGGTTTCTAATCATTATCTGGGATAACCTTCCTGTTTATTATTAAACACAGGACTGATCATACACTCTGTGAGTTGTACTTTGGAAAGAAAGTCAATTTAACATCATGTTTAAGAGTGCTTTAGTTCATACCAAGCAATTAATTTAATTCAACTAATTCAATATTCTGCAAATTGATATATGCAATTAGTTATGTCATCATATCTATGTGATTTGTTCTGACAGTCCAGTATTTTGTCCAATTTTCCGAGGTTGATTCTTCAGAAGCAAGACTCCAGAGGCAGTACAAAGGTACAGAATACAAGGTACAAATCTACTGTGATATGTGAACCTATGGCATTTCTGCTCCAGCAGGAGTCTGTGCTTGGGTAGAGGCTGGCAGGGATAATTACTTCAGTACGCATTCGAGCAAGGTGGCCATGCCTCTGTTTTTGCTTCCACAACTCTGACTCCCCCCTAAATATAGCCAATGTTGGTAGATACTGACAATCAGAACAAAAATCTCAGTGTCGCCCAAAATTGTGGGATACACTGGGAGGAAGCACAAAAGAATTATAAGTGGCAAAATGAAAACCCTTAAACTTTATTCTCAACGATACAAAAAATAATGATACACTTAAAAAGAAAATATAAACAGTATTAAGACATGGGTATAAGAGGTGGGTGGTGACCACCTCTGGACAGGTAGGGAAGAGGGCATTTATAAAGAGAAGTAGAAGGTCTGCATCCTTAAACTAGACTCATCCAAACCTCCCCTGTACACTGTCCCAAAATGCCAGAGAGGGAACCAGGAGGTTGCAAAAGATAAAGGAACTACAAATTCCCCATTAATAGAAATCTCTCACAGTCCCTATATACCTCGGCACCTAATGGAGATAATGCCTACCTGAACTAGTAACCCTGAACACTCAAAACAAAAATTAAAACGTGCATAGTGCTACCCAAGTGCAAACTATAAATAAAAGAGCTTGACGCACGTTTCGGCGTGCTAAGGAGCAGAGTGTTCAACCTGGATCAACTTTATAATTTATAATGTTGGCAGGTATGCCAAATGATTATCCTTCAAAGAGAGAAACACTTGAAACACACGTGGTCTGCAAAATTATCCACCATTCTCCCTTCGAAGGCAAATAAGCACTACAATAAGCAAGGCAAAACAGCTCACTTTCAACAACAGTAAATATGCTCAGGAACTCCTGGCCTGGCTATTGCCCTTTGTAGTTTTTTTAAGAGCACATGGACTATTTATGATACATTTATGTTGGTGTATTTTTCACAGCTAGTATCATGGCTTTTATTACACGTCATTCTGTCCATTGCACAAACAATATTCATATGACAATAAAATGCACTTACTTGTATTTCTCTCATACGTGTGTATATCACTCCACGGTTTATCATTTATTGTTTTAGTGGTTTTAATGTAAGGTAAACAAATAAGTCCTTCACATGAACCTTCAGTTAATCCTTTCACTGTTTAAGTGCATTATCATTAAGGATTTCTTTGAACATGTTGATCCTGAAAATATATCTGAGATATGTTTGTGCAGACGCCTTCAAAGAAAATGAAGCCATGTGAAAGTACAAGAGAACCCTCTAGTGTAAGAGAAAAGAATTGTTAATGTTATTTAGCTTGAAATACACTGTGGAGAAAATGAAAACTCAGTTAAATGTGCTACAAAAGGTGAAGTTTCTGATCCATATCAGCTGAAATCAAACTGGCACATTTCATAACACGATGAAGCCGGTGATAACTCCATGAAAAGGGTCAGTTATACTATGTAATTGCTCTGTTTGCAATTTATACATTTACAACAAATACGATTTTCTGAGTTGAAAGAGAATGTGCACAGGTGCATGCACTTCCAGTACTGAGTACGTTGCTTATATTTACTGGGAGGGGCGAACAGAGCCTAATTTTTTTATAATTATTCATTTAGCATTCTGAACTACGATTTTTACAATGTAAAAAGCCTTTGAACATCAAAAGGTAATTACAAATAAAAGAACAATAAACTAGATGAAGTGCAGCTTCACAACTTTAGAAAGTCTGCATTTTCATTAAAAATGGACCATTTTAATTGCCTGCGCAGAATGCTTTCATGCAAAGACATCACACAGATTTGCAGATACAGTTTTACATATCTTGCTGAATCAATCAGATATGTTTGTATAAATCCAGTCAATGCTGTGGCAGTAATTGTATTGAAGTTATTCGTAGTTATTGCGCAGCACTTCAAATTTATCTGAAACTTGATGGGTCAGGATTTTCCTTTCAGATTGCTAGTGTTTCCTTCAAACAAGACTATTAGAGTACGTTTCAATACATTTACCAAGCTGTTATCAAATGTCTTATTCTAGCACAGGCATATCAGAGGCATGCAGGGCTAAAATGCATGGTTAAATACTATATATAGTCAGTACTTTCAATCTTATCATGGCCTTAAGTATTTTAGGTTGGTCCCTTCCTACATATTTTCAGTTATTTAAATTGAAAACGAGAGTATACCTAGACAGGACGATTATATTAAGTGTGTATTAAGTGTGTGTATGTAGCTTGATTTTATGAATGGGAATCGTAGCACATCATTATTCTGTGTTTACTATTCAGCTCATCTCAGATGTCAGAATTAGGTCACAACTCTTCACAATTTCCCCATGTGAGTTTCGTCTTGTATAGTATTTTGGAGCCCAGAGAGCTGCAGCGAGGTACCTAATGCTAGAGTCTCTTGGATATATACACAGATTTACCCTCCTTTCTGCCCAAGGCTAGTTTCCTCAATACATTCCCCCACAGTCCCTTCATTTATTAATGCATGTGTGCTTTAGTCATTTTATATTCTGCTTATAATATTATATATAAAATATTAATCTGAAACACATATACTAATAGAAATGCTTATATATATATATATATATATATATATATATATATATATATATATATATATATAAAACAAAAAAGAGGGAGAGGGGGTGGGAGAATCAAAAAGGTCTGCACGCTAAGAGGGTAGGGCATGAACCCAGGAGTCATTAACTTGAAAAGAGGGGGAAAGGAACAAAGTATCTTAGTCTAAGTATATAGATAAAACGTAACTTTTATTATAGCAGTCTGTCAAACAGGTTATCATATGGCCAGAAGGTGGCAGTATTACAGCACTAGAACAAATGAAAAGTCTGTCTAAATGTTACTAAGTGAAAAATCACACAATATATACAGTGCTGAACAAAAATATAAATGGGAAGAAAAATAATAAGAAAGAAAGAAATATACATATGTTCAAATGGTGGTAGCACTAGAGCTGAGTTGCAACAATGTAAGGAACAGGTGTCACTATAAAAATAAGTTACCGTATATACTCGAGTATAAGCATTTTTTGTGCTGAAAAACCCCAACTCGGCTTATACTCGAGTCACTGTCTGTATTATGGCAATTTACATTGCCATAATACAGACTGGGGGCTGTGTGCGGTTACTTACCTCTCCTGCAGCTCCTGTCAGCTCCCTTCTCCTCCGCGCCGGTCCGTTCAGCACCTCTGTCAGCTCCCAGTGTAAGTCTTGCGAGAGCCGCGGGGTCATAGTGTGGCTCTAGCGAGACTTACAGTGTGAGCTGACAGAAGAGCTGCACGGACCGGCGCGGAGGAGGAGGGAGCTGACAGGAGCTGCAGGAGAGGTAAGTGCTCTCTACCAGCCCCCCATCCCCCCACTGAACTGCCAATGCCACTGGACCACCAGGGAAGGAGAGCCCCCCTCCCTGCCATGTATCAAGCAGGGAGGGGGGACGAAAAAAAATAAATTAATAATAATAATAAAATAATAATAAAAATAATAATACAAATAAATAAATAATAATATAACAAAAAAAATTAAAATAATAATAATAATAAAAAAAAAAAAAAAATGCCCACCCCCCACCAAGGCTCTGCATCACACTCTGCATCACACACTGCATCACACACACACACACACACTGCATCACACACACACACACACACACTGCACTCATACACACACACACTGAATTCACACACGCACTGCACTCATACACACACACACTGCATTCATACACACTGCATTCATACACACACACTGCATTCATACACACACACTGCACTCATACACACACTGCATTCATACACACACACTGCACTCATACATACACACTGCACACACTGCACTCATACACACACTGCACTCATACACACACACTGCATTCATACATACATGCTGCACTCATACACACACTGCACTCACTCATACACACTGCACTCATGCACACTGCACTCATACACACACACTACATTCATACATACACACTGCACTCATACACACAGCACTCATACACACACTGCACTCATACACACACACTGCAGTCATACACACACTGCATTCATACACACACACTGTACTCATACACACTGCATTCAAACACACACTGCACTCATACACACACACTGCACTCATACACACACACTGCATTCATACATACACACTGCACTCATACACACACACACTGCAGTCATACACACTGCACTCATACACACTGCACTTATACACACACACTGCATTCATACACACACTGCACTCATACACACACTGCACTCAAACACACACTGCACTCATACACACACTGCACTCATATACACACACACTGCATTCATTATATACACACACTGTAAATAAATATTCAATTAATATAATTTTTTTAGGATCTAATTTTATTTAGAAATTTACCAGTAGCTGCTGCATTTCCCACCCTAGTCTTATACTCGAGTCAATAAGTTTTCCCAGTTTTTTGGGGGTAAAATCAGCTTATATTCGGGTCGGCTGATACTCGAGTATATAGGATATACCATATTGTCCTAGTTGTAATGAGTGCCAGGGAGGAGCCCTCGGCTAAACAGTGCTTAAGCTCTGTGAATGGCTACTCGAGATATGTACAAAAGAGTCCTACAAAGGACTGAGTAGTATAAATAGACAGAAAAAGCACTAATATGATAATTTCTAGAGCTTCCAGCTAAAGAACTAAAAGACCTACCGGGAAGAATACAATTCGATGCATAGCCACTTTTGATGGAGGCTGGCTAACAATGACCAACACAATAAAAAACTTTGGCCAATACTTACACACAATCAAGATCTCAAAGAATCTCTAACAACATATCCAGCTATCACTGCATGACGCTCCAAGAATCTCCATGACCTACAAGTGCATAGTCATCTAGAAAACAAACCTATGGATCATCTATGGCTTACCCCTACCAAAGGCACTGCCAGGCATGCAGGCATACTACCGAGCAAATCCACTACATCTAATCAAACAAAGATAACAGTCAATACCAACGACTTCATCACTTGCAGCACTACTAAAGTAAAATACCTTATCACTTGTTCTTGCAAAAAACAATATATAGGGAAAACGTACCAAGAATTCAGACGTCGTATACTCCAGCACGTCAATGTAATCAATAGTTCTGGTCACCTTACTCCCATTGCCAGACATCTCATCAATTTCCATAACGCAATCCCATCCACCTGCGATTTCAAGCAATTGAGAAATTGATTTCTACTTCAAGCAAAGGTAATTTTAACCAAACTACTTCAAAGATAATCTAAATTATTCTACAAATTCCAAACCATGACACCAAAAGGGATAAGCGAAGAATTTAATTATACCCCATTTATCCATCCTTAAAACAAGCTCTCTCTTCCTCTCATTGATCCTTAACTCACTGATCTATTTTTAGATATATATCCTCAGACTTAAAACTATATATTATAACGTTAACAAATCTAGAACAAATATAAAAAAATACCTATTATTTCATAGGTCATAAAGAACCAAGATATGTTTCATAACACATATAGGGCAGACCACTCTCATATACTCCCCTTTACTCTCTTTTATTTTTAGGTCCAAAATACTAGCACATCTAGTAACAGCTTGGATTCCCTATTGATATCCTTAAAGTGTGATATTCCCACTTTGGACATACTACATTGTCTATTATCACTAAGGGACAACTTCATTGACAAAACTGTCCCTTTATCTGAGCACACTCAGGATATCAATTAAATGAGAAGCCCTAACCAAATATATACTATTAAAAATATATATACACATATATATTTTTATACCACTTTTCTTTTTTGAATTACTTAATAAACCACAATTTGGATATACAATTCATAATCACTTTATACATATGAATTACTCGAGATTCTGGATCCATATAAACAATAACCCACAACGTTACAATGTATCCAGACAAATATTACCCCAAAACAAATCCAGTCAGTTGTTTTTTTGTATCACTGACTCAGACATTGCAAAACATTGCAATATTTAAGACCATATCAATTGATCGATGTGGCCCATTTTACCACTGGAGTTTGGAAGACACTACATGCCAGCCTTTTACCCTGTGACTATGGCCCCTGCAATAGACCTGGCTAAAATACTTCATGGTCCGTTTACCGAACAACCGCACGAATAGAGACCAGCCTGGAGGTTTCTCACTGCAGTGTTCTAATTGTTCGTCTGCGTGGCCATGATACCTATGAACAACACAGGTGGTGGCCATCTTGTTCACATGAACGCTGGCAGTGGAGTTTGGGCATGAATCTCATGGAACTGAAATCGGATACAGAAACTCCCGAATACCACTGGACTTCCATCATCGCCTGCATTTGTTTCTATTCAGCTTAGAAGGGCACTGTTTGTTGGATATCAAAGGTTGGTCCAGTGTGGGAGGGAGGTCTAGCCCACACGGTCCTGGATATCAGAGGTTGGTCCAGGGTGGGAGAGAGGTCTTTTCCACACGGTCCTGGATATCAGAGGTTGGTTCAGGGTGGGAGGAAGACGGTGAGATCCCAGCTAAGCTACGGCTGTTGTGGAGTCTGCAGTACTTGTGGTGTCCGGTGCGGTGCTTACAGTCCTCAGCATCAACTAGGAAGCATCTGTTGGTGGAGGTGCACAGGCGGGGTGCAAGGTGATCCGTCACAGTCGATCAATCTGTCAATCAATATTCACACACATCCCTGATTGGACAGACTACAGCCATCACATGGCTTAGGTAGATATTTAAAACCTCTGTTCACAGAGGCTCATTTCCCCCTGAAGAGCCGCCCTACCGGCGAAACACGCGTCAGGGCTCCATTGAGTACTCGTGGCTAACCTGCAGATCTAATTAAAGACCATCTGACTCATCTCGCCGTGCAACCAGCACGTGTTAACAGACCTTTGATATTGTATCCTTCAGACGCAGGCGAACCCGAGCACTTAGATTAGCATTTACTGGTTTACTAGCCACAGTGAATTAACTCTATACTTACAGGTGCCCTTGAAGGCACAGCATGGTATAAATACTATAGACCGGCATTTTTAATGTTCTATTAATGCTAGTTAGTTTACTTTTCCCATTATAGGTGCCCTTGAAGGCACAGAGCTGCTATAATACCAAGCTTCTTTATTTATTTTTCTCTAGCACTTCCATACTGCCTAATAGTGACAACAGGTGCCCTCGAAGGCACAGATCAGTTAAATACTAGCAGCAGTATTAATTTGTACTCTGGTGGGAAAACAGGGATTTAGGATATGGATAAGAGATAGCTATCTCTACAACTACAGACTCCGGACAGGAGTCTTAGGAAATACTGTACAGACCTCAGACTGATTTAACCTTCGGATTCCCTACCACTGGTTTATCTGCCTTTCTTAACATATTAGTGCTTTTTCTGTCTATTTATACCACTCTTTGTACATATCTTAAGTAGCCATTCACAGAGCTTGAGCACTGTTTGGCCTAGGGCTCCTCCCCGGCACTTATTACATCTAGGACAATATGGTATGGTAACTTATTTTTATAGTGACACCTTTTCCTTACATTGTTACAACTCAGCTCTAGTGCTACCACCATTTGAACATATGTATATTTCTTTCTTTATTATTATTTTTCTTCCCCCTTATATTTTTGTTCAGCACTGTATATATTGTGTGATTTTTCACTTAGTAACATTTAGACAGACATTTAATTTGTTCTAGTGCCGTAATGCTGCCACCTTCTGGCCATATGATAACCTGTTTGACAGACTGCTATAATAAAAGTTACGTTTTATCTATATACTTAGGCTAAGATACTTTGTTCCTTTCCCCCTCTTTTCAACTTATATATATATATATATATATATATATATATATATATATATATATATATATATATATACACACACACACACATACATGCAAGACTCTCCCCCACATTTTAAAAGTCCAGATTTTTTTAAAGGTGTGGCCATCTCCCTGAAATTAATATTTGCATGTTGGGATGTCTGACACACTGACCCATGCAGACACACTCACACTATAAAGAGGCGGAGGTTCCACAGGTGTTATGCCAACTCTCTTCCGATTGGTGGAGTAGCTCAGCAGCCTGCCGGGAAGGAAAAGAAGCAGATTTGTGGTCTCGTTCTCATGCAGGCAATGGCCTTGGTAGTCTTATGGTAAATTTGGCCCCGCTTGTAGACAGATGGATAGATAAAAAGATAGATAGATAGATAGATAGATATGTATTTTTCCCCTTAATGTTTCTTTAATAAAACGCAAATTCTACCTTTAACCTTTAAGTTAACACACAACTTCTATTGAAACTGTACACTTTTCATTGTTACGTATATTTTGTAAATAATATTCACTGTTTCTAAATCAATAGGTTTAATATATATTTGATATGCATTGTTCATTCAAGTGTTATTGAAATATAAACTATACTGTATTTACATCAAATGTGTATAACATCTTAGATGCATATATGCTAGCAACTTGGAAAGAGTTCTGACAGTCAATAGCCCAATAGAAATGAATGAGAATTGATGCAAATGGAGAGGGAAGTATGAAAAAGAGAATGTGGAGTAGTATCTTGTTGAATCTTCATGAAATATAGTCACTGATGACATCTTTTTACTAACATTATACAAAAACCAAGAAAAGGCACAAAGTACAAAACATGAACTCACATTTTTATCAGTCCTGAGCTTTGTGGCAAAATAATCTGGACATTGTGTTTCTTGCACTTTTTCACGACCACGCAGTGCACTTCTTTTAAGGGGTGGCGAATCCCTGCTCTGCTCTTCCACACCACAAATTATCTCCATCTATGCTACTGGTGACCTGTACATTGCTACTTTCCATTTTATTCATATGAGGACAATTTACTTCATAAACTTCAGACTTCAACAGCATGGAGAAAACAAACCTGTTTTTTATATTTTTCTTGGGACTGTTTAAAAAAAAAAAAAAAAATTATCTAGAGGGCTAGGGTAAGTGTTACGTTTGTTAGAGCCAGTAGTGAGGCCCTGAAATGCCACGGCACTAATTTTGGCACAATTTTATTGGAGAGAAATAACATCTCAAATCATATGATTTGTAACAGCACCACTTTAATGCACCATATTTGGAGTTAATTAAACAGCACAGGGTGGCATATTGCTGTGGGTGCAGGGTTAACATAGCAGGTGTGCAGTTAATAAATATAGGTTCATGTAATATTCTGAATTCAATAAAAGACATGGAGTCAAAATTTTATTTATAGATCATCTTAGGGTTATTATTACAGCACGAAATACGATTTTTAGAATTAGCTTGAGCTATACAGTCATGTCATTGAATTGATTAAACCAGTGGAGAGAATCGACAATAGGTAAGAGCAATACCTGAAGAGTGTTTCAGACTTTCAAAATAATTTGTCCTTGTTCGGCCCTCTTAAAGTGGGAATGCATATGCTAATGACTGCAGTTCGAACCATGCACAGCCATATTCAATATCAGTAATTTTATCCTGCAGGGTATCTGTAGAGTGGAGACACATAAGCAATTTATTTTAGTTAGAGCAAGGGTTTATTAATAATCCCTGAATATTACCAGATCAATTGTGATATGATACGGGATGCAGTAGTGGGCACGGTCATGGCAGCCACCCTGTCATGCCTTAACTATGGTATCCTCTTACTTCCTGGTTCCACGGAGCCTAGCCACACCCCTTTATGACACGGTCTCCTTATTTAATCCGACCGCACCAGCTGATCGACGCTGGATTATTGAACTACGTTCCGTACTCACGAACCGGCTACAACATCGTTGTGAAAGCCCTCTGTTACCGGACCGGACTAGAAGACTTCAAGTTCCCTTCACCTCTCCTCATCCACGACTAAAGCTGAACTCTCTTCACTCCTGATAACCGCCTCTGAGGAGATCTCGGGATCCAGTCTTCTATATGCCGGAAGCTAAGTAAAACCTCTGTGATAAGCGTTGCATCTCAAAGCTGTTATTTCCTGTCTCCAAAGTCCTTCGATAAAACAAACCAGTTACAGCTAACTTCAACTCATACTCTATATCAGTTAGCTACATCTGTCTTGCTTCAGTTAAATCCTATGGAACAGCTATTGCAACTTCTCATCACCTAATACTACTAAGAGACTCTTTCTGATTCAGTGTCTGCTAATTACTACCGTTTACTACTTAAAGCTACAGTGCCTGTAATTGTAGACTTCAGTTATCGTTTACTACTTAAAGCTACAGTGCCTGTAATTGTGGACTTCAGTTATCGTTTACTACTTAAAGCTACAGTGCCTGTAATTGTGGACTTCAGTTATCGTTTACTACTTAAAGCTACAGTGCCTGTAATTGTGGACTTCAGTTATCGTTTACTACTTAAAGCTACAGTGCCTGTAATTGTGGACTTCAGTTATCGTTTACTACTTAAAGCTACAGTGCCTGTAATTGTGGACTTCAGTTATCGTTTACTACTTAAAGCTACAGTGCCTGTAATTGTGAACTTCAGTTATCGTTTACTAATTAAAGCTACAGTACCTGTAATTTGGACTTAAAGTCAATACCTTTTACTTTTTATAATAAATATTCAAACTATAAGAAATCTGCAGTTGTGTTCCTTCATAACAAATGTTTAGACGTGACACACCCACTATTTCAATTACACTATTTTTAGAGCTCAGGTCTTATTTAGACTTGTGCAGTAGACAATGCAGTATGCAATGACAGTGAATAGAGCAGGTGTATATCAATATGAAGTGATATAATGGTTCATATTAGCTACAGAGGGTTCAGTAATTATAGTACAATTACATATGAAATATGAATACATAAATGGATGAATAGAAATCTGTTTGTACATAGAGCTTAATTTTTTGCGAGAGAGAACAAAAATATTAAGTTAAATACATTCAGAGATATTTCATTTGAACGTTCATACATTTGTTGCAATACTATGCCACTAGACCCTTCTTCTTAATAAATGGTGGTTATCTTAGTCACCAGATGGTTGTACACCGTCTATGAAGGATAGTGTGTCATATCTAAGTTATCCACTCCTCAAGTAATTTTCGTTCTGTTCTGGGGATATTCCCATTTGGAATTTAAGAGAGTGAAAGGGAGACATGAGAAAAAGAGAGGAACAGAAGATAGGATGATAAAAAAACTAAGAAGAGAAAATCATAAGAAAGGGGTTTGACGCAAAAAAGAGGTACGGGGTGGGACCCGGGTAGCCCCCCCAGAGGACAGTCGGACATATTCAAGTAGTCTAGTCTAAGTTGACTAGGTGAAAGACTCCCATGACTCCCATACCTTCATAAAAGTTTGGGCAGTCAACTTGTCCATTAAGTAAGTATCTTTAGGTCTTATTAGCACAATGTTGACGAGTGGTATCTCTGACCTTAGCCAAGATTAAGCTATTGTCCTTCTGGCTGTCAGGGTCATTTTGTGGATCAGTTTTTGTTCTGATCTCAGCCATCTGTCGAGTGGTCTGGATAGTAAGAATGCCCATGGGTCAGGCGTCATCGGTCTCTGAAAGATGTTCATTATTAATTTGCTCATTTTCCCCCAGAGTGTTTTGACCCGGTGCCATTCCTACCACATATGTCCGTATGTGCCTCTATGTCCACATAGTCTCCAGCACTGGTAAGTCGAGGTTTTGTGCATGTGATAGTGTCAGGATTACTGTTTGATCCAGCACGTAGAACTGTATAGCATGGATGACAAAAAAGTAACGTATTACCGGTCCTTAGAATGGCCGGATTTAACGCACATAGAATAGTCAAAAATACTAGCTGAGGTCAGGGAACACAGAAAGGGACGCAGCGATGAGGAAAGCCAGGAGTCAGGATACCAGAATATAGAGAAGTCAATAAACAAAGCCAAAGTCAAAAAAACAGGTTGAAAACTAATAACAGGAATGCGCTCTCGGACAACCACAAGGGAAACCACGACAGGGCACTGAGCAGGATGAGAACTGGGCCTAAATACCCCTCCTTTAGTTCTGATAGGCTGTAACCGGCCTTTGACCCCAAAGTCAGTTACCAGGTTTCATTTGCATAATTGCTGCTCAGCATTAACCCTTCTGTGGATTAGGTTGCTGCTCGGCACAACTTTTCCTGTGTGGACAGTAAATGTCATTAACCACATTTCTACAAGCGGATGAATACGTGACATTACTCCCCACCTGAAGAACACCCACCGGGCGGGCAGGACCAGGCTTGAGAGGAAATTTGGCGTGAAAAGTGCGGATCTTACGGCCCGCATGCAGGTCAGGAGCCGAAACCCAAGAACGATCAGCAGGACCGTAACCTTTCCAAACAACCAAGTACTGTAAAGTGCCACGAGAAAACCTAGAATCCATGATAGAAGATACCTCATACTCCTCCTGACCACCCACCACCACCGGAGGGGGAGGAACACAAGGAACAGTATATCTATTGCATACAAGAGGTTTGAGTAAGGACACATGAAAAGTGTTCGGAATCCCTAAAGATGCAGGAAGAGCCAGAGAGCAAGACACTGGATTGATCCTACGAAGCACTCTATATGGACCAAGGAATCTGGGGGCAAACTTCATGCTAGGGACCTTAAGCTTGATGTTGCGAGATGACAACCAAACCCGGTCCCCCACTTGGTACATCGGGTTGGCACTCCTACGCTTATCAGCAAAATGTTTGAAACGTTCAGCAGCAGCCCCTAGAGCAGTTTGAACCTTAACCCAGGTATCCCGAATGGAGGCCAGACGCTCATCCAGAGCAGGAATGGCAGTATCAGAAAATACCGCAGGGAGAACCATAGGATGCCTACCATTATTGACAAAAAATGGACTGTGCCCAGAGGAGTCATGAACAGCATTGTTTCTAGCGAACTCTGCCCACGGGAGTAGTTCGGACCAATTGTCCTGTGTCCTATTAATAAAACAACGCAAATAAACTTCTAATGACTGGTTAGCCCTCTCAGCTGTACCATTGGTCTGTGGATGGTAGGAAGAGGAGAAGGAGAGATCAATCCCCAATTGTTTACTGAATGCCCTCCAGAACCTGGACACAAACTGAGAGCCCCTATCAGACACAATATTGTGAGGGATGCCATGCAAATGGACAATTTCACGTATGAAAATTAGGACCAATTCTTGTGAAGATGGCAACTTCTTGAGAGGAATGAAGTGAGCCATCTTAGAAAATCGTTCTACAACCATGAGAATAGTAGTGAACCCAGCAGAGCTAGGAAGCTCAACAATAAAGTCCATGGATAAGTGGGACCATGGAATCTCAGGAACAGGAAGAGGCTGCAACAGGCCACAAGGAAGTGCATGAGTCACCTTAGAAACTGCACACACAGAACATGCCTGCACATACTCCTTTACATCTTTCCTGAGTGAATCCCACCAAAATGATCTAGTGATCGCGGCAGTGGACTTATTGATGCCCGGGTGTCCAGCAGTTATATTGTCATGGAACACTTTCATTATATTAACCCTTTCACATAGAGGAACGAACAGTTTATCACACGGTTTACCACTGGGCGCCTGAGGCTGGGCCTCCAGTATGGTGCCAAGCAGTGGAGAAGACAGTGAGAGGACAGTAGTAGCAATAATACACTCTGGTGGAATAATAGGAGATGTCACCTGTTCCGGAGCTGACTCATTATCAAATTGCCTGGACAAGGCATCAGCCTTGGTATTTTTAGAACCAGGTCTATAAGTAATGAGGAAGTTAAAACGTGAAAGGAACAGTGACCATCTAGCCTGTCTGGAAGACAAACATTTGGCATCTCCTATATATGCCAGGTTTTTGTGGTCGGTTATGATCAACAGGGGGTCCTTGGAACCCTCCAAAAGATGTCGCCACTCCTTGAGGGGCAAGAATAATGGCCAACAGTTCTCTATTGCCAATATCGTAGTTGCGCTCAGCAGGAGACATCTTTCTGGAGAAGTAGCCACAAGGATGCAATGGTGTTCCTTGGCTTTCTCTCTGACAGAGAACAGCCCCTACCCCTGTCTCGGATACATCAACCTCCAATATAAAAGGTTTACTGGTGTCGGGATGTTTTAGTATGTCCGCAGATGTAAATCTTTGTTTAAGAGTCTCAAAAGCATTCACAGCATTGTGGCAAACCTAGCCACTTCTGAACTATATGTATTGTAGGTTGTCCATAGGCTGAATGTATACTGTAAGTCTTTACCTGTAATAATGCTATGTTACAGCCGTTCGCATACTGGCCGCCGTACCCTGCCAACATACAAAGCATTCGTTGACGGAACATGGCTATCCCGGCCGTTCGCCGTACGAATGCGGGCTCCCCAGGTAGACCACACATTCACCAGTCGTGTGGCACCAATTAACCAATTACAACAATGTTGCAATCGGTAATTAAGGGCTCTCCTAGGTGGCCGCCGATCGGCTACCGACCATGCGGCGGTCGGCCATCTTGGATCCTTTGTCTCTGCAGCGGTGTTCGGTCGTCGAGAGCCTGGAACCGAAAACGGCTACTCAATGATCCGAACACCGCTGGACTTCCAGAGCGTTCGGGAGTGCTGCGTTTAGCACATTATGTTCCCCATAAATGTTCGGTACGTTTAGACCGAACTCAATGTTTGAATGTATTTTGTGCGGCGTTCGGTTAGTTTAGCTGGGATCGGAGCGGTATTCTCACTAAATGTGCCCGCCGACCCCAGCTATCTACCGAACGGTCATTCGTCTAAAAGCGAGTAAAAATGTATAAAATATGGATTTCTGTATAAATTGTCGGTTTTGCTCCACGAGGGGATAATCCACTTAATCGTCCATTTTAGTGGGAGTATCCCTCTCGTGCAGCAATGCCTGTTGGGATAATTACAATGCCTGATGGGAGAAATCCCCTGTAATAGCTGTAAGGAAACCCCTTGCACGGGGAACTGCATAAATACGGAAGTCTGTGAATAAAGCGAGTTAGTTGACTCCCAAACTGTGTTTCGTCCGGTTATTGGGAGGATGGGGAATATTGCCGTGCTTTCTGTCCTGACTGTGGATTTCCTGAAGATACCAACGGATATCGTGGACTAATATACTGCGTTCCGTTACAATTGGTGGCAGCGGTGGGATCCGAACCTTACAGCCGAAAAACGGAGTTCGTGTACTGGAACTACCGTACGAGGAAAGCAAAGGCAATTCGTATGGAGATTGATTATACCATACTGAAACGACAGACTTTAAAGGAACTACTGGAAGCCAGAGGGAAAGTAGCCAGCAGCAAAACCAAGGCTACAATAATTGCCGAGCTGATGGAGGGAGACCAAGCCCGCAGCGCTACACCCCCAGTAGTTATGGAGGAAACGCTCTATGAAAGAGAGATGAGGACCAGGCTAGCGTTTTTGCCGCAACATATATCGGAGGCCATGATGAATATGGTAATGGCAAATGTGCAGGAATATGTTATGGCACACAGCCCGCAACACACCTTGACTCGAACCGAGTCCAACACAGGGTCCCTCTACAACCCAGTAAAGCCCAAGATCCCGTACCAGGCCTTCAGGGCTTTTTGCGAGGAAAAGGACGAGATAGACGGGTACTTGCAGGACTTTGAAAGACTGTGTGATCTGCATGAGCTAGAACGGTCCGTATGGGTGCAACTGCTAGCAAGCAAACTAGCAGGTCGGGCAGCCGAAGCGTACCGTGCTGTACCCAGTGAGGACAGCAAAGATTATGCCAAAGTAAAATGCGCAATCTTGGAGAGGTATGCCATTACCCCAGAGGCATACCGGCGCCAGTTCCGACACTTACGCAAACCAGAGCGAGATTCGCACGCAGAATGGGCACACAAATTGGATCAAGCCTCCCAAGGGTGGATACAGGCCAGCAACGCCACCACCATGGAGGAATTGTGCCAGCTGATGTTGCTGGAACAATTTTTTAATGGATTATCCCCGGAGACTCAAGAATGGGTGCGGGACAGGAAACCCCTCACCCTAACGGAAGCGGCTAGATTGGCCGATCAACACTTTGATGCCCGGAGACACCAAGGACCTGTAGCCAAAAGCTACTCCCGACCCCCAGGACTACCTAGCGCTACACCACCTCTAGCGCCCACCGCCGCCCCGATCCGTCCCTCACAAGGACAGATACCGCCACCTTCCAGATACAACAGGCGGGCCAACATCCAGTGCCATTCCTGTAAACAATGGGGGCATATGGCCCGAGAATGCACCCAGAATCGCAGCAGGCCCACCTGGAATCAGGGCCGTCCAAACCCCGCACCCAGGGCGGCTGCTCACCATTACCAGAGGGAACCCGCCACTCAGGATTTATGGAGTGTGCAGGCGGAGGAACCTCTGGGTATCTTACACGAAGTCATGTCGGTCCGAGCCACTGATAACCGGCAGCATCACCGACAACTGGTAACACTTGAGGGAAACGAGGTTCAGGGACTGCGGGATTCGGGAGCTACCTTAACCCTGATAGCCCCCCATTTGGTTTCGGAGGGCACGCATACCGGCGGATCTGTGGCTGTTCGGGTAGCCGGGGGAGCGGTATACCGACTACCCACGACGAAAGTACATTTGAACTGGGGTGCGGGAGAGGGGACAGTAGAAGTGGGGCTGATGCAGAACTTACCAGCAGATGTTGTGCTAGGGAATGATTTGGGTCAGATGACCTCTGCCTTTGTTCCACAGGCCCCCTACCAGGAAGCCCATCCAGTAACCACACGGCAACAGGCTCGCACCACGGCTACACCGATACACTCTGAGGCTCAGGTAAGAGACCACGACCCCCACCCGACTTCCATATCCTGGGATACCCCGACTACCTTTGTCACTGAAGTACAGACCGATCCCACTCTACAAGTCTATAGGGACCGGGCACAAGCTGACCAGGCCGGGCTAGAGGGGGAGCATTACACGTGGGAGAAAGAGTTATTGTACCGTATCACGGCCAAGGACGTGGGGGGGTCTGTCACCTTGACTAACAAACAGTTAGTGGTACCACGGAAGTATAGGCAGGAGCTGCTCAGAATTGCTCACGATATCCCCTTGTCAGGACACCTAGGGATGACCCGTACCCGATAGCGCCTAACGCATGCGTTTTTCTGGCCCGGAATCTCACAGGATGTACGACAATATTGCACCTCCTGCGACGTCTGCCAGAGAGTAGGTAAACGGGGGGATCGCCACAAGGCCAAGTTATGCCCCCTCCCCATTATCGCCGAACCCTTCAGCAGGGTAGCAGTAGACATAGTAGGGCCCCTGCCAAAACACAGTCCCTCTGGGAAAAAGTACATTCTAACCGTGGTGGACTACGCCACCCGATATCCCGAAGCGGTAGCCCTCTCTAACATTCACGCTGAAACCGTGGCGGAAGCTCTAATAAAAGTATTTTCCCGGGTAGGGTTTCCCCAGGAAATAATATCCGACCGGGGCACCCAATTTACTGCTGAGGTTACCCAACAGATGTGGAAGGTGTGTGGCATTAAGCCAATAGTCAATTCAGCCTACCACCCCCAGTCCAATGGACTATGTGAACGATTCAATGGGACGCTGAAGCAGATGCTTCGGACGTTCGGGGAAACCCACAAAGACTGGGAGAGGTTCCTACCTCACCTGCTCTTTGCGTATAGAGAGGTTCCCCAAGAATCGACCGGGTTCTCCCCATTTGAACTATTGTTTGGGAGAAGAGTACGGGGACCCTTAAACTTGATTAGAGAGCACTGGGATGGGGAGAGTACCGCTAGCGAAACCCCTATCGTATCGTATGTACTGGAGTCCCGAGACCGACTGGAGGCGCTAACCCAGGCTGTGCACACCAACCTCCAGGCGGCCCAGCAACGTCAGCGGCGATGGTACGATAGGGGAGCCAGGGACCGCAGCTTTCAAGTGGGACAGAAGGTTTTAATTTTAAAACCTGTCCGCACAGATAAGCTGCAGGCCATCTGGCAAGGCCCATACCAGGTAGTGGAGCAGCGATGCGACACTACCTATGTGATCGGCCCCTGCTCAGGGGTGGGGAAGAGACGCATGCTTCACGTCAACATGCTCAAACCCTACCACGAGCGGATAGAGGATGTGACGGCAATCTGTGCCTCCGCCATAGAAGATCAGGAGAACTTGCCACTACCTGATCTGCTAGAACCGGAAGAGCCGGTAGAGCCCTCCCGGGGGGTTCAACTGGGGGAGCGGCTAAGCCCTCGCGAGCGTGCCCAGATACAGGCGCTGATCGTAGCTAAAGGGGCTACCTTCTCCAATTTACCTGGGTACACTCCGCTGGCCACCCACCGAGTTGAAACCCCGGGACAGCTACCTATGCGACAGGCGCCATATAGGGTTCCGGAATCAGTCCGGACCCATATGAAGGCCGAGCTGGATGAAATGCTGCAGTTAGGGGTTATCGAACCCTCAGATAGCCCCTGGGCATCGCCGGTAGTCCTGGTGCCTAAAAAGGACGGCACGACCCGATTTTGCGTTGACTACCGGAGGCTGAATGACAAGACAGTGTCTGATGCCTACCCGATGCCCCGTATAGACGAACTGCTAGATAAGATGGCACGGGGTCAGTATCTCACTACCATTGACTTATGTAAGGGGTACTGGCAGATTCCTTTAGCCGATGATGCCATCCCCAAGTCGGCGTTTGTCACTCCGTTTGGCCTGTACCAGTTCAAGGTCATGCCCTTCGGAATGAAAAACGCTCCGGCTACTTTTCAGCGGATGGTAGATCGGCTACTGGACGGCTTCCAGGACTATGCCTGTGCCTACCTGGACGACATAGCCATCTTCAGCCAGACCTGGGAAGATCACCTCCAACATATAGGGGCGATCCTAGACCGTATTGGGGAAGCCGGGTTAACGCTAAAACCAAGTAAGTGCCACGTAGGGATGGCCGAGGTGCAGTATCTAGGACACCGAGTAGGGTGTGGGCAGCAGAGACCCGAGCCAGCCAAAATTGAGGCCGTAGCTAAGTGGCCTACCCCCAGGACCAAAACCCAGGTGCTAGCGTTCCTAGGAACTGCAGGGTATTATAGGAAATTTGTACCCGACTACAGCACCCTGGCCAAACCCCTGACGGACCTGACCAAAAAGAACCTTCCTCGACTGGGTGTCTGGGCCCCAGAGTGTGAGCAGGCATTCCAACAGCTCAAGACCGCCCTAACTAATGCTCCTGTGTTAACGGCTCCTGATCCAACGAAAAGATTTCTTGTCCACACAGACGCTTCAATGTTTGGATTGGGGGCAGTGCTGAGCCAAGTGGGAGCCGATGGCGGAGAGCATCCCGTAGCATACTTAAGCCGCAAGTTGTTACCCTGTGAAGTGAGCTACGCCGCCATTGAGAAAGAATGCCTGGCCGTGGTGTGGGCCCTTAAAAAGTTACAGCCGTATTTGTATGGACAACCTTTTTCCCTACTCACAGATCACAACCCGTTGGTGTGGCTAAACCGTGTATCTGGAGACAATGCCAGGCTGCTGCGCTGGAGTTTGGCGCTGCAGCCCTTTGACTTTACCATCCACTACCGGCCAGGAAAACAAAACGGTAACGCCGACGGGTTATCCAGACAGACTGAATTAGAAAAATGATCTGTGAGTACTCCCCCGGACATCCCCAAGCCGATCCGTTGGGATCAGACTGTGTATGCCGGCTTGGTTCTGGGGGAGCATTGTGGCAAACCTAGCCACTTCTGAACTATATGTATTGTAGGTTGTCCATAGGCTGAATGTATACTGTAAGTCTTTACCTGTAATAATGCTATGTTACAGCCGTTCGCATACTGGCCGCCGTACCCTGCCAACATACAAAGCATTCGTTGACGGAACATGGCTATCCCGGCCGTTCGCCGTACGAATGCGGGCTCCCCAGGTAGACCACACATTCACCAGTCGTGTGGCACCAATTAACCGATTACAACAATGTTGCAATCGGTAATTAAGGGCTCTCCTAGGTGGCCGCCGATCGGCTACCGACCATGCGGCGGTCGGCCATCTTGGATCCTTTGTCTCTGCAGCGGTGTTCGGTCGTCGAGAGCCTGGAACCGAAAACGGCTACTCAATGATCCGAACACCGCTGGACTTCCAGAGCGTTCGGGAGTGCCGCGTTTAGCACATTATGTTCCCCATAAATGTTCGGTACGTTTAGACCGAACTCAATGTTTGAATGTATTTTGTGCGGCGTTCGGTTAGTTTAGCTGGGATCGGAGCGGTATTCTCACTAAATGTGCCCGCCGACCCCAGCTATCTACCGAACGGTCATTCGTCTAAAAGCGAGTAAAAATGTATAAAATATGGATTTCTGTATAAATTGTCGGTTTTGCTCCATGAGGGGATAATCCACTTAATCGTCCATTTTAGTGGGAGTATCCCTCTCGTGCAGCAATGCCTGTTGGGATAATTACAATGCCTGATGGGAGAAATCCCCTGTAATAGCTGTAAGGAAACCCCTTGCACGGGGAACTGCATAAATACGGAAGTCTGTGAATAAAGCGAGTTAGTTGACTCCCAAACTGTGTTTCGTCCGGTTATTGGGAGGATGGGGAATATTGCCGTGCTTTCTGTCCTGACTGTGGATTTCCTGAAGATACCAACGGATATCGTGGACTAATATACTGCGTTCCGTTACAAGCATCTTTGGACCATACCGTGCTACTAACCCCTTTGCGAGTCATATTAGTGATGGGGGCTATTACAGAAGAAAATCCCTTGATGAATCTTCTGTAATAGTTGGCAAAACCAATAAACCTTTGAATGGCTTTTAAACTAGAGGGTAATGGCCAGTGTAGTACAGCCTCTAGTTTTTTAGGATCCATTTGAAATCTTGATGCAGAGATGTTGTAACCCAAAAAGTGGACTTCAGGCTGGTCAAATATGCACTTTTCTAATTTACAATAAAGTTTATTTTTCAAAAACGTCTGCAGAACACATGGGTGTGGTGAGTTTGAAGATCAGGGGAATACACCAAAATATCGTCCAAATAAACCCAGATAAACGAGTAAATGAATTCCCTGAGTTCATCATTTATAAAGTCTTGGAATACGGCCGGGGCGTTGCATAACCCAATTGGCATTACCAGATATTCATAGTGTCCACTACGGGTATTAAATGCCGTCTTCCACTCATGATTCTCTTTAATTCTAACCAAATTGTAAGCGCTCCTAAGGTCAAGCTTAGTAAATACTTTAGCTCCCTGAAGTCTATCGAACAATTCGGAAATGAGTGGGATAGGGTATGCATTTTTTACAGTGATTTTATTAAGTGCCCTGTAGTCTATGCAAGGGCGTAACTCACCACCCTTTTTCTCAACAAAAAAAGAATCCTGCACCAGCTGGTGAGGATGACTTTCTTATGTGCCCTTTGCTCAAGGATTCTTTGATGTATTCCTCCATTATTTTACTCTCCTGGGGAGATAAGGCATAAACTGCCCCCTTAGGTGGCATAGCACCTGGAAACAGGTTAATGGCACAGTCATATGCTCTGTGGGGAGGCAATACATCTGATTGAGCCTTGTTAAACACCTCCTGAAGTTCTCGGTATTGTATGGGAACTCCAGGAGTTTGGGGAGTGGTAGTAGGAAGGTCAATAGTACCCAATCTCTTTAGTACTGGTTTTATACATCTCCCCATACACTCTTTACCCCATTCTAATATCTCCCCATTAGCCCAGTCAATATAGGGATTGTGCTTACTCAGCCAAGGAAACCCTAATATGATAGGACATGATGGAGAAGTAATAACCGTAAACGTCATCTCTTCCCTATGGGAGGCCCCAATAGAGATCTTAATAGGGACAGTTTCGTGGGTTATAAGCGGTTGACTGAGTGGTCTACCATCAATAGCCTCTACAGCTAGCGGCGTAGGTCTCTCCCTGACCGGTATCTCATTACCCCTAATAAACTGGACATCAATAAAATTTCCAGCAGTACCTGAGTCCATTAGGGCACTGCAGGAAAAATTCTTGTTATAAAGGGAAATAGATACCTCAAGGAGGAATCTACTTTTGTTTTTGTTAGAGGACAACTCCATCACACCTAAGATCTGTCCCCTTAAGGTTCTTAGGTGCAGAAGTTTTCCGGACGCACTGGGCAATTAGTTATCACATGTCCCTTTCTACCGCAATATAGGCATAACCCCTCTCTTCTCCTATACTGTTTTTCAGCCTCCGACAGTCTATTGACCCCCAACTGCATAGGTTCGGGTTCGGACTGTACAGGGAGGTTATACAAAACAGGTTTAGAGAATTGAGGTGCTAGGGACATAGCCGTACGTCTGGTCTTGCTTCTGGTGACTTCTCTGAGTCTTAACCTATTATCAATATGCATGACAAACGTAATAAATTCGTTAAGACTCTTAGGTAATTCTGTAGCGGCTATCTCATCTAGTATAGTCTCTGAGAGACCCTTTTTGAATGCTGAGATTAACCCATTGTTAGTCCAGTCTACCTCAGAAGCTACGGTACGGAATTCAATAGCATAATCCGAGATAGACCGGTTACCTTGTCTGATGTGCATTAGGGCAGTGGAGGCTTCATCCTCTCTACCCAATGGCTCAAACGTGAGCTTGAATTCGGCAAGGAATTCCTGGTAATTATGAGCTATGCTCCGATTACTCTCCCACAACGGATTAGCCCAGGCAAGGGCCTTGCCCTTTAATTGATTCATTAGATAACCAATTTTGCTCTGTCCGTGGGGAATGACCCTGGTGAAGCCTCAAAATGGTACTCCACCTGATTAAGAAAACCCCTGCATTCCTGGATATTGCCATCAAACTGTAGGGATGGCGATAAGGAGATGCTAGGAGTCCTATTAACAGTGGGTGGAGGTACACAGGGTGGAGGTGCTATAGGAGGAGACGCTGCAGGCTGCAGATGCGCCGTTCTAGCGAGAAGTGTACTGAAAGCCTGAGCGAATTGATCCATGCGGCGATCATTCTCCTCTAATTTCCTCTCGCAAGCAGCTATGTGCTGACACAGTTCTACAGGATCTATGGCCATGTCGTAATGTCAGGATTACTGTTTGATCCAGCACGTAGAACTGTATAGCACGGATGATAAAAAAGTAACGTATTACCGGTCCTTAGGATGGCCGGATTTAACGTACATAGAATAGTCAAAAATACTAGCTGAGGTCAGGGAACACAGAAAGGGACGCAGCGATGAGGAAAGCCAGGAGTCAGGATACCAGAATATAGAGAAGTCAATAAACAAAGCCAAAGTCAAAAACCAGGTATAAAACTAATAACAGGAACGCGCTCTCGGACAACCACAAGGTAAACCACGACAGGGCACTAAGCAGGATGAGAACTGGGCCTAAATACCCCTCCTTTAGTTCTGATAGGCTGTAACCGGCCTTTGACCCCAAAGTCAGTTACCAGGTTTCATTTGCATAATTGCTGCTCAGCATTAACCCTTCTGTGGATTAGGTTGCTGCTCGGCACAACTTTTCCTGTGTGGACAGTAAATGATCCAGTTATAATTAGTATAACTACTTCATTCGCTTATCATAAGTCCCAATTTAATTTGTTTGTAAACTTTTTTAAATGATTTAACATTTTTGGACAAACTTTTAAAAGATTTTTTTTAAATATTAAAATATATAATATCTAAAATATATATAAATAAATATCAAAATATTTTTCAGAATATTAAATCATTTGAAAATGCTTTACAAAAATATTAAATAGTCTGAAAAGCCCATAGGTACCTTTCTACATCAGCATTTACTTAACTAGGTCATATATGTGCTACTCCTGTATAAGTGCAACAATACACCTGTGGATGAACATATAGATAGTACTGGCAAAAAATGTGCTTAGAGGTCTAAAGGTTAAAGGGACATGCATCACTTGACAATTATTTTATAGATCACCAAGCAAACACATTTAAACAAATATAAAAACATTTTAATACACAAACCAAAATAAAGTAAGAGAAATTTTGAAAATGTGTGTAACAAATATTTATGAACTTAAAAATAAACTTGACCAGATTGCATTGTTGGGCACACTTCTCACCTAAGTTTCTCCTGCCATGCCCCTTACCTACCCATATGTAATAAAAGTTTGTAATAAACATTTGTAAATTTACAAATAAACTTGGTCAGATTGCATTGTTGGGTATACCTCTCTGTCAGGATCGGGACAGGGACAGGATACGTATACCGGACCTTAGAATGGCCGGACTAACGTACGGAGAGTATAGAGAATGGTCAGAGACAAGCCGAGGTCGAGGGAACGAGAGGACAGGTAAGTGAGGAACAAGCCGGGTCAAGGATAACAGAGGTAAACAGAGAAAGTCAAACAAGCCGGGTCGGAACCAAAGGGATAACAGAAAATACCAGAGCACTGTGTGACTAGACAGGCTAGAACCACGACAGGGCAATGAGCAAATGGGAGAAGCAAGTTTAAATACCCTGGCTCGGAGGGAGAGACATGCCTCCGACGAGATCTGATTAGTCTCTACAGGATTGAGTGACAGGTCGTTCCGGGCTGGCGTCATGACGTCGGTTACCGGACGTCCTGCTACAAAAGGAAGTGACTCCCTCGCGGCCGGCGTTTACGTGACCGGGTGGACCGCGAGGAACAGAGGAAACAGCCCGTCCGGACGGATAGACGTCTAAGTCTCTACCTCTCTCGGAGGTAGAGACTTCAGGTACCCTGACACTCTCCACTAGGGCAGCTTCTTCAGATTCACCCAACTTCTTACAAACCTATCTCAATTTCAGACCAGTCCACTAATGATAAAAACAGATTAAAACAATTATTTTGCAGCAGCAGGAGACAGAAACCTGCCATCAGGCTCTGCTCTGCATGACCACACTGATTAAACTCATCCTCTTCTCCCCCATCAGGATATTGCTAAGGGAAGAGTCTTCCAAATGCACATGTATAAATTTGTCAGGCATGCCCAAGGCACTTTTCCAGCATTCCTAGGGATAGGACACTGATTGGTTAGATCAATGTCCCTCTGGAGTGGGTGTGGAAGGCGTAAGAAAAAAGCAGCAAGTAAATTTAAAAAGCATATTTACCTACTTATTTAGCCTACAAAGTGAGGGAACTACTGTTATATTTTTTGTTTTTATAAATGTCCTTTTTTATTGGACATTACTGATTGCTGCTGGATTTATGAAACCCTAGATCCTTGGTGGGGACACAATACCACCTACACCCTTTGGATTGAGCAAACCTTAATTTACTCCAATACATGTTACATAGTTACATAGTTAATAGTTGAAAAGAGACTTGCGTCCATCAAGTTCAGCCTTCCTCACATATGTTTTTTGCTGTTGATCCAAAAGAAGGCAAAAAAACCCAGTTTGAAGCACTTCCAATTTTGCAACAAGCTAGGAAAAAAATTCCTTCTTGACCCCAGAATGGCAGTCAGATTTATCCTTGGATCAAGCAGTTATTACCCTACATTGAAAGATTATATCCTTGAATATTCTGTTTTTGCAAGTATGCATCTAGAAGCTGTTTGAACATCAGTATGGACTCTGATAAAACCATTTCTTCAGGCAGTGAATTCCACATCCTGATTGTTCTTACAGTAAAAAAACCTTTCCTTTGCCTTAGACGAAATCTTCTTTCTTCTAGTCTAAACGCATGACCTCGGGTCCTATGTAAAGTCCGGTTTGTGAATAGATTTCCACACAATGGTTTGTATTGGCCCCGAATATATTTGTATAATGTTATCATATCCCCTCTCAGGCGACGTTTTTCTAAACTAATTAGGTTTAAATTTGTTAACCTTTCTTCATAGCTGATATGTTCCATTCCTTTTATTAATTTTTTAGCCCACCTCTGCACTTTTTCTAGTGCCATAATATCCTTCTATTCAATGTGTGGTCTTACCAGTGATTTATAAAGAGGCATCCCTAATTCGCTTCCATTAAGGGTATACGTTGCTTGTGTATTCTTTACGCCGAAGTGCATAACTTTGCATTTTTCAACATTAAATTTCATCTGCCATTTGAGTGCCCAGTCCTCCAGTCTATCTAAATCCCTCTGCAGCAAAGTAATATCTTGCTCACATTGTATTATTTTACAAAGTTTTGTGTTACCTGCAAACACTGAAACATGACTTTCAATGCTGTCTTCAAGATCATTTATAAACATGTTAAATAGAAGGGGTCCCAGAACAGACACCACTTGCCACCTCTGTCCAGCTTGAAAATTTACCATTAACGACAACTCTTTGTACTCTGTTTTTAAGCCAATGTTCTACCCAAGAACAAGCATTTTCATCTAGACCGATTTCCTTGAGTTTGAACACTAATCTTCTGTGTGGAACTGTATCAAATGCCTTGGCAAAATCCAAATAGATCACATCCACTGCAACACCCTGATCTATACTTCTACTTACTTCTTCGTAGAATGCAATCAAGTTAGTTTGACACGACCTGTGCTTCATAAAACCGTGCTCATTTTTGCTGATAACCATGTTCTTCTCAAGGAATTCTTGAATATTATCCCTTAATAACCTTTCAAATATTTTACCAGTCACAGAAGTTAAGCTCACAGGTCTATAATTTCCAGGCAAGGATTTTGAACCCTTTTCCTGGTCTTCATTGACTAACACACCCGTTTCAGTTTTTAATGTGTACCTCCACTTTCGTTTTTTGGGTTTTTTAGAATTTATGTACTTAAAAAAACGCTTTGGGGTTGGTTTTGCTCTCTTTAGCTATAATTTTTTCATTTTGGAGTTTAGCAAGTCTAACATGTGATTACGCTCTTTATCTATTTTAAATTGTTTTACTCCCGTTTTACAGTTACACACTATTGTGGTGTTCTTCTCTTCTATATCTGCATACCTCTTATATCCTAGAGTGGTGATCATACCTCTCCACGCTATATTTGGGGAGCCGACATTTTGGCTCCAAAATATGTGAGTGCAAATTTCTTACCCTGCTTTATTTTTATTGCTCTGGTCTGACATAATACACCAATTTACTTTAACTCTTCCCCTACATGTTTATGAGGAAATTGATCTAGAGGAGAACTGTTCGCAGACCTGTGGACCACAATATATCCCTAGGCGGGGATCATTCTGCCAAAGCGCAAAAGTTGAAGCTGCACCCAAGCTCCCAAAAAGTGTGAGTGAATTATTTTTAGCATCTTACTCCAATTGTATTTTACATACTACAGTATTATTCCTATTTTTATTATTCCATATATTTTCAAGGACATATCTGGTGCTACACCACCCTTCTGTTTCTTCTTTGTCTCTACCGAACAAAAGATTTGGTGACTAAGCTGCCTTTGAACTATACGATTAATCTACAAATGCTGAATTCTCCTCTTGTTTCTACTCTTTAGACAGCGTTTTAAATTCATAAATCCAACATGTTTCTCTCTAGAGTGATGCTTTATTATGGTCTCCCTTGCATAGAAAGGTTGTAGTGCATTTAAAAGGGATACACCAGGCAACATAACAACTTAAACACAATTACGTTATGGTGTGAGGAGGTTCTTGGTGCCATTTTACCTGAAGGGGTTACACCATTAAATGGTGTAACCCCAAATTCTGCATGTTGTCCCCAGAGTGCTCTACTCAATAATTTCCTTTGAATGTCCAAGGCTTCAAATCAGGAGGCCTTGCACCAGGCGTGGCTGAGAGACAGAGTATCAGTGGACATTCTCAGCTGCCCCCATTCATAAAAGTAAGTGAAAAAAAAATGTATATCTTTTTCACTCAAGTTTTTTTTTTTTAATGGGGTGCTACTGAGAGACTTTAAAAACCCCAGACATTCAGAGGTTGCAGGCTTGCAGACTTTGGGATTAAACCATTTGTTAATGGTTTAACTCATTCTGGTATGTCGGCTCCTGGGACCTCCTCACATAGCAATTTCATTGGAATCAAATTATTATGGTTCGCCAAAGCAGCCCTTAACCCGTTAAGGACCAAGCTTCTGGAATAAAAGGGAATCATGACATGTCACACATGTCATGTGTCCTTAAGGGATTAAACAAATGCCTTTGTGTAGTTTACTTTTTTTTGCTGCCATAAAAGAAGGTTCCTTTAAGGGGATACTAACCAAGTCTTGGGAGAAGGTGTTTGGTCTAGTTATCTATGGCTAAGAAGATCCAGTAAGCTTGAAGTTCCATGTGCTCTGATTCTCATGGCCTCATCTTCTTTCCCACAGTACTCATTGAACAAGGTTACTTGTGCTGATTATTTTCACTTCTCTTTGCAGCAACACCATACTAAACCCTGACACTGATAAGGGATGATAGCTTGGAGGAAAGACGAGACAGGGGGGATATGATAGAAACATTTAAATACATAAAGGGAATCAACACAGTAAAGGAGGAGACTATATTTAAACGAAGAAAAACTACCACAACAAGAGGACATAGTCTTAAATTAGAGGGACAAAGGTTTAAAAATAATATCAGGAAGTATTACTTTACTGAGAGGGTAGTGGATGCATGGAATAGCCTTCCAGCTGAAGTGGTAGAGGTTAACACAGTAAAGGAGTTTAAACCCCTTAAGGACCAAACTTCTGGAATAAAAGGGAATCATGACGTGTCACACATGTCATGTGTCCTTAAGGGGTTAAGCATGCGTGGGATAGGCATAACGCTATCCTAACTATAAGATAAGGCCAGGGACTAATGAAAGTATTTAGAAAACTGGGCAGACTAGATGGGCCGAATGGTTCTTATCTGCCGTCACATTCTATGTTTCTATGTTTCTATGTTTCTATGATGACTTTACTAAACATGAGATTCTTAGTCAAGATTGTCCAGAATGTATTTTAATGATTTGGATCCTGCTCCATCCCTTACCATGGCTCCTACCACATCTAATAAGTTGCTTATCTTGGGAGCTACATGTCAGAACCAAACAGGTACTGCAGTCAATCATTGAAATGTTTTTCTTGTGTAGCCTTCCTGGAGGAAAAAAAAAAAAGTCTCAAACCACCTTACTTCTTTAATACTGCTACAGTTCTTTCTGGATCCTCAAATATTGATCATACTTTCACCATCTGAAAGCATTAAAGCAGTACCTGTGCCAAGATTAAAACACTATTAGTGACTGTTGGTTGACAGTAGAGCACTGTCTCCAAAATGCACTTATCAAAAATTAGTATCACTAGATCCAGGAAGAAGATTTCTCATGCATCTATGAGAAATGTCAGTTGAAGTACTATAAAATTTTTATTGAGAAGTCGGTTTAAACTATTCCAAGTCTTCTCTCTTCAGTAACAGAATATCATCTAAAAAAAAATCACATTTAAAACTCTATAACCTGCATAAACTCTCATATTGTGTCAGGAAATAATATTTTTGCTTCCCACTGTGCTAAATATAGATTACTGCAAATATCGCACAGATAGGTATAACAGATAGGTATAAATATAAAAATAAAGTGCAAGCGCTCCTAGTAACACAAAATGTCCATAAGGTAATAGTTTAGAAAAATATTTATTGGTATAGTAAAAAATGTGAACTATAATGAAATAAAGTGTAATCTAAAAGTGTATCTAAAAACACTGCTGCTCAAAATAAATAAAAACACTAGAACTAGCACTATAGCAACTTCAAGCATCAATTACCGCTAACTTACTACAGCTTCCATATTTGTGGAGGGGCCCTCCACGGATATACTTTTGTATATCATTGTACTCAATTGCTGCTTTAGGTATATGGTTATAGAGTTGCCATGCCATTCTTTTTAATTTATTTTTCAGGTCATTACTTTTTTATGCTATTCAATATTTAGCTAATATACCCCTGATTTTTATGCTATCTGTTTTTTCTTTTTAAAGGTGTATTCCTATGCCTTTTTTGTGATGTTACTATTTTGATCTAGCCTCTGTTGTTGTTGCTCTCTTTATCGTTACACCATATTGCTACATCATGGTTCTAGTTGTTTTGATGGCATTAGGACATTGGATGTTACTATTTATATCTTGGTATATACATTTTCTATCTTGTTTTTCTTGTGGCAGTTTCATTTTTACTTCAAATTGGTTATACCCTTTATTGTTACGTTCTGGTCCTAGTTGCTTTCATGACATTAGGATCTTGGATGTTTAGATCTGTATCTGTGGTTCAAGTGTTTTTATTTATTTTGAGCAGGGGTATTTTTAGATACTGTATTATATTACACTTTATATCATATCTCAAATGTTTTACTATACCAATAAATATTTTTCTGAACTATTACCTTATGGACATTTTGTGTTACTAGGAGCGCTTGCACTTTATTTTTATATTTTACTCTTTGTATCTTAGTCGCTCGTCTGTGGTGTACAGCTGCCCATATATACTATTATATTTAGTTTTATTTTTAGTATTCTGTGTTGTTGACCTATACATTTTTGTTCATGATTTATAGCAGATAGGTATAACATAGATCTATGATGATGGTGGAATTAAGTAACCGATGAAGGGATCTCTGCATGGTCCTATTGCCCTTAGCACCTGTAAGCATGTCTAATGATGTGCATGGCTAGAGTTACTGTTCTGCATCCAAAACCGGGACAGTGGGACTGGAAGCCCAAAGTTGAGAAGGATGTTAGTAAATAATTCTGAAATAATTACTTAGATGCCATCATTCATAACAATTAGGGATGTGCATGGGCAAAAAATCTGGTTTGGTTCAGAAATTTGGGAAAGAAAAAAAAATTCGGCACCTCAGCAATTCGGTTTGGCAATTTGGGACATCTTTATGCTACCCTAACCATATCCCTACCCCTGTCATCATTCACGTAATTTTCCCACCCTCTCTTGTTTTGCCACTTTTCACAAATCCGAAGCACGTCAGCACTTCCGAAATTTGGCACTTCTGCGGTTCAGTTCTGGACTTTCAAAATTCAGCAATTCAGCACTTTGATTGTCCAAATTGCCATAAATCAGGCCAAATTCACATTTGGAATTAAACAAATTGCACATGTCTAGTAACAATTACTACATCTGCGTAGTGGTTCATCTGAGGATGCAGATACTGTGTCTGCTCCTGCCTACAATCGATGGTAGAAGCTTCCTGATGGAAGCGAAACGCCTCTTAGAGGGTTAAGCTAATGATTCAGAGGCTAATGTGAATTTTTGAAAACTGTTTTTATAATAATAAATTGTTCAGATGTTTTGGACAATACCTCCCATGATGCTTTGCCAGCATTTTGACTGTATGAGAATTGTGAGACATGTAGTCCACAGCATCTGGAGTGCCGAAGGTTGCCTAGCCTGGACTAACCCTGTTGGAGAGATTGCGGCATGGCTAGTAGGGGCATAAGGGAGGTTAAAAACCTGACCATGCTGACCCCAGGCCTTTTTTTTTTACTCTTTGCCCACTGGCTGCTAGTGCTCTCAGAGGGAAAATAGTAAAAGAAAAACAAAAACACCTCAACAACTTTTTTAGCTGGTAACATTTTTAAGCCCATTTACCAAGAATTATGTCCTTGACAAAATGGAATTAGATTGCTGAATCTAAATGTTAAATATAGTTATCATTTGACAAATGGCAGAATTTGAATCCACCCAAACTGTTAAATGGCTTATTGGGAGCTGATAATTTGTATCAGGTCTAATTATATCAAGGCACACGTTTCATACAGTTAAACGAACTAGATGAGTAAACCGCTCTGGAGAAGCATCTCAATGATGACACTATATTATTAAATATAAATACATTATATTTAATTATATATAATAATATAAATATATTATTATGTAGCTCATTTACTCTCCTTCTAAACTTTTTAATTATAGTTTTTATTTTAATAATTTACAAAATATTTAAAATTTTTGTATAAAAAATTCATGACACAAAACAATCCCTCCAGATAAAGTTTGCTATACGACAAAATCTAAATAGTTTTAGCAAAACGACATTTTCAATATCATACTTTTCATTTATATGTACAGAAAACAATTGAGAGATGTGCCAGCTCAGTTTTATTCTGTGTGCTTTTTTATTGGTCTAAGTAGTATATCTTGCACATTTATTACTATCAAATTGTATGACCCTACATTTGATCTTTCCTCTACAGGGAGCATAAAAAGGGTGCTTTAAAGAAGAAAACATTCTCTGATTTAAATTGAATTTTCCTTCCTCACTATTTCAAATAGATCACCATCAACAATTTGCTTTTATTTAATTTATTTATTTTTGCTTGCATGACAACTATTAACCCCTTAACGACAGAGGCAATTGTCCATGTTCTGAACCAAAACAAAACCTTGAATTTGAGCTATAGATTTGTTCCACCGTTATTTAAGCTTCTCTCTTCAAATTAACTATACATATTATATATCATTTTTTAAAGGACAGAAAGAGCTTTTATTTAACATCCTATATGTATACTTAAAACAACAAATGTGAAATTACATAGTTACATAGTTACATAGCTGAAAAGAGACTTGTGTCCATCAAGTTCAGCCTTCCTCACATTTGTTTTTTGCTGTTGATCCAAAAGAAGGCAAAAAAACCCAGTCTGAAGCACAATTATGCAACAAGCTAGGAAAAAAATTCCTTCTTGACCCCAGAATGGCAGTCAGATGTATCATTGGATCAAGCAGTTATTACCCTACATTGAAAGATTATATCCTTGAATATTCTGTTTTTGCAAGTATGCATCTAGTAGCTGTTTGAACATCTGTATGGACTCTGATAAAACCACTTCTTCAGGCAGAGAATTCCACATCCTGATTGTTCTTACAGTAAAACTTTCCTTTGCCTTAGACGAAATCTTCTTTCTTCTAGTCTAAACGCATGACCTCGGGTCCTATGTAAAGTCCGGTTTGTGAATAGATTTCCACACGATGGTTTGTATTGGCCCCGAATATATTTGTATAATGTTATCATATCCCCTCTCAGGCGACGTTTTTCTAAACTAAATAGGTTTAAATTTGTTAACCTTTCTTCATAGCTGATATGTTCCATTCCTTTTATTAATTTTGTAGCCCGCCTCTGCACTTTTTCTAGTGCCATAATATCCTTCTTTAGAACAGGTGCCCCAAATTGCACAGCATATTCAATGTGTGGTCTTAGCAGTGATTTATAAAGAGGCAAAATGATATTCTCGTCCCGAGAATGGATGCCCTTTTTCATGCATGACAATACCCTACTGGCCTTGGCCACTGCTGATTGACATTGCACATTGTTGCATAGTTTGTTGTCTATAACAATTCCCAAGTCCTTTTCGTGTGTTATTATCCCTAATTCGCTTCCATTAAGGGTATACTTAAGGGTTGCTTGTTTATTCTTTACGCCGAAGTGCATAAATTAGCATTTTTCAACATTAAATTTAATCTGCCAGTCCTCCAGTCTATCTAAATCCCTCTGCAGCAAAGTAATAACTTGCTCACATTGTATTATTTTACAAAGTTTTGTGTCATCTGCAAACACTGAAACATGACTTTCAATGCTGTCTTCAAGATCATTTATAAACATGTTAAATAGAAGGGGTCCCAGAACAGACCCCTGAGGGACACCACTTACCACCTCTGTCCAGCTTGAAAATTTACCATTAACGACAACTCTTTGTACTCTGTTTTTAAGCCAATGTACTACCCAAGAACAAGCATTTTCATCTAGACCGATTTCCTTGAGTTTGAACACTAATCTTCTGTGTGGAACTGTATCAAATGCCTTGGCAAAATCCAAGTAGACCACATCCACTGCAACACCCTGATCTATACTTCTACTTACTTCTTTGTAGAATGCAATTAAGTTAGTTTGACACGACCTGTGCTTCATAAAACTGTGCTGATTTTTGCTGATAACCATGTTCTTCTCAAGGAATTCTTGAATATTATCCCTTAACAACCTTTCAAATATTTTACCAGCCACAGAAGTTAAGCTCACACATCTATAATTTCCAGGCAAGGATTTTGAACCCTTTTTGAATATAGGAACCACATCTGCCTTCCTCCAATCCTCCGGAACACTTCCTGAAAGAAAAGAATCTTGAAAGATTAAAAACAGAGGTTCACTTATTTCTACACTTAGTTCCTTAAGTACACATGGATGGATACCGTCAGGCCCTGGAGCTTTGTTTATATTAACTTTCTTTAGTTGCTGCAGCACCTTATCTTGAGTTAACCAATTACAATTATTCTGCAAGTTTTTAGTAGCAATCATTTGCACATCTATTGCCATGGGTTCTTCCTTAATATATACAGAGGAGAAATAGTTATTTAAAATTCCTGCCTTTTCCTTGTCTTCATTGACTAACACCTCCGTTTCAGTTTTTTAGTGTACCTACACTTTCATTTTTTTTTTTTTTTAGAATTTATGTACTTAAAAAAATGCTTTGGGTTTGGTTTTGCTCTCTTTAGCTATCATTTTTTCATTTTGAAGTTTAGCAAGTCAAATTGCCTTTTTGCACGCATTATTTGCTTCCTTATATCTTTTATAAGATGCATCTGATTTGTCCGATTTAAATGCTTTAAACGCCCTTTTCTTATTTTTAATATCTTGTTTTACTTTTCTACTAAGCCACATTGGTTTTAATTTGTTTCTTTTATATTTATTTCCCAATGGTACATACTGAGAAATGTACCTTTCTAATATTTGTTGGAAGATGATTCATTTATCCTCAGTGTTCTTTTCACTAAAGAGTTTATGCCAGTCAATATATTGTAAAGCTTACCCTTAACTTATTGAAATTGTATTGTGATCACTATTTCCCAAGTGCTCACCTACTTGAATGTTGGTCAAAAGATCAACGTTGTTTGTTAAAACCAGGTCCAGACAAGCGTCCATTCTAGTTGGTGCTTGTACTAGTTGTGACATGAAGGTGTCATTTAACAAGTTTAAAAACCTAATTCCCTTTGCTGAGCTACTAGTCCCTCTGTCCCAATTTATGTCCGGGTAATTAAAATCTCCAATAATTAAAGTGTTACCCAGATTTGCAGATTTCTCAATTTGCTCAAACAGCTGTTGTTCCTCGTCAATATTAACATTAGGTGGTTTATAACTGTGGCGGAACCCGCCTTGCCACTGGGCATTGGAGGGGCCTGGCTGCCTGCCTCCTACCTGCTGACTATGGCCCCTGGAAAATTGGTACGTTTGGACTATATATGGGCATGTTGTATTTTGTATTGCTGCTGCTGGCCCTTTTAAAATCATCCTTGGACATATTGGGACTTTTGGGAATAATGTCCCTTTAAGACTTTGTACAGTATTACAGTAATACTGCCTTTAATATTATATATGTATTTATGTGTTCAGTTAACCTGGGTTATATGTGTGCAGCATTCATCTGATTGTTCGGTAGAATCACTCCATTCATTATATTGAGTGAAACTACCGAACAACCAGACCACCCAGGAATAAGTGTGCCTCCAATTACCGTTTGCAACAATGTTGCAAACAGGTAATTGGCAATCAGTGTAGTGTGGTCTTTGTCCTCTGGGTGGCCGCCATTCGGGAAACGAACACGTGGCGGCGGCCATCTTAAACTCCCGAACAGCAGTGTTTTGCCGTCGAGTGTCTGGAACTAAAATCGGACACTCGACTAGGCAAACACCGCTGAGACCTCCAGACTTCCAGTATGTCGTGTGGAAACTACCGAACGGCCCGCCGTTCGGTAGAAAGAACCCCACGAACTAGGGGATTCATTCGAATCCCCCTTAGGCTCCATAACCCAGGCAATTCGTTTGTTTTTATTCCCTTTTCTGTGACCGACCGCAGGGCAAAATGCATGGAACTGTTTTCGGGTACTTTACCCATGCGGTCGGTCAAATCTTTGCCTGCTCCTAACTCCCGAACCCCTGGTCCGATCTGGGTGATTTTTGAGTATGTTGCTCACCCAGATCAGGGCTATCAGGGGGATACCTGTTTTAGAGGTGTATCATATGTATTTGGGGTACATCCAGGAATTTGGGAAAAGTGTGTACTGTATAATTGTGTTAAGTGTTAATCTAAGGGGAGGAGATGTGTGGGAGGTAACATCTATGCTATTGGATATTTTACACCTCCCCTGTGGGCAGTCTTATATGTGTAAGATGGAAATAAAAGCCAGGCTGGATGTGCCAGTCGAGAGTTCCTGGTTAACCCTCAAAGTGAAGTGTCGTCTCATTATTGGGGGAGGAGTTATTGTATGCTGTTCCAGTTTGACTGCTAGGAGTGTAAACCTATTTGTATGGTTTCCTATTCAACTGTCTACAGCATTCTTATGCTTGAGAGGATTTATACACTTCTCTAATTCGGTGGTTGTGGTGTCTGCTGCAGTGCTTGGAGTCCTCAGGAAACGCTAGGAGCATCCTTTAACGGAGGTACCCAGTCGGGGTGCCAGGCGATCCGTTACAATAACATATCCGAACCAATAGTTGGGTTGCCTTCTTTTCCCCCAAGCAGATATTTACCCATAAAGCTTCCACATTTTCCTCGTCACATTCCATTTGCTTAAGATTTGGCTTTAAATCATGCTATGACCCTGCCCCCCTACTACTAGTTTAAAATCTCCTCCAACCTTCTAGCCATCCTATGCCCCAGCACTGCAGACCCTCTCCCGTTTAGGTGCAATCCATCATTACTATAAAGGTTGTACCCAATCGCAAAGTCGGCCCAGTGCTCTAAAAACCCCAAACCCTCCTTCCTGCACCAAGACTTCAGCCACGCATTAACCTCTCTAATCTCCCGCTGCCTTTCCACTGTAGCGCGTGGCACAGGTAATATCTCAGAGAATACCACCTTGGAGGTCCTTTTCTTAAGTTTGCTACCTAATTCCCTGAAATCATTCTTTAGGACCTTCCATCTTCCTCTTACTTTGTCATTGGTACCAACATGGACCATGACCGCTGGGTCATCCCCAGCCCCTCCCAATAATCCATCCACTCTGTCAGCAACATGCCGGACCCGAGCACCCGGGAGACAGCAAACTGTCCGGTTGAGCCGATCAGAGCGGCAGATTGCCCTATCTGCTCTCCTAATGATAGAGTCCCCTACCACCTCAACCTGTCTTGCCTTCCTTACATTTTGATTCCCACCCGTACTAGGGGGGCTGTTAGCTCGGCTGTTAGAAGTAACAGCTTCCTCTTATTAGAGCTGATGCTCCCAACATCTTCCCTCAAACGGGCAAATCTGCTAGGTTGCACCAAATCAGTACTGGCTAGCCCTTTCCTCTTCCCTCCCCCCCCCCCCTGCTTCCTCGCCCCACTGTCACCCAGCTACATGCCTGTTCCCCATCTGTCTTATCTCCTCCCTCTCCACTACCTGTCCCCACTAAACTAAATTTAAAACCCCCCAAATATTTTCACATTTTTGCTAATAATAATTTTTTCATATCCAATACAACTAATTAAGAATAACTCAAAATATACTCATATATCAGTTTTGATTGTTAAATACCTGCTCCCCAAACAGGAATGAAAACAACCAAGAGTGGAAAATAAAGAGTGTTGCTTTATTTCCCTGACTTTTATTAGTTCCTATTCCTATCCTGTTATTTTCACTATACTTCTCCAGCTTTATTTTCCACTCTTGGTTGTTTTCATTCCTGTTTGGGGAGCAGGTATTTAACAATCAAATTCTTTAAAGGGCATATTGCCTTAACATTTATTTCTCCCTTTCCTTATCCTTATTATTTACTACGTTACTGCTGTAATGCCAAAACCAGTAAATAAAGCCACTTCAGTTAACCTTGGCAATCATCTCCTATCTGACCTGATCAAGAGCATGACACTGTGTTCGTATGTGTATATATCTGTGTTTGTTTGTGTCTGTGTATCAAGGGTGTGTGTCTGTGTTTGTATGTGCCAGTGTGTGTATCTGTGTGTCAGATATACGACTGGCACAAACAAGCACAGACATACACACCTTGACACACACCGGCACATTAAAAAAACTTGTAATTCCTGGAGGGGAGGGGGAGTGGGAGGGGTTCCACGATGTTGATACACTATGTCAAAGGGTTCCACAGGAAATATTAATTGGGAACCCCTGTCCTAATAGTTCGCTTTGGATCTTCTACATCTGTATCTTATGTAAAAAAAAAAAAAAAAAAAAAATTATTACATACTTGACTTTATACATTTTTTATACATAATTCTTCAAATATTTTTATCACTTTACTATATATATACTACATATTTATGGGGTGGCATTAACTGATGAGGAATTGATTTCCCATTTCATATCCAATTATGCATAATATGTAAATAGACACATATAGCCACATATCTCAATAATTATATATAATATGTAAATAGACACATATCTCTATAATGAATAGCCACTGTGTTGCTATAAAGAAAGACATTAATCCCTTTTTGTATTCAATTACATCCAATATGTTCAACAGACATATATCTTTACAATGAATAGATATTATGTTGTTTTTATGTTTTTATATCCTAAGATCCTTCTATTCCATAATGCTGGACTGACTTATAGCAGTTCTGGCTGATTTGACACACATGGTACCATGGAGCTGGAACGCAAGCGGCGTTCATGAACTTTCGAGGCTACACCAGAACCAAAAATACATTGTGGAACGCAAATCTCGGACTCGTGGAAAGCAAACATAACAGATCCGAAACACAGCGGGAAATCAAACCTGCGATTGAGAAGAGCTGAGAAGAAGCCCTGCGAGGACCAATGAGAAAACACAACAGATTGGCAGTAGATAGAATTAATGCAGTAGACATAATAAATCATTGCCTTAATAAATAGATAATTTTTTATTGACTCCATTCTGACTCCATTCTTTGAAGATCCTGCTCCAGCAGAGCGATCAATACCAGTTCGAGGAGGAGAGTGGATAATTACAGCCCTTTTGGGCATCAAGGTGCTTCTTGATCTTCTCTATACTGTGAGTGCAATCAGTAGTTGCCGTAATCACACGTTACTATACATCACTATGTACTGTTTATCTTTTGTATTTTACTATCCAGCTGTATCCATCCACTAATTTCTTGTCTATGAAAACTATAACAATTCCCAAATCCTTCTCTTGTGTTTTGATCCCTAATTCACTACTGTAATGGATCAACGGGCACCCCGACTGGGTACCTCCGTTGAAGGATGCTCCTAGCGCTTCCTGAGGACTCCAAGCACTGCAGCAGACACCACAACCACCGAATCGGAGAAGCATATGAACACTCTCAAGCATATGAATGCTGTAAACAGCTGAACAGGAAAAGCATACAATCAGCTTACACTCCTGGCAATCAGCATACAATCCAATTCCTCCAATAACGAGACGACACTTCGTTTTGAGGTCAAGCAGAACTGACTGTACTGGCACATACAGCCTCTTTTATTCACAATCCACAAACATAGTACTGTCCACAGGGTTTTGAAATACAACCAATCAATATGTACAATGCACACAGACACTCCCACACAAAATCCTCCCCTCTGCCTGTGATATGATTACTGAACACAATGGGAAATATAATGATCACAGGCAGAGAAATACAGTTTTATAAAACATATCACAGGGACCCCAAAACATGCAATAACCCCATTAAAATGTCATCGGAACCGGGGGATCTGGGTGAACCACATATCCAAAATTCACCTAGATCCGTTCAGTAGTTTGGAAGATACAGTTTAATGCAGATTCCGCAGAACATATACAGGCTATATGAAAAATAATTACTGTATAATGTGTCCCCTGTTGTATAGTTTAAAACTACTGCACGATGTCTTTGTGCACCAAATACAGGCGAGATGGCACCGTGTAGAAAAGTCCAAACAGTGTCTGTGAGTTAAAATGGCCGCCATCCATTGTTCTCATCATGTGCTTCATCCATTGTTCTCACCATGTGCCTCTGATACATGAAATGGTGGCAACCCAGTAACTCCACAGTATGTCCCCAGATGGTTCTTAAAGGGCCAGCAGCAGCATAATAAAATACAATATGCTCAAATCAGTTCCTAGAAGGGCAATACATCCCAAGGCCATAGTGACAGGGCAAGAGGCTGGCAAGCAGTCCTCTCAAGGCACAAGTGGCGGGGCTGGTTCCGCCACAACTACCATTTAAGGTGTAAGTTGCTTGAGCATTCTTTACCCCGAAGTGCATAACGTTGCATTTCTCAACATCATATTTCATCTGTGTCAGGGTACCTGAAGCCTCTACCTCTGAGAGAGGTAGAGACTTAGAAGTTTATCCGTCCGGACGGCATGTCTCCTCGGTTCCTCGCGGTTCACCCGGTCTTGCAAACGCCGGCCGCGAGGGAGTCACTTCCTTTTATAGCAGGAGGTCCGGAGGCCGACGTCATGACGCCAACCCGGAACGTCCTGTCACTCAAATCTGTGGAGACGAATCAGGACTCGCCGGAGGCGTGTCTTCTCTCCCTAACCAGGGTATTTAACAGTGTCTCTCTCATTTACTCATTGCCCTGTCGTGGTTCTAGTCTGCCTAGTCACACAGTGCTCTGTTATTCTCTTGTCTTTTGGTTCTGACCCGGCTTTGTTATTTACTTACCTGTCTTTCTGTTATCCTTGACCCGGCTTGTCTCTCGCTTACCTGTCTTCTCGTTCCCTCGACCTCGGCTTGTCACTGACCATTCTATACGTAGTTTTACGTTAAGTCCGGCCATTCTAAGGTCCGGTATACGTATCTGCTACTCTTTGTACTCTGCGTGTTGGATCCCTGACCCGATCCTGACATTACGACAGGGCCATGGATCCTGCAGGTACAAATTGTCAGCTTGGTTCTCCTGATCCTAGGTTTGACGCCATGGAGCATAGGATGGATCAGATGGCTCTAGCACTACAGGCCCTGCTATCACGTCCTACGAATCCACCTGAGGAGATGCGTAATACGTCTGCTCCTTCTGTGGGTCCAGGGCTAGAGGTAGCTACTGTAGGTGCTTCTTCCCGAGTTACCCCACCTGTACGTTATGCTGGTTCTCCTGAGAGGTGTCGTGGGTTTTTGAACCAGATCAGTATCCATTTCGAGTTACAGCCCCGTTCCTACCCTACTGATAGGGCAAAGGTGGGATTTATTATCATCTTACTCATTGAGAAGGCTCTGAGATGGGCTAATCCGTTGTGGGAGAATGATAATCCATTAGTCTATAACTATAATGCCTTTGTAGCTGCTTTTAAAAGAACTTTTGATCCCCCTGGCAGGAAGGTCAATGCAGCCAGATTACTGTTGCGCCTTAGACAAGACAACCGAACACTTGTGGATTACGCACTAGAGTTCAGGTCTTTGGCGGCAGAGGTAAAATGGAGTGAACAGGCCTATATAGACGTATTTTTAAATGGATTATCCGATGTAATACTTGACGAGGTAGCGACAAGAGAGCTTCCCGAGAACTTGGAAGACTTAATTTCCTTTATCTCTCGCATTGACGAACGTCTAAGGGAGAGGCAGAATACTCGAGATAGAACCGGTAGATCTTCCTTTAGACTAGCACCATCATTTCAAAGTTCTGAAACCAAAACTCCACAGTTTTCAGAACCTATGCAGTTAGGCCTTACTCGCCTGTCAGAGGAGGAGAGACAGTACAGGAGAAGGGAGGGACTGTGTATGTATTGTGGAGCCAGAGGTCATGTACGTTTGAGCTGTCCCAGTCGTCCGGGAAACGCTCGCACCTAAGTTTCTCTAGAGGACAGACCTTGGGTGTTTCGATTTTGTCCTCTACTCATAACTACAAAGAACATAGACTCCTATTACCTGTCTCTTTAACTTGGGAGAAGGGAACCTTAGAGACTATGGCATTGATAGACTCCGGGGCTGCTGAGAGTTTTATCGACCAAAATTTTCTCACCAAACACACTATCCCATCCCAGTTAAGGAAGACACCCTTGGCTGTCGAAGCCATTGATGGTAGACCTTTAGTTGAGCCTGTGATTTTCCGGGAAACCACACCCCTTAACTTAACTACTGGTATTCTACACAAGGAGGAGATATCCCTACTACTCATTTCATCTCCTTCTGTTCCCATAGTCCTGGGATACTCCTGGCTTAAGAGACATAACCCCGTTATAGATTGGAGATCAGGGGAAATAGTTTCGTGGGGTCAGGATTGTCAAGAGAATTGTTTAAAGAAAGTGTCACCTCTCTGTAGTGTTAACGCACTTAATAACGCTACCGACTCTACCAAAGTACAGATACCGTCCTTGTATCAAGATTTAAAGGCAGTATTTGACAAAGGAAAGGCTGATACCTTACCACCACATAGGCCTTTTGATTGCAAAATTAATTTACTTTCTGGTACTATGCCTCCCAGGGGTCATGTATACCCTTTGTCTACGAATGAGAACTTAGTTCTAGAGGAGTATATTCGTGAAAACCTAGACAAGGGGTTCATAAGGAGATCCTCCTCTCCTGCTGGGGCTGGATTTTTTTTTGTTAAAAAGAAGGATGGTTCTTTAAGACCCTGCATTGACTACCGAGGTCTTAACAAGATAACCATTAGAAATGCATATCCGATTCCCTTGATCACCGAGCTTTTTGATCGATTAAAGAGTTCTAAGATTTTCACTAAGTTAGACCTTAGAGGTGCTTATAATTTGGTGAGAATTCACGACGGACACGAGTGGAAAACTGCGTTCAATACTCGATATGGGCACTATGAGTATACTGTAATGCCTTTTGGTCTCTGCAATGCCCCGGCGGTATTTCAGGATCTTATTAATGAGGTTCTTAGGGAGTTTCAAGATGACTGTGTTATTGTATACCTAGATGATATACTTATACATTCCAGGGATATTGAAACTCACCACGGACAAATCAGAAGGGTTTTACACAAACTTCTTCAGCATGGCTTGTACTGCAAATTAGAGAAATGCAGCTTTGACCAATCCCAAACTACCTTTCTTGGTTACGTGATTTCTGGAGAGGGGTTTGAAATGGACCCGGAGAAGCTCCAATCCATATTAGATTGGCCTTTACCTAAGGGTCTCAAGACTATTCAGAGATTTATTGGTTTCTCCAATTACTACAGACGTTTCATTAAGGGATACTCCTCTATCATTGCTCCCATCACCAATATGACCAAACAAGGGGCTGATACTAAGAATTGGTCTACTGAAGCACTTCTGGCTTTTAAGACACTCAAGGAGCTGTTTGCTTCCGCACCAATTTTAGTTCACCCCGATACTACACTACCTTTCCTACTCGAAGTTGACGCCTCTGAGACAGGTATAGGTGCCGTTCTGTCCCAAAGGTTGGGTGTAGATAAACCATTACATCCTTGTGGATACTTTTCCAAAAAATTGTCAGGTACTGAAAGCAGATATGACATTGGTGACAGGGAACTCCTAGCGGTTATCATGGCCTTAAAGGAGTGGAGACATTTATTGGAGGGCACTTTGCATCCTGTTACTATTTTGACAGATCATAAAAACTTATCCTATATTGGAGAGGCTAAACGACTATCATCTAGACAGGCTCGTTGGTCCATATTCCTCACTCACTTCAACTACATACTCACATATAGGCCTGGTTCTAAGAATTCTAAAGCCGATGCCTTGTCTCGCCAATATGAACCTGCTGCCATATCTGAGCCGGTTTTGTCCTCTATAGTACCCAAGTGTAACATTATCGCTAACACTACTCTCAAAATCCACTCTCCGCTGCTTGATCAGATAAGGAGCTTGCAACATCTGGCACCTAGACTGACTCCTGCTTCTAGACATTTCGTTCCTCCTGAACTCCAACTGGAGCTCTTACAGTGTCTTCATGAGAGAAAGGTGGCTGGTCATCCGGGTGTCCGCAAAACTTATTCTTTGATCTCCAAGGATTTCTGGTGGCCTTCGTTACGGAGGGATATTAAGGATTTTATCGGAGCCTGTGAGGTCTGTACTAAAACTAAACTACCGCATTCGCTTCCTTGTGGCCTTCTACAGCCTCTGGAAGTTCCTGACAAACCTTGGTCCTGTGTGGCGATGGACTTTATTGTGGATTTGCCTGTTTCTAAAAGGCACACTGTTATCCTCACCGTAGTTGATAGGTTTACCAAGATGGCACATTTCGTACCTTTACCTAAACTTCCGACTTCTCCTGAATTGGCGGAGATATTTGCTAAAGAGATTTTTCGCTTGCATGGGATACCTTCGGAAATCACTTCTGATAGAGGCTCCCAATTTGTTTCACGTTTCTGGAGATCATTCTGTTCTCAATTAGGCATCAAATTGAATTTTTCTTCCGCCTATCATCCTCAGTCTAACGGGGCTGCCGAACGTACCAACCAGAAGATTGAGCAATACTTACGTTGTTTTGTTTCCGAACACCAGGACGATTGGGTCGGTTTGATTCCTTGGGCGGAGTTTGCGCACAACAATCTCGTTTGTGACTCTACTCATTCAAGCCCCTTCTTCATGAACTATGGCTTTCATCCATCTATTCTTCCCTCGGTTTCTCCTTCCCAAGGAGTGCCGACGGTTGATGTCCATGTTGCCAATTTGAGGAAGTTGTGGGATCAGACTCGACAAATTCTTCTACACAATTCTATGCTGGTTAAGAAACATGCTGACAAACGTAGAAGGGCGGCTCCGAATTTTGTTCCAGGCGATAGAGTTTGGTTAAGTACTAGGAATATTCGGCTTAAAGTTCCTTCCATGAAATTCGCTCCTCGTTATATTGGTCCCTACAGGATCTTGACTCGAATTAACCCTGTGGCGTATCGTCTAGCTCTCCCAGCTGCTTTACGCATCCCGAACTCCTTTCACGTGTCATTGCTGAAACCTCTAATCTGTAACAGATTCTCCTCCACAATCGCTCCTCCTCGCTCTGTTCAGGTGGAGGGTCAGGAGGAGTATGAGGTTAACTCCATTATTGATTCTCGTGTCTCCCGGGGGAGAGTACAATATTTGGTTGACTGGAAGGGTTATGGTCCTGAGGAGAGGAGTTGGGTACCACAAGAGGATGTTCATGCTCCTCGCCTTCGCAGGGCATTTCACTTCCGCTTTCCATCTCGCCCCGGCTCCTTCCGCCCGGTGGGCGTATCTGAGAGGGGGGGTACTGTCAGGGTACCTGAAGCCTCTACCTCTGAGAGAGGTAGAGACTTAGAAGTTTATCCGTCCGGACGGCATGTCTCCTCGGTTCCTCGCGGTTCACCCGGTCTTGCAAACGCCGGCCGCGAGGGAGTCACTTCCTTTTATAGCAGGAGGTCCGGAGGCCGACGTCATGACGCCAACCCGGAACGTCCTGTCACTCAAATCTGTGGAGACGAATCAGGACTCGCCGGAGGCGTGTCTTCTCTCCCTAACCAGGGTATTTAACAGTGTCTCTCTCATTTACTCATTGTCCTGTCGTGGTTCTAGTCTGCCTAGTCACACAGTGCTCTGTTATTCTCTTGTCTTTTGGTTCTGACCCGGCTTTGTTATTTACTTACCTGTCTTTCTGTTATCCTTGACCCGGCTTGTCTCTCGCTTACCTGTCTTCTCGTTCCCTCGACCTCGGCTTGTCACTGACCATTCTATACGTAGTTTTACGTTAAGTCCGGCCATTCTAAGGTCCGGTATACGTATCTGCTACTCTTTGTACTCTGCGTGTTGGATCCCTGACCCGATCCTGACAATCTGCCATTTTAATGCCCAGTCTCCCAATCAATCTAAATCACTTTGCAGCAAAGCAATATCCTGCTCACATTTTATTACTTTACAAAGTTTTGTGTCATCTGCACACACTAAAACATGGCTTTCAATGCCTATTTCTAGATCATTCATAATTTGCTCAATAGAAGTGATCCCAAAACAGAACCCTGAGGGACACCACTTATCACTTTTGTCCAGCTTGAAAATTTACCATTATTGACAACTTGTTGTACTCTATCCTTAAGCCAATATTCTACCCAAGAACAAGAATATTCATCTAGACTAGGGTTGGGGGAACGGCCGTGGATAATTTGGTCCGGCCTGTGGAGAGCCAGCCCTGCTGTCTGCTTTTTTCGGGCCGGTGGGAAGATCAAAGATCTCCCTCACCGGCCTCCTCGCAGTTTGTTAAGGGAGAGGGAGGGAGCTAGGACCCACAAGCATGGAGGCCGGAGCGTTGCCATGCATTACCATGGCAATGCTCCGACAGCGCTGTGTTCGCAGGAATAAAACAGTAAGTCAGCCTGCAGCCAGAAGAGCTGCAGGCTAAAGTGCACGCGAAACCATGGGCCCACCAGTGATTGCAGTGATATGTCCCCTCCTTCCAGGCCATAGGTAAGAAGGATAGGGGGGTGAATACAGTTTTTGTTTTAAGTAAAAAAAATATATATAGATTTTCTCCTTGATTCCCCACCACAATATAGACCCCTGACACACACTACACCATATCACACATACTGCACCTCTCTCACACACAACCCCTCAAACAAACACACTGAATCCCACACACTCAGAACCCCTCACACAAATACACTGCACCCCCTCACACACAGCACCTCTCACACGTACTCTGGACCCCTCACACAAACACATTGCTCCCCTCACACACATACTGAACCCCTCACACACACTGCAACCCTTAAACACTCTTACACACACACTGTGAGTAGCAACCACATCAATATCAGTTCACATCACACCAAAGAGAAGCAGTTCCAGCCATCACATTAGGAGTTAATTAAATGTTTGCCCAAATACAGAAGGCAAATTTTTAAGTTGATTATTTTGCATGGCTCGCGAGTGATGTTTTAAATATCCAAATGGCCCTTGGCAGATAAAAGGTTCCCCACCGCTGATCTAGACCAATATCTTTTATTTTTAACACTAACCTATTGTGAGGAATCGTATCAAATGCATTGCCAAATTCCAAGTAGATCACATCCACTGCAACACCCTGATCTATACTACTTACTTCATCGTAGAATGCAATTCGGTTAGTTTGACATGACCTAGGTTTCATAAAACCATGCTGATTATTGCTAATAAAGTTCTTCCCAATGAATTCCTGAATATTATCTTTTAATAGCCCTTCAAATATTTTCCCAGTCACAGATGTTAAGCTCACAGGTCTATAATTTCCAGGCAAGGATTTTGAACCTTTTTAAATATAGGAAAGACATCTGCCTTCCTCCAGTATATTTCCTGTCTGGTTGTCCTGCAATCTGCACTCTATCTCCAATGGAATCAGAAGTTTTCTTACTGGTCCACTTTGCAAGTAGAAAGTTTTTCTTTGTGTGCAATAAAAATATACTAATAATTCAACAAGGTGTACACCACAAATGATGGTGAAAATAGTCCAAGTAATTTACCCTTTAAAGAAATAAATTGTAAGAAGATGCCTCTTATCTTCTGTAACACATACATAGCTATACAATCTAAAAAGAATTGCAAACAAGAAACACAATATAGTGTAATATTGTCTGTCACCCAAACAATAAATGTAGATATGTATTGCACTCACAAAAGCACGTATAATTCAGGCATGTAGTAAGATATTAGCGTACACGTCCTTGCCGCATCCTTTTGCTTATTGAATATATAAGGAAAAAATATATATATTTTAAATTGAGTATTTTATATTAAGTGCTGTTTAATTTTATATGTATGGACAACTATGGAAAGACCTCTGGTAGAATTTCAATGCCAGCGTCCGCTATTCATTCGAAAGTGAGTCACCATATCAAGTGGAACACAAGTTGGAATGCATAGAACGTTTCCTGGGTCCCCGAAAGTACGTCACACATCAGGTTGAAAGCGAGGATTGAGACGCAATCAGCAATCTTAGATGGCTCTACACGAGGTTGGCGGTCCGATTGGATATTGGGATGGCGTGAATTTTGGATATTTAAACTTGGCAGTAGGAGATTTCAGCACACACCCTTCAGGAAGTCCACAATAGGACGAAACGTGTTGGGCTTTGGAACTATACATAGTTTTTATTACTTTTTTTATCTTTATTTTTTGCACTTCTGTTTCTGTGAACCACTACCTCGTGTTGGACAGTAGGAGTTTGTTGATGTGCCTTACATGAACATTTATCTCGTGAGTGTAACCTGAATAAAGTGTTTTTTTGGTGTTAAAAATACTACACTATGTTTTTCTCCCCTTTCCTTATATATTCAATAAGCAAAAGGATGCGGCAAAGACCTGTACCTAATATCTTACTACAGTGCCTTGGAAAATTATTCACCCCCCTTGGCATTTTTTGTGTTTTGTTGCCTCACAACCTAGAATTAACATGGATTGTTTGAGGATTTGTATCATTTAATTTACAGAACATGCCCACAACTTTGAAGATTTTTTTTTTTTTTGTGAAGCAAACAACAAATAGGACAAAATAACAGAAAAAGTCAATGTGCATAACTATTCAGCCCCCTAAAGTCTATACTTTGTAGAGCCACCTTTTGCGGCAATCACAGCTCCAAGTTGCTTTGGATAAGTCTCTATGAGCTTGCCACATCTTACCACTGGTATTTTTGCCCATTCCTCCTTGCAAAACTGTTCCAGCTCCTTCAAGTTGGATGGTTTGTGCTTGTGAACAGCAATCTTTAAGTCTGACCACAGATTTTCTATTGGATTGAGGTCTGGGCTTTGACTAGGCCATTCCAACACATTTACATGTTTTCCCTTAAACCACTCAAGTGTTGCTTTAACAGCGTGTTTGGGGTCATTGTCCTGCTGGAAGGTGAACCTCTGTCCTAGCCTCAAATCAGGCACAGAGTGGTACAGGTTTTGCTCCAGAATATCCCTGTATTTAGCACCATCCATCTTTCCCTCAACTCTGACCAGTTTCCCAGTCCCGGCAGCATGATGCTGCCACCACTATGTTTCACTGTGGGGATGGTGTTCTTTGGGTGATGTGATGTTTTGGGTTTGCGCCAGACATAGCGTTTTCTTTGATGGCCAAAAAGTTTAATTTTAGTCTCATCAGACCAGAGCACCTTTCTCCATACATTTTGGGAGTCTCCCACATGCCTTTTCGCAAACTCAAACGTGCCATTTTGTTTTTTGCTGAAAGTAATGGCTTTATTCTGGCCACTCTGCCATAAAGCCCAACTCTATGGAGCGTACAGCTTACTGTTGTCCTATATACAGATACTCCAGTCTCTGCTGTGGAACTCTGCAGCTCCTCCAGTTACCTTAGGTCTCTGTGGTGCCTCTCTGATTAATGCCCTTCTTGCCCGGTCAGTGAGTTTTGGTGGGCGGCAGTCTCTTGGCAGGTTTGCTGTTGTGCCATGTTCTTTCCATTTGGTTATGATAGATTTGATGGTGCTCCTGGGGATCATCAAAGATTTGGATATATTTTTTATAACTCAACAACATTGTTTCTTGTTTGGAGAGTTCCTTGGTCTCCTTGGTTAGTGGTGTCTCTTGCTTAGGTGTTGCAGCCTTTGGGGCCTTTCAAAAAAGGTGTGTATATGTAATGACAGATCATGTGACACTTAGATTGCACACAGGTTGACATTTTTTTTTTTTTAGGTTGACATTTCACTAATGATGTGACTTCTGAAGATAATTGGTTGCACCAGAGCTTTTTATGGGCTTCATAACAAACGGGGTGAATACATACACACATGCCAATTTTCTGTTTTCTATTTCTAAAAAATAGTTTTATGTATATATTTTTCTTATTTCATTTCACCAACTTAGACTATTGTGTTCCGATCCATCACATAAAATTCAGATTGATAAAACATTGAACGTAAGACTGTAATGTAACATAATAGGTAAAACGTCAAGGGGGTTGAATACTTTTGCTTGGCACTGTACATGCCTGAATCATATGTACTTTTGTGAGTGCAATATGTATCTACAGTCATTGATTTGGTGACAGACAATATTACACTATTTTGTGTTTCTTGTTCGCAATTCTTTTTAGATTGTATAGCTATGTTTTTCTATGTTTGTAAGTACAACCTTGAATTAAAATGTATACTTTTTATATACAAATTGTACTATGTGTTCCTCTCTTTATATCCTTTGAGGAGTAGAATTGGAAGACACCAACCCTCCTCATATACCACTGAGGGGAGACAGGCCCATTTTATGGAGTTTTCTTGTAAGTTTTCTACTGCATAGTTGTCTGGTTACACCATTATGTACTTCACCATATTTGGCCTCTTTGTTTTTTAGATTCTATATTGTAATATTTTCCATCCTGAGTATCAGGTTATATTTTCCATTTACATTCTGTGTGTATTTGATACCCCCTTTAATATATCCCTTTGGGGGTATATACTTGTGTGTTTGTAGCCCAGTATTACCTGCCTAGGAGGAGGGCAGTAAGCGGACAGCCCGGTATTACCTGCCCATGACCTAGGCAGATAATACCGGGCTGTCCGCTTACTGCCCTCCACCTGGGCAGGTAATACCGGGCTGCCTGCTTACTGCCCTCCACCTGGGCAGGTAATACCGGGCTGTCCGCTTACTGCCCTCCACCTGGGCAGGTAATACCGGGCTGTCCGCTTACTGCCCTCCACCTGGGCAGGTAATACCGGGCTGTCCGCTTACTGCCCTCCACCTGGGCAGGTAATACCGGGCTGTCCGCTTACTGCCCTCCACCTGGGCAGGTAATACCGGGCTGTCCGCTTACTGCCCTCCACCTGGGCAGGTAATACCGGGCTGTCCGCTTACTGCCCTCCACCTGGGCAGGTAATACCGGGCTGTCCGCTTACTGCCCTCCTCCTGGGCAGGTAATAGCGGGCTGTCCGCTTACTGCCCTCCTCCTGGGCAGGTAATAGCGGGCTGTCCGCTTACTGCCCTCCTCCTGGGCAGGTAATAGCGGGCTCTCCGCTTACTGCCCTCCTCCTGGGCAGGTAATAGCGGGCTCTCCGCTTACTGCCCTCCTCCTGGGCAGGTAATAGCGGGCTCTCCGCTTACTGCCCTCCTCCTGGGCAGGTAATAGCGGGCTGTCCGCTTACTGCCCTCCTCCTGGGCAGGTAATACGGGGCTGTCCGCTTACTGCCCTCCTCCTGGGCAGGTAATACGGGGCTGTCCGCTTACTGCCCTCCTCCTGGGCAGGTAATACGGGGCTGTCCGCTTACTGCCCTCCTCCTGGGCAGGTAATACGGGGCTGTCCGCTTACTGCCCTCCTCCTGGGCAGGTAATACGGGGCTGTCCGCTTACTGCCCTCCTCCTGGGCAGGTAATACGGGGCTGTCCGCTTACTGCCCTCCTCCTGGGCAGGTAATACGGGGCTGTCCGCTTACGGGCAGGTAATACGGGGCTGTCCGCTTACGGGCAGGTAATACGGGGCTGTCCGCTTACGGGCAGGTAATACGGGGCTGTCCGCTTACGGGCAGGTAATAGCGGGCTGTCCGCTTACGGGCAGGTAATAGCGGGCTGTCCGCTTACGGGCAGGTAATAGCGGGCTGTCCGCTTACGGGCAGGTAATAGCGGGCTGTCCGCTTACGGGCAGGTAATAGCGGGCTGTCCGCTTACGGGCAGGTAATAGCGGGCTGTCCGCTTACGGGCAGGTAATAGCGGGCTGTCCGCTTACGGGCAGGTAATAGCGGGCTGTCCGCTTACGGGCAGGTAATAGCGGGCTGTCCGCTTACGGGCAGGTAATAGCGGGCTGTCCGCTTACGGGCAGGTAATAGCGGGCTGTCCGCTTACGGGCAGGTAATAGCGGGCTGTCCGCTTACGGGCAGGTAATAGCGGGCTGTCCGCTTACGGGCAGGTAATAGCGGGCTGTCCGCTTACGGGCAGGTAATAGCGGGCTGTCCGCTTACGGGCAGGTAATAGCGGGCTGTCCGCTTACGGGCAGGTAATAGCGGGCTGTCCGCTTACTGCCCGCAGTAAGCGGACAGCCCGCTATTACCTGCCCAGGAGGAGGGCAGTAAGCGGACAGCTCGTTATTCGGTGCCCTGGGGCTGATATCAGCAGACAGCTCGGTATTCGGTGCCCTGGGGCTGATATCAGCAGACAGCCCGGTATTCGGTGCCCTGGGGCTGATATCAGCAGACAGCCCGGTATTCGGTGCCCTGGGGCTGATATCAGCAGACAGCCCGGTATTCGGTGCCCTGGGGCTGATATCAGCAGACAGCCCGGTATTCGGTGCCCTGGTATTAGCAGACGGTCTGTCAGCCAACAGTTTTGGCGCCCGGTGGAGCGGCTCGGGCGCATGCGCGGACAGTGTCTGTGAGCGGCTCCAGGGCAGGAAGCGGAGGCTGTTTGGCGGTATCTACTCTCCCTGTCACTATTACCAGCTGCGACTTTCTGCTGGCGGCAAGCAGCAGATTAATACGCTATATTATCTCCCGTCGGCCTGAGCAGTGTTATCCTATATCTGGCAGCAGCGCCGCCGTCATATCGGTCTATCCTCCTCCGGCAAACATTTCCCGCTCTCGGTAGACACACTGCCCTATCGTCTATACACGGCGAGAGTTGTGGAGCACGTTTCCCGTGATGCTCAGCGAGCTATCTCGCCAACCGTCTGTCACGAGAAACCTATAGTCACATGACCCGCCGTGACAGCTCGGCCCCGTGCCTTTGTGTATGTGAGAGAAGCCCCGCCCACTCACACTGTAGCGGAGTGTCTCTTACCTGGCCGCCTTCTAGTGATACGTTCTATTTAGCGGAACACGCCCCGCCCACTTCTTCAAGCAGAGCGGCGATTGGTTTTCTGAGCTGAGCCGGGAAAACAGAGAACATCGATTGGCCAAGGAAGTAGTTTAGCAGTTAGAATGGGACTCCATGGAAACACATGACAACAGCCGGATCCGGAACGTTGACGTGCAATGGTGAGTATGAGCATCTTAGCGATGGTTCCTGTGTTCTATGCATGCATTCCTATCTAACGCATAATAACTGTTATACAAAGGACACGCAGCCAACTGGAGCTCTGTATACTGACTATAGAGGCTTAGTGAGCAAGTTAAAAATAAATAAAATACACATTTTCAGGCATGTTAATTAGAAGAGATTGCACTTTAAAAAGCTGAGTGTTTACATACATGCATCTTCATTATTTTTTTGGTCAACATGTTACCATTCCTTAATTCATGCTAACATGCGTACTTGGTACTTCACATGCCATTAGAGTAGAGAGATAGATGAATATCCAGTTATCATAATAGAATGCAGAGTACATAATACTCTACTGTCTTGTAGAGGTTACAATCTGAGTGAGAGGCAATAACTTTCTAGGAAGAGGAGAATGTGCAGCCTATGTATTGCTTAAAAAATATAGACAGTACTGTATTATTTTCATGTGGATTGGAAGATGCAGAATTATAGGTTGTTACAGAAATCTCATATCTACCTTCATATTGTAATCTGCCTGTTATACCTATCTCAGTAAGTAGCTATCACTGCTATGTGTGGTGTACATTACAACATTTGGTTCTGTCAGCTATTTTTAGTCCACAATGTCTCTAGTACCACACGTTGTAAACATTACAAATATAACTTACTGTACAATGTAATACAATGAATTAGGATGTAAAGTATGATGTTATTATAGGTGTAAGTAATAACATTTGACAGTCTTTAGTCTTCTGTCTCTAGATGAAGTTCCTAAATAAAATCTAAAACCAAAAGAGGGGCAATACACATAGATATATACTCGCAATCTGGAGTGACCAGTGTCCACGAAACAGCCTATCTAGATGTGTTGTAGATGAAATATCTGGTAGATATAAGTTATGTACTGGCCAGATGCTGCAGACAATGGGCTAAAAGTGAATATTGAAATAATTAATTATTTTCTGCTTATGCTGCATTGTGGTATATTGGCATAGTTAACAAATATAAGCAACAGAATACGAATCCATGCGAGTTCTAAAACAGCGCATTCACCAAAAATATTCCTGTGAACCAGTACATTTATTTACACAGTATGTTTCATATTAACCTGTACTTTGTTGCCAAATATTGTTTCCAACAATTTTTTTCTTAATGTCTAGCACACCATTGCTTAGCTGGAACCAGCAAATGTCCTCAATAACCAAACTTTAAGTAAAGCAGTTCCAATTTGTAATGTATGACTCATATTTTTTGTACGTTTGTTAGAATGCGAGATATTGCAGAAGTTTTCTATGTGCATTGCTATGCTATTTGACTCTACATTTCAAGTAAAGTTGAAATAGCCTAATAATGTATGTACAGTTGCAAGAAAAAGTATGTGAACCCTTTGGAATGATATGTATTTCTGCACAAATTGGTAATAAAATGTGATCTGATCATCGTCTAAGTCACAACAATAGACAATCACAGTCTGCTTAAACTAATAACACACAAATAATAAAATGTTGCCATGTTTTTATTGAACACACCTTGTAAACATTAACAGTGCAGGTGGAAAAAGTATGTGAACCCTTGGATTTAATAACTGGTTGAACCTCTTTTGGCAGCAATAACTTCAACCAGACGTTTCCTGTAGTTGCAGATCAGACGTGCACAACGGTCAGGAGTAATTCTTGACCATTCCTCTTTACAGAACTGTTTCAGTTCAGCAATATTCTTGGGATGTCTGGTGTGAATCGCTTTCTTGAGGTCATGCCACGGCATCTCAATCGGGTTGAGGTCAGGACTCTGACTGGGCCACTTCAGAAGGCGTATTTTCTTCTGTTTAAGCCATTCTGTTGTTGATTTACTTCTATGCTTTTGGTCATTGTCCTGTTGCAACACCCATCTTCTGTTGAGCTTCAGCTGGTAGACAGATGGCCTTAAGTTCTCCTGCAAAATGTCTTGATGAACTTGGGAATTAATTTTTTCCTTCGATGATAGCAATCCGTCCAGGCCCTGACGCAGCAAAGCAGCACCAAACCATGATGCCCCCACCACCATACTTCACAGTTGGGATGAGATTTTGATGTTGGTGTGCTGTGCCTCTTTTTCGCCACACATAGTGTTGTGTGTTTCTTCCAAACAACTCAACTTTGGTTTCATCTGTTCACAGAATATTTTGCCAGTACTGCTGTGGAACATCCAGGTGCTCTTGTGCAAACTGTAAACGTGCAGCAATGTTTTGTTTGGACAGCAGTGGCTTCCTCTGTGGTATCCTCCCATGAAATCCATTCTTGTTTAGTGTTTTACGTATTGTAGATTCGCTAACAGGGATGTTAGCATTTGCCAGTGACTTTTGTAAGTCTTTAGCTGACACTCTAGGATTCTTCTTCACCTCACTGAGCAGTCTGCGCTGTGCTCTTGCAGTCATCTTTACAGGACTGCCACTCCTAGGGAGAGTAGCAGCAGTGCTGAACTTTCTCAATTTATAGACAATTTAGCTCTTGGAGATGTCATTAGTCTAGGGGTTCGCATACTTTTTCCACATGCACTGTGAATGTTTACATGGTGTGTTCAATAAAAACATGCCAACATTTCATTCTTTGTGTGTTATTAGTTTAAACAGACTGTGATTGTCTATTGTTGTGACTTAGATGATGATCAGATCACATTTTATGACCAATTTGTGCAGAAATCCATATCATTTCAAAGGGTTCACATACTTTTTCTTGCAACTGTATGTAGCATGAGAAACATTCAATTTGAAGCTTTCGATAATGCTAGCCAATGCTTTGTAGGTCCCCAGGCCTTCTCTATGAGAAGCATTGTATTGGCCCATAGTTTTGACGTCAGAGAAGCTGAGGCAAGAAGATAGTGTTGGTATAAAATTAAGAGTAAATTATTCTTTTATAGAAGCTGTGATGGTGCCCTAAAGCTATATATAAAAAAAACACTATCATTATGAACAAATACATTTATTTCTAATGTTAGAATGTTATTTAAATATATGTATAGTTTGAGCATATATTTGTTATGGGGTAAGGTCTTTTGTACACTTGACACTGAATTAGACTATAACTATTGTGTAGATAGAAATGAAAGGATAAGGTCCAAAAATTGACCTTAGATGAAGAGGATAAAACACACTAAAAGGTTAACCCTTCAACTGGAAAAAAAGGACTCCACTAAAAAATCCTTATAAATGCAATGAAAAAAATATATTAGATGAATAATGTAATGTGGTTTCAGGAGTGTTTCAACAAGTTCCTAACAGCTGCTTAACACCGGACTTTCCCGTTTCCCGTACAGCACTCAGAACTTTACCAATTGTAAGTGCTTTTTCCGTTTAACTATGTGGATAATAAATTCGTTTTTTACAAGAAACCACTATTGAATTCTTCACTAATCTTGGCAAGAACGGAGGGGTTTTTCCCATCAAACTGCAGGTCATTACTTATTTTTTCTATTTATTCTTTCTCAGTACAGAGTCACATATAAATCATTACTGCTATTTATGCAGATTTATATATTATTGTACCATATTATTTTTAGCTACATCAGCTAGATACAATCCAGTTTTATCTATAGCTGGTAGAGGCTGTTATAGCTTACAACATTCACGGACTGAGTAAAACTTTCAATTTCAGTGATACAATTGTATCCATATAGAGACACTTTTTATACTATTGGACTCATTGTTATCAAACACACTGATATTGTATTTATTTTGGCAATTTAAGACAGATTGTTATTATAGTATTGCTGCATGCCATTTTTAACATTTAAAGGTATATACCACTCCTGAAACCACATTAGATTATTCATCTAATATATTTTTTTATAACTATTGTGTGTTTTTATCTCATGGCTTTGAAGTCCTTTTAATTTGTGTAATGTATCTACAGTATACAGTTTTCTTTGTTTTAATATCTTCGCCAATGTTTTATTTAGCCCACTAATGTTTCTGTGTGGGTTAAAATTACATGTGGTTTGGCTTTGTTTTTGAATGATACTAAGTTATTTATTTATTGCAGATCCTAAAGAGTGTGTATTAGAAAAGGAGGAAAAACAAATCCATGATGGATATTTCTTCGTTGGTCAAAAAGCTTGGTAATGATATGCAATTCCTTTTCACAGCCATTTTTATGCAGTCGTTCGCAATGTGGTGGAATAACTTTTCCTTTGTCTTTTTATCAGTAGTTGGAAACTAGACCTTTTATTGTTTTTATTTTATTTTGTTTGATAGATACCTTTTTTTTTTTTTTTTTTAAACGGACACCATAGGCACCACAACAAATAGAAAGATTAGGGCAAATTATGATCTTCAATTGAGTTAGGGAATTTTCCCAGATTTCTTTCCAATCAGACTTAATTTGTGACAATTCAGACTTTAGCGAATAACCATTTTATGGTTAGAAAGCAGACATGTATGTAGAACTAAATGGCAAAGAATTGTGCAGTGAGACTGCAGGGACATAGTCAATACACAAAAACTGCTTCATTAAGCTAAAGTTGTTTTTAAGCCTATAGCATGGTTCGACAAATCCCAGGCTCCAGGTTTGCCTTGGCCCCTGGGATATGTGAGCACGTTACCTCCAAGGCGGGGGGGAGGCCGGCTGGTGACAAGCTGGACTATGGAATTGGGCGGCAAGCGGGGGTTCATGGAGGCAGACGGCTGGCTGCGCTAATAGTAGGTGGGCAGCAAGGAAGCTGTAATGTCTTCCTTGCTGTAAGTGCTTCCTCACTCGCGGCTTAGTGATGCTGGGGTCAGAATATGATGCCTGCCTGTACTATTTTTTTGAGTGTAGCATTGGTTTACATTTTTTTTATACTTGCACCTCTTTCTGTAACTGAAATTCTTGCATAGTGCCATGATATCCATTGGTATACTTTATTCAAAGCTTTCATTAGACAACAAAACCCCCCAAAAACATTGCACACAAGCATATTGTCTCCAGATACGCACATGTGAGAAAGTGAAATAAATAGATCTGGTTATACATTTTACATGTTTGCATGAAAACATTGTTAACTTGTGTAGTTATTACTATTTAAGTGTTCAGGGTACAATTTCTAATTTGTGACATTTAAACAGCTTTTTTTTTTTTTTTTTTCTTTTTAGGCCATCATTTGGTTGAGATTAGAGAGAGAGCACTTAAAAATATTCTCTGTAAACTGGACCATAACTTGCTTTCATATATAGATCTAGTTCAAGAGAAATCACTGTTCTTGCATCTGCTGGAATGGTTTAATTTCCCAGCAGTTCCAATGAAGGAAGAGGTTTTACTTCTGCTTAATAACTTATCTAAGGTAAGAGTTTCTTTTAAAAACTGAACAAGGTGATATTCTTAAAAAAACAAGAATGCATATTGGTATGGTATAAGTTGTATTCTTATTTATTTAAAGGGAAATCTGGTTGTTTTGATACTCCAGATTAATATATCTTGAAGAGCACAGGGCTAAACACTAAACTATGTAATAGGTCTTTATTGTGATAAAAAAAATAAGATATATACTGTTCTGTGTGTGTGTGTGTGTGTGTGTGTGTGTGTGTGTATATATATATATATATATATATATATATATATTAATCCTTGCTTTGTGAACCCCACCATCGCTCCTATCTATGTGTTGATTGTTAAATCTCGTTTGTCTTTTGTACTCCTGAAGGGTGCTCTTTTTCTTGACTGTCACAAATAGATAAAATAAGTAACAAGCTAATTCAAAGGCTTCTATTCCTGAGAGAAATAATACAGAATGTGTTTGCTATCTCTCCATCCCCTGATACATTTCAGGAGTTGATGTCTACCATTACTTTGAAATATCTTCTTTTGGTACAGTTGTGTAGCAATTCTATAAAAAAAAAGTATTACATATAAAAAGTATTACATCAGCAAATACCATGAAGTTATTTTAAGAGGATCATGGTAACCTTTCTGTTTTCAAATCATATTATTATTTTTGTTGTTGCTCTTGTATTTTATTATTTACAACTGTGTACAGTAAATATAAACTATACAGGACCCTCTAACTCTTTATTTTTAATTCTCTTTTTATTTCTTTTGTGTTTATTAAACTGAATAATAGTTGACATAAGACTGTAGTATGAAGTTCACATATCCAGTTTAAATGTTATGTGTATATCATATATATACATATATTGTAGTGTGTGTGTGTGTGTGTGTGTGTGTGTGTGTGTGTATGCATATTTCTGTAGGAAAAGCAAGTCTTATGGCTTGACTGGTGTGCAGATTTTTGTTTAACATTGTATTAATTATCCACAGACTTCAGGTGGAAGGGGTTTTCAATCACAATTTTCCCCACCATAACATATATATATATATATATATATATATATATATATATATATATATATACACAGTCAGGTCCATAAATATTGAGACATCGACACAATTCTAATATTTTTGGGTTTGAAATGAAATGAACAAGATGTGCTTTAACTGCAGACTTTCAGCTTTAATTTGAGGGTATTTACATCCAAATCAGGTGAACGGTGAAGGAATTACAACAGCTTGTATATGTGCCTCCCACTTTTCAAGAGACCAAAAATAATGGGACAATTGGCTGCTCAGCTGTTCCATGGCCAGGTGTGTGTTATTCCCTATTATCCCATTTACAAGGAGCAGATAAAAGGTCCAGAGTTCATTTCAAGTGTGCTATTTGCATTTGGAATCTGTTGCTGTCAACTCTCAATTTGAGATCCAAAGAGCTGTCACTATCAGTGAAGCAAGCCATCATTAGGCTGAAAAAACAAAACAAACCCATCAGACAGATAGCAAAAACATTAGGTGTGGTCAAATGAACTGTTTGGAACATCCTTAAAAAGAAAGAACGCACCGGTGAGCTCAGCAACACCAAAAGATCCGGAAGACCACGGAAAAAAACCGTGGTGGATGACCGAATAATTCTTTCCCTGGTGAAGAAAACACCCTTCACAACAGTTGGCCAGATCAAGAAAACTCTCCAGGAGTTAGGTGTATGTGTGTCAAAGTCAACAATCAAGAGAAGACTACACCAGAGTGAATACAGAGGGTTCACCACAAGATGTAAACCATTGGTGAGCCTCAAAAACAGGAAGGCCAGATTAGAGTTTGCCAAACAACATCTAAAAAAGCCTTCACAGTTCTGGAACAACATTCTATGGACAGATGAGACCAAGATCAACTTCTACTAGAGTTATGGGAAGAGAAGAGTATGGAGAAGGAAAGGAACTGCTCATGATCCAAAGCATACCACCTCGTCAGTGAAGGATGGTGGTGGTAGTGTCATGGCGTAGGCATGTATGGCTGCCAATGGAACTGGTTCTCTTGTATTTATTGATGATGTGACTGCTGACAAAAGCAGCAGGATGAATTCTGAAGTGTTTCGGCAATATTATTTGCTCATATTCAGCCAAATGCTTCAGAACTCATTGGACGGTGCTTCACAGTGCAGATGGACAATGACCCGAAGCATACTGCAAAAGCAACCAAAGAGTTTTTTAAGGGAAATAAGTGGAATGTTATGCAATGGCCAAGTCAATCACCTGACCTGAATCCGATTTGAGCATGCATTTCACTTGATGAAGACAAAACTGAAGGGAAAATGCCCCAAGAACAAGCAGGAACTGAATACAGTTGCAGTAGAGGCCTGGCAGAGCATCACCAGGGATGAAACCCAGCGTCTGGTGATGTCTATGCGTTCCAGACTTCAGGCTGTAATTGACTGCAAAGGATTTGCAACCATGTATTAAAAAGTGAAAGTTTGATTTATGATTGTTAATCTGTCCCATTCCTTTTGGTCCCTTAAAAAGTGGGAGGCACATATACAAACTGTTGTGTTTCCTACACCGTTCACGTGATTTGGATGTAAATACACTCAAATTAAAGCTGAAAGTCTGCAGTTAAAGCACATCTTGGTGGTGTATAGAGCCAAAGAGATTAGAATTGTGTCGATGTCCCAATATTTATGCATTGGGTTGGTTACTGGTTTGCTTATTGAGGCTTGGTAGTGCTTGGGAATTTCTGTGGTAAAAGCAAGTCTTATGGCTTGACTGGTGTACAGATTTTTTTTTTAACATTGTACTTATTATCCACAGACTTTAGGTGGAAGGGGTTTTCAATCACATTTTTCCCCCACCATAACCTATTTGGATTTTGCTTCCCAAGCACTACCAAGCCTCAATATGCAAACCAGTAACCAACCTCATGCTGATGAGTAGCATTAACAACGAAACAGCTGTCCATGAGTGGTTCACTGGTTTTGCATCTTTTCCTATATTGTGTTTCAAGCTGTTGTATACAGCAAACACAGATTAAAAGGAATCCATGTTTAAAATGGAATGAGGCAAAAATTTGATTCTTTGTTTCACTAATTTTCATATGCCCGCCCAGAATCCTTTGCGGTTGTAACATCGCTGCAGTTTGGGGATTTCTGTGGGAAAAGCAAGTCTTATGACTTGACTGGTGTGCAGATTTTTGTTTAACATTGTAAATATATATATATATATATATATATATATATACCATAACTAATAATGATATATAACTCTCCCTCCAAAGATCTCAATGTTAATCTAAAAGATATTGAGGCTATAGTCATAATTTAGGGTTAGTGGAGTGTTTGAAACTGGGCTGGTGTCCCAGAGAGGCCTTCTGGTGAAAGACCACAAGTGACAATTTGGAAGAGGTATTAATTTTCATTGCAGTTCTGAGAGTGCAACTAGCAGACCATAGATTTTCTCTGGATGGTTTACTGAAGGCGTGTTTTAGTGTTAGAAATGCAAAATTATTGTAAATAATGAAATAAATGAAATATATAAAGGATTTTAACTGCCTTATTTCACCCAGCACACTGCTCTGTGTAACCTCTCCAACTCTTGTATCTTGATTATTTCGGCCAGTTATTTGGAGACTAGTGCAAATTAGATGAAAAGTGCCACGTTGTAGGCCAGTCAGCATCTCCACATAGAGATACATTGAGTCAGTGCATCTCTATGGGAAGCGCTCAGTGTCTACATGCATGGTCTGTAGACGGTGAATGTCGGTCTTTTCAAGAACAAACCCAAGACGACCCTGTAATTGCTGTCCGAGTGACGGCCACTATACGTGGCCTTAATAAGCATTGTAAGCTCTCAGAAAAGGCAGCATTTACACTGCTGAGCTTGCAGGGACAAGCTATATGCCCCAGAAGCACTACATAAAGCTGTAGTGGTTCTGATGACTATAGTGTCCCTTTACCAAAAAATAGTCATATATATTTTAAGGTTAGTCTATCATTTCAAAGTCCATTGTGTATTTTTTAAATTCCAACTTAAATATATAAATGTATTTCTTTTCTAATAGCATGCCACAGCAGCTCAATGGCTAATAGAAATTGGTGCAGTGGACTTCTTCTCTCAACTTCGGCCAAATGTTGAACCAAATCTACAGGCATTGGTGGATGGTATTCTGGATGGGCTTTTTCTACTACCCACAGATATTCCCAGTAGCAGTCCAACAGCAATTTATGAAGTGAAATCTTCATATAAAAGTGTGTGTTTTTCTTTTCATTTCTTTTGTGTTCTTTTTGTTTATTTCTGTATTTTATTTAATTTTTATACTAACTCTCTACATCTCTTTTTCACTCTTTTGTACCCTGCAGTGATTTATTTGTTCTAGGTCTTCCAGAGCACTTCAGTTACAATTGCTAATTATTGCAAGTAAACTTTAACCACACACTCAGATTGCCCCAGGTCAATTTCTACTTGCATTTGATACATTTGCCAAAGAACATTTACATGTTTCTAATGAACTGATGTAACAGATACAAAAAAATAATAAAATAAGATTTGAAGATACTCTTCTATAATGAAATTGTCTGAAATAGGGCAGTCCAGAAAGCCTACACACTGTGGTTTAAGGCAAGGCTCAAAATTCCAATTCCTACTTTACTAGCCAGGCTTAAAAGTTACTCTACACTGCACTCACCAGGGGTGAATTTTCACTTCCTATTGACTAGCAGCAAGTGGAACTTTTGAGCCCAGCTGTGAAACTAATAAACCATATAAAAGGATATGCTCCCTGAAATAAAACAAAAAATATCAAAAAAGAAAAGCGGCTATCCAAAAGAGGGGAAACCTTTATTCTATATTGTACACTAGTTAGTCAAAGTAAGGCACCACAATAAATACAGTACCTCCACAGATCATCCATTTGAAGTTTGTACATTGGATTCCCAGGCCATTTTTATTAATGGCAATATAATTCTGAACAGAACTGTTGGTAGTGCTGAAAAAAAAAACATGTTAGGTACTTAAAATAATGTAACATCTTCTGTTATATAGGTTTTATAATGCGTTCTAAATTGCCAAAGCACCATTCTTAGCTAGTATCACCATGGATACGTTTTTAGGCAAATACAAGCAAAATGTGCTGCATCCAGATGTACATGTATTCTAGTTGTGGATAGTGCAACTTTTTAATAAAAAAAATGATATGTCAGCAGGTTTATTCCTTAATAACCTCAGTTTTACAATAAAATGATACATTTTACTGTTTTATTGGCTGGTTTACATACATATATGCTAGATTTGGCAAGTTTGCAATGATAACTATATCTTCTTATTAGCTATACAAAAACAAGAAGATGATTTGATTGATGGATATTTCCAGCAAGACATTTTCAAGCTCCAGAATTTGGGAATATCTGCAGAGGATTCAATTGGTATGCATTGACATGTTTTATAATTCATCCATGTTAAACAAATGACTAATATTATAGTGTTTTATGTCTGATTTCACCCCAGTCCTGCACACAAAGTTGGAGGGAAACTCCTTATAGCTACAAACCAGATTACATTTGCACCATGCATTGCTTTTCTGCAATTAATAGAGACACTTTAATTTATGTCATTCCTTACCCCTCAGGCTTTATATAGGAGCCAACTGTTCACTGACCATGCCACTGTAGCAAGTGTTGTTGGAGCATGTGGACTGGAAGAGAGTATTAAAAAAAATATTAGATGATTGCAGCCAAAAGTGAATTAATGCTACAGATCCTGTCTGACACATTCCTCACAAATACCTGTAAGAAGAATATGTGTGTATTCTGTTGATTAATCATCATTACATTTGTAGTATATTCTATAATTTACATTTCCTGTGTGTTAGAGATATCTCATCTTGTAGATGTTTAGATATTAAGATGACACAATAAGCTGAATAAAAAAACCAAAAAAAACTACCTTGTTGGTTCTGCTCTACTTAGCAATTGTCTTGTAAATTCACAATATGCGTATTACCCTGATACAATCCATCCAGCCACTGTGTATACCCAATTGAGTTTTTGTTACATCTAGTTGCAAATAGCATTAACTACTTAGTCTAGCTAGTTATGTTGTGGAAGGTTCTTTATGATGTAACTTACTGACTGTGACATGGTGTGATGTCATACGCTGAGCTTTGTTTATTTGCATGTGTGTGTATATATGTGTATGTGTATATGTATGTATGTATATCACATACACACACATACTGGGTATTTTATTCATTTACAGTTATTTATTAGGAAAATAAAACTAAATTCTTTAGCTGATATTGAGTGTTGAAATATGTTTTTTCATTTATATATCAGTGACATTTAAAATGTTTTTTTTACACTTTCTGCATCTATCTGCAGATAATGTGTTCTATTTTAAAGTACTGTTTCTTGTTTTGTTTTTCTATAACAGTAAGTCACTGTGCTGCCACTTGTTTGAAGTTTCCTGCATTTCCTTGGTTGACCTTAACTACAACAGATAGGCATGTGCTTTCCACAAATGAAAGGTATGTTTCAGATTTTGCCCTTACTGCTTAACGTTTCCACCAAGCCTTTTTAATAAAATTTTTTAAAAAATTTGAATGACCTCTTACTAGTAATTTATATTTAAGGAAACCCTGTAAAATAAGCATAGACTTATCTGGGAAAAACTCCCCTTGCTGCTTACGATGCCCTGTCTCATGTCACTGCTTCCCTCACTGTGGCGAACTTGCCCTTGCCACGAGCTCCTGGAGGAACTTACTAGTTAACTGCATAGGCGTGCGCAGCCTATTGCATTAGGGTGTGCACCCTAAAGCCCCAACACACGCCGCATGTATATGTATATGTATATATATATATATATATATATATATATATATATATATATATATATATATATATACACACACACATACATATACTGCTGTTTGTGTGTGTGCTGTGTGAGGGTGCTGGTAGTGTGCTGTGTGTGAGGGTGCGGTTTGTGTGTTAGGGTCCTGTTAGTGTGCTTTGTGTGTGAGGGTGCTGTTTGTGTGGTGTGTGTGTGAGGGTGCTGTTTGTGTGGTGTGTGTGTGAGGGTGCTGTTAGTGTGCTGTGTGTGAGTATGCTGTTTGTGTGAGGGTGCTGTGTGTGTGTGTGTTTGTGAGGGTGCTGTTAGTGTGCTGTGTGTTGTAAGGGTGCTGTGTGTGTGTGTGTGTGTGTGTGAGGGTGCTGTTTGTGTGGTGTGTGTGTGAGGGTGCTGTTTGTGTGGTGTGTGTGTGTGAGGGTGCTGTTAGTGTGCTGTGTGTGAGGGTGCTGTGTGTTGTAAGGGTGCTGTGTGTGTGTGTGTTTGTGAGGGTGCTGTTAGTGTGCTGTGTGTGAGGGTGCTGTGTGTTGTAAGGGTGCTGTGTGTGTGTGTGTTTGTGAGGGTGCTGTTAGTGTACTGTGTGTGTGAGCGTGCTATGTGTGTGTGTGTGTGAGGATGCTCTGTGTGTGATGGTGCGGTGTGTGTGGGTGCTGTTTGTGTGCTGTGTGTGAGGGTGCTGTGTGTGCGCACTGTTTGTGTTAGGGTGCTGTGTGTGTGTGGGTGCTGTATGTGTGTGTGCTGTATGTTTGGGGGGATTGTGAAGGTGGGGGCAGATTAGTAAATAACACCCCTCCATTCTTACCTTATGTAGGGAGGGGGGATCCTTGCTGTCATCCCTGGTGGTCCAAGGGAGAGTGAACTCTAGCCTGCGGGGCTAGAGTTCACTCTCGCGAGATCTGAGCATTGCCGCCGCACCGCTCAGATCTCGCAAGAGGAACCTGGCAGAGCTTCTGTCTAGAGCTCCCCGGGTCCTCTCCTGCCTCCCTCCATGCTGCTGTGGGCTGGTGAGGTAGATCTTTGATCTCCCCGCCGGCCCATGGAGGCTTAGAGCAGAGCCACACTTTATTCCTGGGGAATAAAGTGTGGGAACTCTCCCAAGATCCCCCCCCCCCTCCACCCCAAAAAAAATATACACTTGTGTGTGTGTGTGTGTATATATATATATATATATATATATATATATATATATATATATATATATATATATACATATACATACATACATACATACATTCACAGACACACTCACAGACACACACATACATTCACAGACACTTACAGGCGCACACACACACATAAACTCACAGGCGCACACACACACAAACTCACAGACACACACACTTATAGACACACTCACACTCACACACATACACTCACAAACACACAAATTATAATTTTTTAATAAAAAATTGTCCACCCAGCCTCCCTACCTGGAGTGCTGGCGTGGACTTTGTCCCTGGGGTCCAGTGGGGCGGGCGCTTCTCTCCATATCAGCCGCGGCAAGGGAGCTGTGTGCTGTCTGCTCCCTCTCGCCGCGCGGGCTGTCTACAGTAGCTGGGAGCCGGAATATGACGTCATATTCCGACTCCCGGCATCAGCAAGCGGCGCGCGGCGAGAGGGAGCAGACAGCACACAGCTCCCTCGCCGCGGATGGTGACAGGCACCCGACGGGGGGGGGGGAGGGGAGGGGGAGAGGTGTCCATCACCTCTTGCTGCCCCCTCCATGACAGGGTGAACACGGGGGGGAGGTGGAGGGCATTTGGGGGGGGAAGAGTGCCTGCAGGAACAGTGGGAACATTGTTCCCACGCGTTCCTGCAGGACTCACAGGCGTGCCGCGGGGATTAGGGTGTGCCCAGGCACACCCGGCACACCCTGTGCGCACGCCTATGGTTAACTGCCTGCTTCAGGACTATGGACCCAGCTAAAAGGCTGTTAAAACACATTGGTTCGTGAGATTCCCAGGACGTTTCGGGAACCGAACCAACATCCGAACTGCGGATCACTGTGCTGGTAACCATTTTGGATTTCGTTCCTGACTTATATTTTTTATCTATATATATTTTTAAATTGTGAATAAACTGGTTTTTATCTTCACCCAGTTTTTATTATTTCAAATATTGTTCTAGTGGCTTTTTATAGCGATATAACAATTATATTGCACTGCAGAAATAATTTTTTGCAATACTATTTCTTTTGCCTTACAAGGTTTATATCTTTTCACTAAAAGTATATAACTTGGTGTTTATTCCATATATCCTACCTATAGCAGTTTTTAAAGGTATACACACCCTACACATTGGTTGCACTCTATCTTAGTTTCTCACTGTCTCCTTTATAGAGATAGCGTCCTCTTTAAGAATTTTTATCACTTTTTTCATATTTATTACTTTTATTTCCACATTACCAATAGATCACTATTTTTATATGTTAGCCATTTTTTGCCAGTCAGCTCCTGGATCACGTACACTGCACTTAGGGTGTTACCCTTCACAATAGAACCTGTACATGAAGGGTACTGTTATACTCCGGAGACTTCGCTGAACACAAATATTAGTGTTTCAAAATAGTAAAACGTATCACAACAATTATATCGTCCGTGTAAATGCCATTTGTGTGTGAAAAATGCAAAAAACGTCACTTTCACTGCCGATATCATCATGTAATACATGTTACTGTTTTGAAACACTAATATTTGTGTTCAGCAAAGTCTTCCGAGTATAACAGTACCCCTCATGTACAGGTTTTATGGTGTATTGGAAAGTTACAGGGTTAAATATAGTGCTAGCAAATTAAATTCCCTGGACTTTCGGCCTGCGTTGTCGGGCAGGTCCAACAAATTGTAATTAATAAAATTACCTAATTATGTAAAATTATTACATAAATATATACCGTAGGTACAATTATTATATATATTATTTTGTTCTACATGTATTTTGATATTAATTTTAAAATACAGTTAGACCGAAATTACACACATATTTTTGTATTTTTCTTTTTAATTTTTTTACGTATTTACATATATATTTATTTTATATTATATATATATATAAAATTGTGTGTGTATATATATATATATATATATATTTTTAATCAATATTATTCTATGTGTATTGTGATATTAATATATATATTAATATTAAAATATACTAAGACAGTTTATGTGTAAATGTGTGTGTGTGTGTATGTGTGTATATATATATATATATATAATATGATCTAAGTATATATTTTTTTAATTTTACACTGTTTTCATCTTTATTTATTTTACAGCCAGCAGGGGGACTACCTGCTGACAATGCTGTGGACGGCTATGCCGTCTGTAATCGTGAGGTCCTCGCAAGGACCTCGCGATCACATGGCCCAGGGGGGCCAGAACGGCAGCAGGAGGACTCCCTGGGATGGAAGGAGGGGATGGGGATATTATAAAAGAAAAAAACAAAGGAAAAAAGGAATGCTCTTTAAGCAGGAAGCTGGGGGGGGTTTGAATAAGGAAAGGAGGAGGGGTAATTGAGCTTGTTTGTATAAAAAGGGAGAGTTTGTGTATTATGGAAAAATAATGCCATCAAAGGGTCTGGAGAAATCATAATAGACCATGAAAATGTAAAGGGACACTATACCCACCAGTATTTTGGCTTGTATATAGCCACCAGTTTTTTTTGGCTTGTATATAGGTTTGTATTCCTGACACTATACTGTTCCTTTAAGATCAAATTATATGTTTATGTCTCTGGAAACCGTTAAGATAGCATTATTTACTCCTAATGCTTCAGCTAAGGTTCACATACAAGTGTCAGTCTGCCTAAAACTGTTGGAAGTTGTAACTATGGTCAGCTAGTTTTGCTGATGTCTTTAATTCAGTGATCTGACAGAAGAGAAACAGGGAAACGAGTACTTCACCATTCTGTCTCCTAGCTATTTTCCTGGCTTATATCGGTTACAGGATTGGTATAGAATTAATACAAGCAATTGTAAATAGCAGCTACTGGGTGATATTGTAACTCCCAGTAATCCTGGGTAGATCGGGACGTGTGTGCTGCTACTGTCTTGAACTAAACCTGACCACACAGGTTTATTCACACTGCACATTACACTATTTAATGCACAATATAATGTCACCCTCTACACACAGTGCAGGATTTGAAAACACAATCTGTGTGTTGAAATAAGATAAACAAACAGTTGCACAGTGATGGCCTGCTTGACATGTTACTAATGTGTTAGCAGCCCATGCAGTCACTACACCTTTAATATGTCTACTGACAACGTAGAGGATTAGTTAAATTGTAAAGTAAAAATAACATTATCAATACATTTGCTAACGATAAAATGTTACAATCTATAAAGATGCAGCATGCCAAGCTTACATGACAGCTGATGTTAAAAAGATTGTAAACAGTCCCAATTATTTTGCCATGTGGCAGGAGATCTTAAGATTGTCTGTTTCTTTCCTGTGTGTGTTTTCTCTCTCTCACCTGTGTATTTGTATTTTATTTGATCAGCATGCTTGTATTGCATCTACTCTTGTCTCATTTGTTTGAAAAAAAACTGTCAATAAAATAAAAACTTTTCAGGGATAGCTTTCATTCCCCTTATTTTTTATCATTTACATTTGCTCTGTATCAAAATACACAAAACTATGATGAAGAGCTCACATATCAGTAGTAACTGAAATAGACTATACACTCAATAAATGTTTTTTTTTTTGCTCTCTTTATTAAGAATTATGCAGTTTGACTTCTTTTTTAAGTTGTAATCATGGCACATTAACATATTTAGGTTGATTTACTAGAAGATGGTGAAACAATACAATCTCTTAACAAATCCATAATATTTACTATCACAATCCATGAACTGACTTCTGGGCATAACATGGCTTATTCGGTATATTTTTCTGGCGTAAGTGCAGGCTTTGCCCAACGCTGGGAAAACAATTATGCTTTTTTAGTCGTCAACTAAGCCACTTTGCATGTAAATAAAATTAAATTTTAGGTGATAGTTAGTGTGTTAGCTAAATAATAGAGTTAAAGTTAGACTATATATTTGCAACATACTGCCTTTCTCCATTCTTTATAATATATTATATCGGAGTCTGATAGAACTCCAGATTTATCATTCCTCCATTCAAAAGTTGCTCCATTGCAAGTTGCATTTAACTCTTGAGATGCAGAAAATGGTGGTAGGCTTACTTCGTGAATAAACATATAATGTAAAAATAAATACCCATTAATTTTACCTACGTCAGATGTTTAAAAAAAAACAAACAAACAAAAAAAAAAAAAAACATTAACGAATGTTGAAGCTGGTCCTGAAGTTGAAAGCACTGCATAGATTATCATTATATAATGGTTTATATAGGCTTAGAATTTCCACTCACCCACTTGTATTCGGTAGTGAAAACTTAGCCCTGGGGAGTAGAAATTTACCCCTGGACCCTCTAGGCTTGCAATAGAAAGTAATTTTCAAGGCCTGGCTAAAAAGTTGATCCTATCATGGTGTAATGGGATACTATAAGCATCAAAACAGCTTTAGCTTAATGAAGCAGTTTTGGTGTAGATATTATGCCCCATGCAGTCTCACTGTTCAATTCCTTGCCATTTAGGTGGTAAATCACTTTGTTTCTGTTTATGCAGCCCTATCCACAACTTCACTGGCTGCGACTCACACATCCTGCATGAAAAAAAGTTTCATTTTCAATAAGATGTTAACTTACTTTAAAAGTTTTTGTCTCCTGCTTTTTTAAATTGAACTATTCAAATTCTAAGGTGTTGAAGGTATTAGAGGAGCAGGCAATAAGAAATTCTAAATTAAACAGAATGTGCAATAAAGGAAGTTTAAACATTAGCTTGCTCTCTACATGAAGTGTTTAGGAAGGCTGTGCAAGCCACATTCAGGGAGGTGTGACTAGGGCTGTGTAAACAAATGGCAGATTATTGAGCAGTGAGACTGCAGGGGCATGATCTACCCTCAACAACTGCTTAATGTAGCTAAAGGTGTTTTGGTGCCTATAGTTTAACTTATTCTCAGGCACTCAGAGTGTTAAAGCCGCAGGTTTTAATGAAACAAAAAGGCAGCCTGCGGCTTTAACACTCTGAGTGTCTGGGAATTTCCTTGTTGCCTTAACGTGATGGGATTGCTGGTCCTGTTCCAGAACACCAGTGACTGCTGGGATTGAGTGCGGATCCTATAATCACCTTTCCTTTAACTTATTCTGTCACAATAAAGTATATATATATATATATATATATAACATTCTCCAATAAATACCCATGAGTTTTAACATGTTGACTATATTAGATGGACTTAAGTCTGTTTTTTATCAACCTAGATTTCTATGAAACATAAATACTACAAAAACCTTAATTCTCAAATGTAATTTTGTTTAGTTGTACAGTGCCGTGCCATTTGATTTTGGAATCTGCAGTGCGGTTTTATTTCTATTTTCACTAATAAAATCTTTTAAAATTTCACAAAGTTCCATAATATCAAAACTGTGGCAGCCACATAACTCTTGGTCTGAATACCTTGTATTTAAATCTAACTGGGCTATAGAATAATTCAAACATTGAAATACATGCAAGATTTTTTATTTATTTTTAAATATAGAGAAAAAAAGGACCATTGTTTTATAAGAGTTTTCTCCAATTCACTTGTTTATGACATTTCAGTGTGTAAGATTGTTTGGTATTTAATTTTTTTTTTTTTTTTTTTTACAATTATCCAATTTTAACAGCTGTTCTAAATGCAGAAATATACATTTGCAAAATAATAGTAAAATATGCTTATCAGATAAAATGATCTCGGAAATAAAAGTATTGGTGTAAGTAGTTTTTAATCGCTCAGTCATTTGACTGTAATTGGCTTGCTACATATTTCTCAGTGTGAGCAATTCATCAAGCCTTGTCAAAGAAAACCATACGTGAATGACTTCCTTAAAATGAGGGTAAAATAAAATAGAGAATACATTCTTATTTATTCCACATTTTATTTTTTATTTTTTTTGCTACTGATATCTTCTGGAATGCTAAAGAATCCAACTGCCTTTTTCCTTTACAAAGAAATGTATGATTTTACTGTCTGGTGAATAAATGCATAGTAAGTTGTTGTTTTTTAATAATAGACCTGCCAAAGTTTGTTTTTGTATTTTCACTCAGTAGAATAAGAGATCTTAAGACCAATTATTTTTGTTTACACTATTTATTAATGTATGCTGACTAAAAGGAGCATTTAAAGGCATATTACTCCCTAAAAATTAGAGGCTAACATGTTTAGCATTTCATGCCACCTTTCTTTTTAAGGGGTAAATGTTGTTGCAGTACCGTTTTTTTTTTGTATAATTTATACATTACATATAATTCAATATTTAGTGTAATAGAAAGATCAAAGATTAATATGAGTGATGCAGTTCTTATTATTTGCTGGCTGGAGTCTTTGGAAGTGACAGCTCTTTGTTCTCTCAACCTAGTAATTGCTACTGAAGAGTTTACAGTACTTGGCTGAATGTTAAAATAAATATACACTATATGGGCAAACGTAATGGAACACATGACCAATACAAACAGGGACTTTTATGGCATCGGATTCTAAATACATAGACATTAATATGTATTTGGTATCATTTTTCAGTTATAACAGTTTTAATTTTTTGGGAAGGCTTTTCAGGAGATTTTGGAGTGTTTCTCAGGGAATTGTTGCCCATTCATCCAGTAGAGGATAGGTGTGTGCACGGCATGTGCCGGGTGTGCCTAGGCACACCCTAATCCCCGCGGCCCACGCTATGTGCCTCCATGGGCTGGTGAGGGAGATTAAAGATCTCACTCACCGGCCCGCAGGGAGGGAGGTAGGAGAGGACCTGGAGAGCTCTAGCCAGCAGCACCGCCAGGTTCCTCTCATGAGGTCGCAGCGTTGCTGCGAGAGTGAACTCGAGCCCCGCAGGCTTGAGTTCACTCACCACTGAACCACCAGGGATGGCAACAGCACGGTCCCGGGCTATTTCCTAAATGGTCCCCCTCCACCCCCACAGTCCCTCCAAACAAATACACACAAACAGCACCCTCAAACACACAGCACACACACACACACACACACACACAGCACACACTAACAGCACCCTGAAACACATCAAATACACTAACAGCACCCACATACATCACCCTCACACACACATCACCCTTACACATACACACACACACACACACACACACACACTAACAGCACCCTCACACTAACAGCACCCTCACACACACACAGCAGTGTGTGTGTGTGGGTGCTGTGTGTGTGTGTGTGTGTGTAAGGGTGCTGTGTGTGTGTGTGTGTATAAGGGTGCTGTGTGTGAGGGTGCTGTTAGTGTGGGGTGTGTGAGGGTGCTGTTAGTGTGTGCTGTGTGTGTTTGTGCTTTAGGGTGCACACCCTTTTGCAATAGGCTGCGCACGCCTATACAGTAGAGCATTTGTGAGGTCAGGCACTGATGTTAGACGAGAAGGCCTGGCACACAAAAAAAGTAACTTTTCAAGCCAGTTTTATGAATGGGGAGTTACTGATTGACTGAGCGTGTCAGCTGACTGCTCTCAGCCAATCAGCGGCATTCTGTTGTTCCTGAAACTGAGATTTTAGAAGCTGAATGCTGCCTGAAGGGAGTTGAGATCGGCGCTGGAGGCAATTTTGGGGTTAGAACTGTCAAACTCATTCAGGTAAGAGTGAGCCCAGGGCCTCCTGGAACCTTAACAACTTAATTTAGATTAAGTTGTTATGGTACCTAAACAATCACGTTTTTTAAAATTTCCGATATATATTTCTATAGTTAATGCTGTGTTTATTAATCATTTGTGCAAAGTCTTTGAAATTATTTTATTTGGTAATTGTGTTTGTATAATTTGTGAAATCAGTAAAGATATTTGACAACACAGACCTATATTGTTAGCTTAATGTAAATATTTATAATGTTTTTTTTCTTTAAAAAATGAATAACCAAACTATGCATGTTTTCAGCTCTTTGAGAAGTAATAACCATGCTTTCATTTGGAGAAGTTGCCAGCTTTTGCAAGATGTTGTCATGCAAGACTTTCCTGCTGAAATTTTTCTTCAAAGACCAAAGATTGTACAGGTGAGCATAAAAAAGTCCCAGCAAAATTCAGTTCTCACTGCTAAATGTGAGTCACTGAAAAACATTGAAATGCACATATATTCAATGCATTTCTTGCTACATTTTGTACAATGTTTATTACAATCATCATACTTTTGGTGCTACATATCTGCTATATTCAAAATGTGGTTCTGGACTGATGTACAGTGTGTCTTGAAACCTAGTAGTAGGACAATGTTTTGATTTAGGTGTAACACAGAATCTTTGTGAGCATTGCATAGCAAATTTATATAGATTCAGAAATGTCTGGTCTATTTGACTATGTTATCCTGAAGAAGCATCTCACTTGCAGGAGGTGACTTAAAGAAATGCCCCATGCTTTAAAAAAATAAAATTGAGTTGTCTGGGTGCCATGTCCCCTGTTGTAACCCTGCACCTGAAAACATTGCTGTTGTTTTCATTCCTTGATTTATATGCATCTAGTGACTGTCACTTCTCTAGAATTTACACCATTGTATAAAATGTTGACAACTGCATAGAACTTAAAGCAGAACTGTCACTTTCAGGGTCTTTGCATATAACCCCCAAAAGTGACAGATCTGATGTGGGTTGGGTGGCAACTGGGTGCAGGGAAGGTGAATTTAACATCTCTCAGGCTGTCCCTCGCTGCCTCCACCATTTTCATGCTGCTGTCCTGTTTGGCGCCTAGCGCATCAGTGCTGTTCTCTTGCACATGCACGACACAATCTGATTACCCCAGCGTGGCATTTTGCTGCACATGCTTACTAGTCTCTCAATGGGAAAACATTGGATTAGTTGTGATGATCTCAGTCAAAAAGGTAGACCAGCCTCAGAAATCTGTGTTCTGAGGGAGACAAGGTAAGTAAAAGGGGGCCAGAAACCTAAACGGCCATCAAGGCACTATAGCATTAGGAATTACATTCGTATTCCTACTGCTATAGTTTTCCTTTAATGTACGACAATTAATACATGCCATGACTGTTTATATTTTTTATAAAACCTTTTACATGCAGTTTCCAGGGGGAGTCTCAAAGTAGGGATTGCTTTGTTTTATGATCAAGCCTGAGTTTGACCTAAGTTAACAAAAGGCCGAACTCCGCTGTCAACTTTCGTCCAATCCCAGAAGCTACCACAAATGACGGCTGTGTGATTTAGGCTCTGTGAAGGATCCCGCTGTCTCAGGGGATCCTTCATAGTCCTCAGTGTTGTACTCTCGTGCATGTGTAAGATTATAGCATTGACATGACTCCTGGCAACTAAAGCGCCAGGAGCCAAAGAGGACAGCAGCATGAAGATGGAGGCCACTGTGAGGGACAGTCTGAAGTAAGTAAATCTCCCCTGTAGCCAAAGACCTCCAAAACTGACAGACCGGCTTTAACATAAGTGCTGGGTTTCCCCTGAATCAGCGCTTATAACATCTGGCTTCTGCAGAGCTGCAAAAGCAGAGGTAAATCCAGCCACTCAACTGACTATTCTCAGCCATTGATTTGAATTCTATGCTTCTAAATTTGCACAGAATTGACATTAGCCGTTAAGGGGTTAAAGCAAAACGCTGCATATACAGACTGAATGAATTGATGCTGATTAGTTTGCCATATGGATAGTCATACTATCATACACATGGTTTCATAATGGGGATCATGGAATAGGTTTACTCTGTAAATGGTAGATTGATTCCACACATGAGATCAGTTCAAAAGCAAAATTCCAGGTTGTTTCTGTGCAAGAAAAAACATAAAACTAATATTCCAAACAATAATTTTTTGTGAATATATTGTTTTGATTTTGTTGACTACAATTTGTACTAAAACTCAATGCATTCATTGAAAATCTTTTGGTGAAAATGTAAAGGTTAAAAATGTACCCTGAAGTTCCCCTTAGTTAGATTTATACTAAAACCAGCAATGTGAAAATGATTTAATGATTGCTCACATTATGAATGTTAAATGTTTCAGAGCCTTCTGTCACTGCTTGAACTGGCAACTGAAAGAGATGGCCAGCAGCATCTGGCATATCAGTCCATTTGCTGTCTAAATCATTTGTGCATACTGCTTAGGAGCCGACTAAATTTCCACAAGGACCCAGGATTTTTAAGTACTAAGCAAGGTAAGTATAGCCATTAGAGCATTAAAAATGTAATTTCTTTCTTTTTTTTTTTTTTTATTGTAAGCAATTGATGTGTACTAAAAACATACTTTCCACATGGACTTTTTTTTTTTTTTGCTAACATAACGTGAAAAAATGCATTTTATAGAAGACTCCATAATCCTCTCCAAATCGGTTTGCTCATACACAAAGATATATCATAGGTACAAGTAATGACTGTTGACAAAAGGTTAAATTAAATAGCTGGAAATTAGTTAAAACCACAGATTTTGTTGTTTAAGTATCAAAATTGAACACAAGACGGATTTTTCTTATGTTTGAGTCTCATTATGTTGGAATTTCAGTGAAATTTGTTCTCTATAAGCAACCAACATGTCAACATGAAGAATGCTGTGTAGATTTAAAATTGCTGTTTCTTCATGTTTCAAGTGTTTCTTTTGAAAATTATAATGATTATGAGAAGCTTTGTGAAGTCAAAAGGAGTGTCAACGCTTAAAAATGTGTTTTCATATTTACTTTGAATACAACATATACACAGTTTTTAAATCCTCTACAAAACTCTGCAATCTGGACTATAACAGGTTAATTTTACAGAATATATGAAAATTATTTAGGACAGAAGACAATGCTTTTATCAATATTTATTTTATTTATTTGTATATTTTGCAGAAGTAGCTTCACAGAATTCCTCTGTTTTGTATTGCCAAGACACTACTGGTGGTCATAATTCTCAAACTCACTCACCTGTCAATGAAAATATTCGTCCGTCTGTGGTTGGTCGTACCAGTCAACGTCTTCGAGGCGATGGGCAAGACTGGGATGCCACATCTTCTAGGTAATGTTTGACAAAGTGGTTCCTCAGTGTATGATGAACTGAATCACTGAAGTGTTGTTCTGCAATAAAATATATATATATATATATATATATATATATATATATATATATATATATATATATAGAGAGAGAGAGAGAGATTTTCTTTGCACCTGTTGGTCCTTAATTTTGCTATAAATTTACAGAAACCTTCAAGCACATTAAGGCGTTCTATAATGTTAGTTATGGAAGCTAAGTATATGAACAAATTGAAGTTAGAAAGTCAAAGCCGTTTGTATGAAATGTGTTTTTATTTGTAGTATAGCAAGTTATTCTTTACTGTGAAAGTCGTAAAAAAACCTACTTGGTAAAGGAATTACAAAGTCTGAGATTTCCTAATGTGCAGACTTGTGGTTTGACATTTCTGAATTAAGTAAACATTAATTTGTCTTCGAACTATTCATTCCAAGCATAGCCCGAATTACATTTAGCTCTGGATCCCTTTCACTCCCCTCACTTCTTCTCAGCAGTGTATGTCATTGTATGTAGGTATGCCAAATGCAATGTAATTGCATGGTATCATATGAAAAAAAGAAGGGAATAAAAGGTGGTTTGTCAGAACAATCAGAATGTGAGGGTTGAGACAGTAGTTGCTTTAGAGAGATAATTGGACCAGCCTTAAGAGGAACTGTCACCTTTGCATTGACAGCAGTTCTGTTTTACCTTGCTCAGCAAAGACTAGGAGAAAACATACCTCTGCTGAACTTCTGGCTGAATAACACCGCCTTCTCCATTACCTATATGTGCATACACTATAGACTGTGACATGTATTGTATTTAAAACATTTTGTATTTGCATTAAACACAACTAACAGCTAAGTTTTACTATACTCTTACACATACCATTACATATCATTTTGTAAGTTCCTGTTTAATGCATCTTGATGGAAACACAGCAAAACAATAAAAAAAAAAAAACACAAAAAAACTTGACATACATAAAGCATTTTCTTTGATGAACAATTAATTTAGAATAAGTATTTAAAAGAAAAGGCCATGATTTGACATTAATGGCTGGAGATGAACGTAAACTGGATACCTCTAGCAGGGGTGCTAAAAATATAGATGCCCAGATGTTGTAGAACTACAACTCCCAGAATGCTTTGCATGCATTTAGGATGACAAAGCATTGTGGAAGCTGTAGTTTTAAAACATCTGGGGATATTCCGTTTGGGCACCCCTGACCTAGAGTAACCCTCTAGTGGAACTACTAAATGTTAATGGAGGGAAGGAATAGAGAGAATTTAGTATGCTCATAAGCCTATCCTGTATTACAAGTACACACAGTATGAGGCTTCTTTACAAGCAGGGTATATTGGCTGTTTATTATGTGTTTGCATACGCTAGGTTGTGTAAATTTGGCAGAGTTAGCGTCACTAGCTATGAAAAATATACTGATACATATATTTATATTTGACTGTTTAATGCTCTTTTTGCTCTTAATGTTCTTTCACCCTGCAGTACTTCCGATACATACTGATGTAAAAGTAATTAAATAATTTTCCAAATAATAGTAGAAAGGCTTTAAGGATAGCTGAAAATTTTACCTGGCATGGAAATACATTGTTACTGAAATTTTGGGAACTAGTTTTAATTGTTCGTACTAAATTATCTGAATTTATTGTGTGTTGCATCAGTATTAACCCGAACCTTATTCCTAAATATACGCTTCAATGCTAACCTCTTAAATATAATCTTATCTGTAATTTCCAATCTATATCTTTATTACCTAACCTTGTAACCCCTAACCCTTAACTAATGTGCCATCCTACTTTTGATCATTGACCATGCCTTATCCATTATAAATATTGCAGAAACATTACTAAATCACATTCCCCGCTGGACCCGAGAGGAGACTGTTGCAAAGTACGCATCTCAATGACATTACCTCTCAGGTTCAGAACATATACATGTATTTCAACCCAAAAAATACATTTTACAATTAGGGAACCGGTCTGTTCCTATATCCCCGGATAGCCTGGATCTGAGCGCCCAACATATCTCAAAAGCGCTCAGATCCCATGCACGCAGCCAAAATGCCACAGGGGTAAAGTTTAGACCGGCCGCACACGAGACATCTGCCCAAAAGAGCAAAAAAGCTGCCCCCCCTCCCCGTTAGCCCTTGCAAATGCCTTGCCAACTTCTTGTTCTGTGGGGGGGGGGGGAAGGCGAGGAGCTGGCTGGCTACCTCAGGGTCCCCCCGAAGGCTGGCATGCGCTGATGTTGCAGGAGCCGGAATATGGCATCACTCCAGCATCACTAAGGGAGCAAGGGAGCTGAGCAGGGAGATCAGAGCTCCCTCGCCGCTTCCAATACGAGCCTTCCTGCCCACCTGCCCGTATGCCTGCCAACCCAGCCCGCAGCAGCCCCACTGGACCTCAGGGAAGAATCCACTGCAGCACTCCCAAATGTAGGGAGTGTGTGGGTCTGTTTGTGAGTGTGTTCGTGTGTGTCTGTTAGTGAGTGTGTCTGTTAGTGAGTGTGTTAGTGTGTGTCTGTGAGTGTGTGTGTGCATCTGTTAGTGAGAGTGTTAGTGTGTTAGTGTGTCTGTTAGTGTTTGTGTCTGTTAGTGAGTGTGCTAGTGTCTGTTAGTGAGTGTGTTAGTGTGTGTCTTTTAGTTAGAATGTGTGTGTGTTAGTGAGTGTGTGTCTGTCACTGAGAGTGTATATGTTTTTGTCAGTGAGTGTGTATGTGTGTTTGTCAGTGTGTCTGTCAGTGTGTGTATGCATGTCTGTCAGTGTGTGTATGTGTGTCTGTCAGTGAATGTGTGTGTCTGTCAGCTAGTGTATGTGGGTCTGTCAGTCAATGTGTCTGTCTGACATTGAGTGTATATATGTTTGTCAGTGAGTGTTGTATATGTGTATTTGTCAGTGTGTGTCTGTCAGTGAATGCAGCTGAAATGCCACAAAAGAGCAAAAAAGCTGCCCCCGCCCCAATAGCCCTTGCAAATGCCTTGCAACCTCTTGTCCTGGGGGGGGGGGCTAGCATGTGCTGATGTTGCAGGAGCCGGAATATGGCGTCACTCCGGCATCACTAAGAGTCGCGCAAGGGAGCTGAGCAGGGAGAGCAGAGCTCCCTCGCCGCTTCCAATATGAGCCTTCCTGCCCGCATGCCTGCCAGTCCAGCTCGCAGCAGCCCCACTGGACCCCAGGGAATAATCCACTGCAGCACTCCCAAAGATAGGGAGTGTGTGGGTCTGTTTGTGAGTGTGTTTGTGTGTGTCTGTTAGTGAGGTTGTCTGTTAGTGTGAGTGTTAATGTGTCTATTAGTGAGTGTGTTAGCGTGTTCTGTTAGTGAGTGTGTTAGTGTGTGTGTCTGTGTGTGTCTGTGAGTGTGTTAGTGTGTGTCTATTAGTGTGAGTGTTAATGTGTCTGTTAGTGAGTGTGTTAGCATGTTCTGTTAGTGAGTGTGTTAGTATGTGTGTCTGTTAGTGAGTGTTAGTGTGTGTCTTTTAGTTAGAATGTGTGTGTGTTAGTGAGTGTGTGTCTGTCACTGAGTGTATATGTTTGTCAGTGAGTGTGTATGTGTGTTTGTCAGCGTGTGTGTGTCTGTCACTGAGAGTGTGTGTATGCATGTCTGTCAGTGAATGTGTATGTCTGTTAGGGTGTGTCTGTCAGCTAGTGTATGTGGGTCTGTCAGTCAATGTGTGTGTCTGACATTGAGTGTATGTATGTCTGTCAGTGAGTGTTGTATATGTGTGTCCCAGTGTGTGTGTGTCTGACACTGAGTAAATGTGCATCTGTCAGTGACTGTGTATGCATTTCTGTCAGTGAGTGTACATGTGTGTCTTGTCATTGAGTGTGTATGTGTCTGTCAGTGAATGTGAGTGAGTGAAACTGTGAATTACTGAATGCGGATGTCTGTGAATGTGTGTGTTTTTTAAACAGTGTGTGTAACAATGACTGTGTATCTGTAAGTGAGTGTATGTCAGTGCATGCATCAGTGAGGGTGTGTGTCTGTCAGGGAGATAAATTTGGAAGGGGGGGTGCACTTGCACATACTTACACCCACAGATACACACATTGGCACATGCACACACATGGACACATACACATACACTTTCATATACACACTGACACACACATATACACATTGGCACATGAAAACACATTGGCACATACATACACACACACACACACACACACAATCTGACATACATCAGAGCCACCCTCCTGTTAACTTACCGTGTGGTCCTGGGATGTTGGCTGAGGCTGATGGGAATGAGCTGCTGCATGCTCACTCCAGCCTCTCACCTGCCATGCATGTTGCTCCGTCTCTGGGCTGCCGTATCTAGCCTCCTCCTCCCTCCGTACTGCGTGGCAGCAACTCTGTGAAGCTGGGAGCAAGTGCTGTCACTTCCTCCCAGCCAGCCGATACTACAGGGGCTCGGTTGTTCTCATAAAAGGCCGCAGCACCCGACTGGGCCCCTGTTAAGCCATCAAATTGCGGAAGCCATTTTGTTTGGCGGAATTACGGAAGAATCCCATTTGGGGTTCTGCAGAATACCAAGTGGGAAAACGCTAGTCTATACAACAAAACCTCTTCATTAAGCTAAAGTTGATTTATTGCCTATAGTGTCCCTTTAAGGTAACACAGATTTGAAGATACAATTTAAAGAAGAAAAAACAAAAACCTGTGGGGATAATGTGAGGATATTTATGGGGTGATAAATATTAAAAATAATATTTTCATAAAAACTGTCAATTTTTTTTAAAATAATTTTTATTATATCAAAATTGGTATCTTGGCACTGTCCCCGAATAATAAAGCTGAGGATTACTCACGACTTTAATTATCTTAGATCCTAGAGGAAGTTCATTAGAGGATTTTTACTTCACACAGTAATCACAATTTAGTTATAAAAATATAATTTATTGTGACAATAATAATAAAATAATAATATGTAACATGCATGACAATAATCAGTGCATATTAGGTATAACATAAGCATACAATATGTCAATGGTTTAAACACAATACAGCGGCTAAAAGCGACCAGTTGTCAACAATTTAACAAGATTTATGATAGGGCACTGTTTAGAAACTAACTTCACACAGAAAGACAAAACTTTACAGAATACAACAGTGCAACGAGAAGCAATTAAAACTTTGGCTGACAGTTAGATCACACTAATTAACTCTACCACTGCTGGCTACAATCTTCATAGGCAAAATATCCTATTATGTTGCAACTTTACAATTAAAGGAATGTTCATACCAGATCATTTGACCATTCCTAGGACCATCCAATAAGAATAATTCTACCAGATTTTACATTTGCCGAATTTTAACTTTTCTAAATAAGATTCACTATCTTATATCAGAACAAGTCAATATCTCTGGATAAAAATCTGGTATGCTAATGTTAGCAAATTTACCGTTAATACGTTATCTTTATTCCACCTGCAGGAATGGAATTTTTAGAACCATATATTCCTTAGCTAACTAAGATTTCTAATGATTGAAATCTGACCAAGATTTATCTAGATATATATTCCTGCTATAAAACCAGCATAATTACCAGTTAGCTTGTTGATTTTCTCTCAGATGTGTAGATATGTCCCAGGAATTTTTATTGCAAGTATGATGGGGATTGTGGACAATAGACAAGTTTTTGTTAGTTGGCATAGTAATCTATTTTATGTCTGCTATCAATCGCAGGACATGTCACTTCAAAGCATTGGTTCACTCTTATGCCAGACAGAGTGTCTGCAATATCAATCGTAATTTTAGAATTTACACCTCCTAACCTTAATTTCACCCTTTTTCTTACAATGGGACTTTGTAAGAAAGTAATAGTAAAAATTAGGTGTCCAAGAGAGTGTTGTTTCTTGAGTACAGTCCAAGTCAGAATATGTTTCAAAGAGAGTTTGAAAGTGGTTCAAAGAGTGTGAATGTCCCAAAGAGCTGCACCTCCCCAAGAGCTGAATGTATGAATGTCTTCTCTTCCCTTTGTCCTTACTTTTTAAAGGGCCAAACTCTCTGCACGTCACTAATTGATAGGACCAATAGGGGACTGTAGGTGTGTCTTCCCTACAGACTATCATCTAGATTTTGGTCAGTAGATGGTGCAATTACATCACCAAAATTTCTTGTCAGGGGGTCCATTTGCCTTTTTGCTAATTGGGTTAACTGAAATTGTTGATGCTTTTTACGTCATTTTCTTATCTATTTTATGTCTGCTATCAATCGCAGGACATGTCACTTCAAAGCATTGGTTCACTCTTATGCCAGACAGAGTGTCTGCAATTTCAATCGTAATTTTAGAATTGACACCTTCTAACCTTAATTTCACCCTTTTTCTTACAATGGGAATTTGTAAGATTTTGTTAGTTATTTTTTTTTTTAAAGAAAGTAAAATTCATTATATAGTGTTATCTGTCATTGGTGTCTGGTTTTCTTGTGTGAAATTGTGTTTAAGATTATTTATACTCCACTAACAGTATTAAATACTATGACATTTCTTCATTGATATTTATCCATGAATAGTCTATATTGTTAACATAATACTAATTATATGATTTATATAATAGTAAATCTTAAGTGGATAGTGTGTGTGTAAATATATAAAATGATGTATACATTTGTCTCTGGGTTAGTATTCACTGGGTTAGTATTCCATCCCACCATTTTTGCTGTTAGACATCATGCCTTATCTCAGAATTTGTTTACAGAACGCATTCCTTAACTCTGACTTGGATGAATAGAGTAATAGAAAGAAATCTTGTGTCTGGCTTAGCCTTGTAATACAAAATGGAGTCACCTCTGTTCTGAAAGTGACTGGCAGTATACACTTTTAATTTCTGTCTTAACACAAAATGTCTGCCGATATAAATATACTGACAATAAATATAAAAAACATAGAATTAAAGCTACCCTTAATCCATATTTGACATCAACAAAACTTTCCAGACACTAGTCGTCATTTAAGTAACACATTCTTGAATATTTTTACTACAACTGATTGTCTTTAGAAAATGTCTGCTAAGATAGGAGTCATTTCAGATGATAGCCTGATGAACAGTTGCAAATAAAATATGTCTTTGCCAAGTTGTTAGTTTCAAATTTGGAATTTGAAATTATATTTTAGGCACATTAGTTACACAGAAGCTGGACACACATATATTTATATATATATATGGACATGAATATTCTACACGTGAGCTATAGCAAAGCTTTGTCTATTTCTAAATGATGCAATTGTTGCAATGAACTGTACAAGTGTTCTGGGGTGTCTACTTTCCAAAAATAGATAATTTTATGATGCTATATTGTTTCCTAACCATTGTTGCACTGAATGATAATGCAGTTTAAAACCACCTCTTTGAAACCGTGATACGCTTTTAATATACTACAACCTTTCATTGCCAACATACATTCATGTAAGGCATGTCCAAAATAAATGTCTGTACTGAGGTATTTTCATGTTATTTTCTCAGGGCATGTATTCTGGTCTCTTTTGTTAGCTGCACTTGTGAACAAGTGAACATTTTTTTTCCCTTGTTTCTATGTTTGTATTTTTTTTTACTAAACTTAATAATACATTTTTGAGAGATGAACACATAAAATCATGGGCATATGAACACAATACAATATGAGGGAAAGGGCAGCTTTCAGATACATTTTCCCTCCACCATGTAGCCAGACTGCATACATTTTGTGCAAGTTTACACACTACAAAACACCATACATAAACTAAATTCACAATGTGCTCTGGGTTTTATTCACTCACTTTATTTCACCTCCCTTCCTCACCACCACCCCACAACAATTTCCGGGGGTGGATGAATCCTCCCCACTAACTAAGCCCATGCTTACAAGAATGATATAGAAATAGATATAAGAAAAAAAATTATAATTAAAGTTTAAAAAAATCGAACACTTTGTTAGAAAACACTTGAACAAATCAAGAGAGTATTGTATTATGTATTTAAAGATGCGGCACCACGAAATGAACTACATGTAAACATATATTACATGGCACCGTAACCGGTGTTTCCAGTCTAACCCTTTGCCATCATTCTGTGGCCCACAGGATCACTTGCAGCACTGCCTTTGTGATGTATGTGTTGTCTTGTCCCTGTGGGCTACAGTATGTTAGATAACTAGGAGACCATTGAAGAGATGATTTATGCAATATATTGCATCCATTACCAATAAATTGGCTGTTACATCTGTTGCCTTACATTTTCAGAGGCATCATTCACGTGATCCAGAGGGGTTAGCAGTAACAGGACAAGACGAAATATTACCAAATTTAGATATGCAGTCTAGAGTGAGAAAATTACTCAAGTGAATATCCCTTTGGATGTATTTGTTAGGCACTCTGCCCCCTGCGGGATTAAATTAAACTGTTGGTTTTGTCAATGTATAGAGTTTTTTTTGTAGCTGCTTACATCCCATGTCTGTTTTTTCCTGCTGGTTCATATTTTTTATATAATTTTAAAGATATTAATCAATTTTATTTTGGTTAGTATGATTATGAATAAGAAGATTTATCGCTTTTATTTGTAATTATATGATATTTGGATATATGCTGCTCAGAACATACTATTCCAAGGAGGATTTACTACTGGCTCCGAGAATAGGATTTAGTGCATTGCTGGTGTATGGACTCTTAATCCAGTGAAGGGCTTGAGGCTTGCAATTGATTTTCCAATGCTATCTACATTACATTTTTACTTGTTTATTTAGTTTTACTTTGTCCATATTTTATGGCAGTTTAAATCCCCTCTCTCATATTTTCAGGTTTGTTTTTTGTTTTGTTTTTATGAATTTGTTGTAATACAATGTTATTTTTATATATTTTATTAACTACATAGATTGTTGGCGTTACCGTGATTTGTGTATACCCATGCTTAAAATGTTAGAAAATCTGTGCCAATTTAAAGTGTCTTTTTTTTCTTTCTTTCAATAATTAAAATACTGCTTAAAATTAAATTAAATTCTGAAAAGTTCTGGCAGTTATTAAGTTATTTTTTCCCCCCGCCTAAGCCCTATGTAAGGCCAGATAGTGAAACTCACGATTTAGGAATGCCAATTGAAGAAAAATTTAAATGTATTATACATTTTGCTCTTTGATGTTAATGGAACAAGTATTTGTGTTTCTTTTGAAGTGAAAACAGCATTCAAGCTCATGTAAACTCTAGAACAGCTCGCTGGTCGCCATTGGACATAGGACATCTGGATCTACCAGAAATGGAAAATGAGGATACTCTAGAGCTACAATTTCGGCAGCTCAGCCTTGCACAATTCTGTGTCATGCTTATGGAAAATACTGTGCAACTATTAAAATCAGGTAACTAAATATGATCGTTTGTCATTCTGTGCAACTGCAGCATTTATGTTGTTAAAATTAAAACTAGATATACTAGAATGGTTTAGATTTGATCCATATTAATATGCTCCAGTGTTAATTATGCACGTTCTTATGTAAAGTCATTTGACAAACAATGTTAAAGTTATAAATATAAGTTATGGTACGTGGAGTCTCCCACCCAGTCTTACACTTTCAGGGATTTGCACTCTGTGTCAGTGATGTCAGAGGCTCAGGGAGTGTAATGCTGTGTGCGGCACTATTCACTTGCTGCCTGCAAGCTCTGCGTGCATGCTTGGTCAGTGGTTTAAGAGATGGGTGCCCAAAGTGTCCTTCACAAAACCCTGGGGCTGTGAATGACTGTTAGCTTTTGGAGTATGGTTGCTATCAGCTTATTCAACATTTAAATTACAATATGAAACTGCAGTACACTGTACTGTTTATTTTATTGTATTTGTGTGATCTAATAAACATACACCTTTTTATGTTACAGTGGTGTGTATTTGGTTCTATTTGCATTTTAGCTTTGCAAGTAGGGGTGCTGACCTTCCTAGATTCGCACCCAATGCCTTAGACTCATTGTGTTCTCAGTATCAGAAGTTTATATGTCTGTGTGCCCCTATGTTCTAATCTATCAATATCACTGTCAGTTTCTGCCAAACTTTATTTACCAGCCTATGAAGGACGGTCAAGGAAGATAAATCCTCGACTTACGATCCTTGTTGTTGAGCCCTCTATTAATATATGATTAGAAAATAGTTTTGTAGTATTAAGCTTTATTCAAAGCATGTAAACCCTTGCTAGAGTATTGTTAAAGGAGCTTTGGGTATACAAATCTATACTAATGCTAGGATGTTAAATTAGCTAGTTAGTTTTTTTTTGTTTTTTTTTATCCAGGCGCTAGTCTTGTTGTGTTCGCTGTCCTCACCTAGTTGAAATCATCAATACTGATGATGTAAGCAAATTGCCAATCCAATCCTTCTCCATAGCGAAGCATTGAGTGGGCTAGTGCACATGTTCTCCATAGCGAAGCATTGAGTAGGCTAGTGCGCATGTTCTCCATAGCGAAGCATTGAGCGGGCTAGTGCACATGTGCAGCAATCTCAGTGCTGAAACTATCATAATCTATTCATAGAGTTGCACTGACTCAGTGAATATCTGTGGGGAGTTGAAGCAACTCCATGCAGAGAAATGCTGAACGTCTTTCCTGCAATCTTTGTAAGTCCCTCTATGGGGTGTTTGGCAGCATGGTAAATACTGCCTTTTCTCTGAAAAGGCATTGTTTACATTGCTGAGTCAGCAGGGTTAATCTCTTTACATTAAGCTGTACTGGTTGTGGTGCTTTGAGTGCCCACTGAAAGAATTTCAGAAGGATTTATTACATTGTCCCAAGTCAAACCTAAACTGGTTAAAACCAATATTATATCATATTCTAACAGTTTATAATGACACAAAAGCATTGCTCTACTACTCACATGTTCGTTAAATAGAGACTTAGAGGGTTATTCACTAAAGTGAGAATTTAAAGTGAATTTCAGATTTAAGGTTAATATAGCCAAACTGGAATAATTCTCTAACTCCGCTTGTGCTATGCTTCCAGTTCAACTAGTCTGGCCTTAAATTTTTAATTTACTTTGAATTCCCACAAATTCTGTTTTGTAAGGTTTTACATGTTGTAATATAATGTTAATGTTTATGGAATTCGCAGACAAGAGGAAGCTAATCATGCGCGTTATTGAATTACTTTGTGAAAATGTGCTGCTTCTTAGTGATGCTGTGTCAGAAAATGTCTGGGAAGATAAAAGTCTTCTGGGTCAAGAACTGGTAAGATAAGCAATTTGCAATATTCATTATTTAAATATTTTTGGGAGCAGGTATATAAAAAAAATTATCTTAAAAAGGACTTGTTTTTCTGCAGGGTCATACTCAAGGTTATACATCAGATTATACATTTACCCTATGCATTGTGTTTGCATAATAACAAGCAAATGTATAGAAGATATTTATTTAACAGCAAATCACCCTCTTCTTTCACCCTCTTCTTTCTTTCAAGAATGTCCTCCTTAATAAAATGGACAGCTGGGCTCTAGCTCCAAATGTATTGTGCAACTTCTGACGATGCATACATTGCTGTACAAATCACAGCAATCCTTTCTTAAGAATCTCAGCCTTCTAATTGTTAAAGAGGGTGTCCAGTTGAATTGCTACCAATGAGGAACATTTTTTTCCCCCCTTTCTCTACTTTCTCATTATTTCTACCTTCCATTGAACGGAAAAAGAGTAGTTGGTTCATTGGTGGAGCTGCTTTGAAAGTGCCTATTGCTGATCAGATTACATGGAATATGTATTCCTCACATAAGTTTTAGTTGTGTAAAAAAATAAATAAATTAATAATTAAGGAATAATGTAATTCATAGTGCTCTAATTAAGCCTGTTCTTAGGAAATATCAAATGTTAATGTTCTAATTTTAAATGCTAAATACATTTAAGAGCGCACTTTTTAAACAATGATTGTGACATTATTTTTACTTAATAATGATATAAATATATATATATATAATAGTTCTATTTCTGTTAAAGAAAAATGCTAGAAACGTTACATAAATACATTCACTTTTTCGCTTCGCTGTTTCACCACTATTTACATTTTTACATTTCCCAAACTGTATCTACTGAAGTGTATTTATATTCCATCCCAACCTAATTAGCTTAGGTTACTTACCATGAGCATTAGTTGGCCAACAATTAAATTGCTAAATTAGTTGCTGATTTCTCGATTCAAATTACCTCAATAAGAAGATGCACAGAAAGCACTTGTTTGTTCCCAGTGGTATAAAAAGCCTATCCAGCAGCACACGTTTCCATGGCAACTGCAGAAGGCAAACAAAGACAGTGTCAATGTCAATAACACCTTTATTTCTTAGGTCTTTTATTATATATATATTTTTTTTATTTTTATTATTTGGGTGGGGGAAAGGGGGTGGTAGCAATGGAAAACACAGCTGCAAAATAATAAAAACTTAGTTTTAAATGATTTTCTAGAGTGGATTGCTTCCGTTCAGCACATTTGCTTCTTGTATGATTTAAGCATATTCCAATAATATACGGTAATAACAAAATAAAATAAAAAATCCTGTTGTGCCTTCTTCTTTCAGAGATGTAAGCTCCGTTCCATCTTGGATACACTTGGGGAGGCTATATTGTATCATAAAAATAACAACAGTTCTGAGCAGCCTGACTCTTCTCTTGTGAACCACAGAATGGCATTTATCAGCATCTCTCTTTTTACAATGCGGCTGCTGCAAACAATTCTCCCTGTGGAAAAGGTAGGAGATGAAGAACAGCCCTTAGAAGCGGAAACATTTTAGGCTTGTTTCTCAACAGTGTTTTTGTTAATAATAATATCCCAGTGTGCCCAAAGCAACTTTCAACTGTGCATTATAGCTGAAGAAGCATTGTGGTCACTCAAGGACTCTGCCTGCATCTGGGAGTCAGATGTGTGGCACAAACGGAATTTGTTTCTAAATTATCTAGTTTGATTTGTTTGTGTGGGAGAAAACATTGTGTACCAGTTCTGCACACTGCAATGTGTTTGTGGTTTTGCCTTCTGCTCTTTGTACAGATGCTGAAAGTACTATTAGTACTATTATCTTAGTTTGCACTCACCACTATATTTTGTAAGCAGAAAAAAATATGCATCCTGCCTGCAGCTGTCCACATCATTTTCTGTTAAAAGCTCATTGTTAAAAAGATTATAATAAAATCTCTAGTGCACATACTATGAAAATCAAAAGTAGCCTCCCATCATGCAGTCTCCATTATGTGTTAAACGGTTTTACGATTTACTAGGGAAAATTAAATAGGGCAGAAAAAGTTTTTAAAAAGCCCTTATATAAACAGAATCTATTTGATGGATAGAAAAAAAAAATATTTCTTGGGCTTGCAAAACTATATTCACCAACAAGCAACTTGTGTAAAACATGCAAAAGAGCACTTAGTTAAGCTACAGAGACTTGCGTTAATTTTGTTTTGCACACTCCCATGTTCACGTCATTGAGGACTTTTCACTGAATTTGGTGATCGTAATCTGCTTCTGAAATCTTTCAAGCATTGGAGCACTTCTGACTTAAAGGAACACTATAGGATTGGGAACTCAAACTGGTATTCTTGACCCTATAGAGTTAAAACCACCATTTAGGTGACTTTTAACCCTTATAAAGTTTTAAAACCTACCTTGTTTCCAGGTCTCCACGGGTCTGCAGACGGGTCCACTTCTTTGGCTGACATCATCAGAATTGCTAATCTCAGCCAATCCAATGCTTTCCCACAGGCAGGGACAGGGCCAAACACCACCCTGGCCAATCAGCATCTCCTCTCCTCATTGAGATCCATTGAATCAATGCATCTCTATAAGGAAGGTTCAGTGTCTCCATGCAGAGCATGGATACGCTGAATGTAAGAGCTGCACACTGTGCAGCACTGCCCCAGGAAGCACCTTCAGTGTCCGTCTGAGGAGTGGCCACTGCTTTTACCGAAGCACTTTCCCATCAAGTAAACCCATAATGCTCTTAAAGGACCACCATATAGTGCCAGGAAAACAAACTCGTTTTCCTAGCACAATGTAGTCCTTAGGTCCCCCCCCCCACCCTCATGGCCCACCTCCCGCTGGGCTGAAGGGGTTAAAAACCCCTCAGCCACTTAACCTCCTGCGCACGCATTCAAACTCATTGCTTTCCTATGGATGTCAGCGTCTTCTCACTGTGATTTTCACAGTAAAAATCGCAGAAGCGGCCTCACTGACAGCCACTGGAGGCTGGATTAACCCTCAGTGCAAACATAGCTGTTTCTCTGAAACTGCTATGTTTTTAGCTAGAGGGACCTGGCACCCAGACCACTTCATTGAGCGCAAGTGGTCTGGGGGCCTATAGTGGTCCTTTAACCATTAAACCAAGGTAAATTACACATTTAAAATAAAGAAAAATTGATGTAATACATTGCAGAGCTCCTTAAAATGTACGGCCGGTATTATTTTGGTCAATGTAATTAGATCTTCTTATGTTTGAATAAACTTGAATCCAGTATTTGATTAGATTTTTACTTAATTTGAAGACACTTCCATTTGTAATCAGGACCAGTATAAACCAACTTTAACCCCTTAAGGACCAAACTTCTGAAATAAAAGGGAATCATGACATGTCACACGCCATGTGTCCTTCAGGGGTTAAGGGGTTAAACATTCAAGGGATTATATTTACCAAACAGTGAAACAATTATGTATTTATCAAACCTGTAATTCAACAACAACAAAAAATATGTGCAGACAACTTCTTACTAAGTAAATCCTGATTTTTACTGGCTAAAGTGGTGCATGACCATTGAGAATCAGTAATAAAAAAATGCTTGTTTTTTATCCCATGTGGAAAAAAACAGAAAACAATATAAACATTTAGACTGTTGTGACTTCTCATCCCACCTACAAAGTGATCTAGTACCATCGGCAATGTTATATAAATTCACAGATTCTGCTATACCGCTGTATATACCATAGGTTTAAACCACGTGATTTATGTTTTCGTAGGAGAAACAAGAGACATTATTTTGCCTACAGGATTATTCACTAAACTGTTAATTGTCAGGAATTCTCCAGGGATTTAGAACGTTTAGGTGACATCTGCCAAACTGTAAAAATTATTTCAAGTAGCTATATTGTCCTAAATTTTGCAATTCCTTAGTGAATCCCTGACAATTTAAAGCCTAATGAATAACACTGATAGAGTGCAAAAAGCAGATACACATCAAAAGAGGCAAACTGGTATGTAAAGATGCACACACAGAAAATCATTCAGTGCCATTTCTTGGTCTGTTTGTAAGGAACCAAAAGCAAGAACAGTATGTATCTTAGCTTTGTCCAACTACTATTGTACGCAGTGTTATACTGCCCTCTGGCTGTTCTTACAGTGCTCACAGGCAGCTGGTACTTCATGTTTGTACTTTAGTCCTCTGCTGGGGAATATAGAGCAACACGAACATCATATGAGCATTAAATAATAATTTAGCTTTTTGCAGTTAAGGTTCTGCACAGTGGTCCTTTAAGATTATTTTTAGTAGCTTCCATCTCGGAAATAATTAGCAGCATAATCAAATATCTAACAAATTATCACTCAATTAATTTAGTCATCCATTCCGTTTTAAATATCAGATCGTACGTCTGTTTCACAAATTGCAGGGGTTAACACATAATAGCCAGGTTTCCAAGAACCGATAAAATAAAATCCTCTTGTGAAAGGATTGTGCTTCACTCCAGTGAATTGAAAATAATGAGGACAGAATGGATTGGTTGATATTCAGCTCATATTCCTAGTCATTGAAAATACATGCTGTGCTAAGCACATTAAGTCACAAAAGTGACTCCCTTTAGTGAGTTTGATTTCTGAAGACATTACAGTACGGATAAGAATTATAATCAGCATAGGCGCTATTCAGTAGGAAGCCGAAAACCTTACTGAACAAGATTCTCCAAATTGGTCCTTTAGGGAACCAAACTGGGCACATTGATGGCAAGGTTTTATGTTGTTGTGTATCTCAATAAAATATTTAAATGTGATGTCTGGCAATTAAGCCCTGAAATATCTTTATAGTAGTAGGAGTAGCTGCTTTGCTCCTTAATCTGGTATTAGAATTGATACAGCTGCAAACCTTTTCCTGACTTTTGCATTGAACTACACCTTGTTTTCTATTTGTTTTCTTTTTATTTCTTAAGGCAAATGATGTTCTGCCAGTGAGCTTGATGAATGCCTTGTTTCTTATATCTCTCGACCTGCCGTTCCGCAGTGCATACCCCAGTGTTCATGAATCTGTTACAGCTTTTATGGAGCAACTGAATTCCGAGGAATATGGAGTCTATAAACAAGCTTCTGGGATGGTTTATTCAATTGAATGTACTACAAACTTTATGTCTTATTCCAGCAAAGAGGTTTGTTTTGTGAATAGTGATTTCACACCTGTACTATCTGTCTCTTTATTAATCTGTCTGCAGATAACTACTATTCGTTATTAGATATGGTAGTGCTGGGATTAAGATTGGTCTTATGCAATTCACTGCATCTAGGTGTTAAACATTTAGAATATGGTATTAATATTCTATTTGTGTGGTTTAAAAATGCCCTACACGTTAAGTAGGTTTTTCCATAAGATTATAACAATAAGTTCACATACATTCAAATTAATGGCACTCACTGTTACTTGCCCCGTGTACCATTTGCTATGAAAATTCAGGTGTTGCACTAAATATTACCAAATCTCTTTCTTTATAGTCCTGTTTAGGAGACTTTAGAAGAAAATGGGACCAGTTTGCTATGTCTTTCTTTCATCTTTCTTTCTTTTTATTATGATTATTTTTTAATTTGTTGTGCTTGATAAAAAAAAGTATGCACTTACGAGAAGTTATATAAGTATTTATTTAGTTAGTTTGAGTGTACTATAAGTGCCTTTCTGGCACTTATGACTTTATATCAGTTAAACTCACCTTAACCCAAGCTGCAATAGAGTCTCCTCACAGCAACTCTGATTCTCCTACGGTCAAGTCATTACTGATTTACATGTGTCCAATCAGATGCTTCTCATTTACAAGCATTGATGCCAAATGTTTTGGTTTTTTTTTTTCCCGTTAAAGGAACTTTCTTTGAACTCTAGTTCAAAGAGAGTGAAGCCGGAAGCCTGCTGGATGGTGTTAGTATGGGGATATATAAAAGTGTAATTTTGTCTCAAAATTTTTTCTGTTCTAAAATAAGCATGCAGGGACGTGCAGTTAACAAACATATATGGGAAAACCAGGACTTACGCTGCTCTTGAATAACAGAAGTCATTTAGCGCTAAATCTGCTGAGCTCCGATTATAATAACAATGGAGAACAATGTCTATTGTTAGAAGTAAACATTAAAACTTTGAAAAAAAAAAGGTTACATTTTCTCAAAAAAAATTATAAAATTCAGTATACATAATTTAAAACCCAAAAAACTCATTAGATTTCATGTAAATGTAATAAACTTTTAACCCCTTAAGGACCAAACTTCTGGAATAAAAGGGAATCATGACATGTCACACATGTCATGTGTCCTTAAGGGGTTAAACAATGAGAAGTGAAAATGTAATGACCATTTTCCCTTAAAAGAGCATGCTGGACACCATAACAACTTCATCGAAATTAAGTTATGATGATGCCAGGGGGTCCTTGGCACATCTTACCTTTAGGGCTCAATTTCTGCTCTGCAGTGCTGTTTCTCTCTGTCTCAATCCAAATCCGATTTCATAAATTCTTCTAATGGAAGTCTCCGCCTCCTGCCACACTTGCATCTCTAATTGGCTCAGATCAGTCAGCGGACGCTCTAAGCCAGTCAGTAGCACTCCATTCATAAAATTGGCTTGAGATAGGTATGTACCTTTTTAAAGCAGTTTTTATGAATTGGTAGCTGTTGATTGGCTTAGAGTGTCAGCTAAGTGCGTTAAGCCGATCAGTGCCAAGACTTCCTTTAAAAGAATTTCTGAAAGCTGATTTGGACGGGGAAGGAGAGAAAAGGCACTGCTGATCAGACTTTTGGGTTAAACCATTTGTGACAGTGTAAACACCAAAGATAAGGAAGCATCACAACAATTAATTCAGTTGTTATGGTGCCCAGAGTGTTCCGTTAAGGAATGATAAATTCAATTTTCTACAAGAAAATTCCACAGGGAAAGTGTCAGGACCCCTGTTTGAGATGCATCGCTTGGGATATTCAACAAGAAGGTTATTTGCAAACATGAATGTTCATAAATATAAAAAAAAAAATCAAATCTTGTAATGTCCCTTAGTCAAAGTCTAGATCTAAACCCCCATTGAGATATTTTAAAATAGTCTGAAGTTAACACTTTGTACAAGTGTATAATTTATTGGTTAAAGAGAAACTGTAGTGTTAGTAAAACAAAGTTGAAAATATTACTGGGCACTATACCAAATACCAATTTACGTTTAAGGAATAGAATTTTGGTACCATTGCAATAGCTATTAAAGTGTAAGTTCACCTGCCTTTTAAATATGTTAGTCCCTGGCCTTTTCTTATAGTTAGGATAGCCTTATGCCTATCCCACGCATGCTTAAACTCCTTAACTGTGTTAACCTCTACCACTTCAGCTGGAAGGCTATTCCATGCATCCACTATCCTCTCAGTAAAGTAATACTTCCTGATATTATTTTTAAACCTTTGCCCCTCTAATTTAAGACTATGTCCTCTTGTTGTGGTAGTTTTTCTTCTTTGAAATATGGTCTCCTCCTTTACTGTGTTGATTCCCTTTATGTATTTAAATGTTTCTATCATATCCCCCCTGTCTCATCTTTCCTCCAAGCTATACATTTTAAGATCCTTTAACTTTTCCTGGTAAGTTTTATCCTGCAATCCATGAACCAGTTTAGTAGCCCTTCTCTGAACTCTCTCTAAAGTATCAATATCCTTCTGTAGATACGGGTCTCCAGTACTGCGTACAATACTCCGAGTGAGGTCTCACCAGTGTTCTGTACAATGGCATGAGCACTTCCCTCTTGCTACTGCTAATACCTCTCCCTATACAACCAAGCATTCTGCTAGCATTTCCTGCTGCTCAATTACATTGTCTGCCTACCTTTAAGTCATCAGAAATAATCAACCCTAATTCCCTTTCCTCAGATGTTGAGGTAAGGACTCTATCAAATATTCTGTACTCTGCCCTTGGGTTTTTACGTCCAAGATGCATTATTTTGCACTTTTCCACATTAATTGTCAGTTGCCACAACTCTGACCATTTTTCTAGTATACCTAAATCATTTGCCATTTAGCTTATCCCTCCTGGAACATCAACCCTGTTACATATCTTAGTATCATCAGCAAAAAGACATACCTTACCATCAAAACCTTCTGCAATATCACTAATAAAAATATTAAAGAGAATGGGTTCAAGTACAGATCCCTGAGGTACCCCACTGGTGACGAGCCCATGCTTTGAATATACTCCATTGACTACAACCCTCTGTTGCCTGTCACTCAGCCACTGCCTAACCCATTCAACAATACTGGAATCCAAACTTAAAGATTGCAGTTTATTGATAAGCCTTCTATGTGGAACAGTGCCAAAAGCCTTACTGAAATCTAGGTAAGCAATGTCTACTGCACCACCCTGATCTATAATTTTAGTTACCCAATCAAAAGAATCAATAAGGTTAGTTTGGCATGATCTCCCTGAAGTAAACCCATGTTGTCTCCGATCTTGAAATCCATGTGATTTTAGATGTTCAACAATCCTATCCTATAAAATGGTTTCCATTACTATCCCCACTACTGAAGTAAGGCTTACTGGCCTATAGTTTCCCGACTCCTCCCTACTACCTTTCTTGTGAACATTTGCAAACTTCCAATCCTCTGGGACTACTCCTGTTAACTATGATTGGTTAAATAAATCTGTTAATGGTTTTGTTAGTACACCACTAAGCCCTTTTAATAACTTTGGGTGTATTCCATCCGGTCCCATTGACTTATTTGTCTTTACTTTTGACAGTTGAAATAGTACCTCTTCCTCTGTAAACTCACATGTAACAAATGATTAATTTGTTCTTTTTCCTAACTGAGGCCCCTTTCCTTCATTTTCATCTATAAATACTGAACAAAAATATTAATTGAGGCAATCAGCTAGACCTTCTGTCTTCCTCACACTTTTTTTTTTTCATAATTACTAAATGCTAACTTTTTGTTTTGTACTATTTTGGCCACATTTGCGGAGTACCACAGTGGTTTCTTGACTTTTTTGCTTTTACTGACAAGCCTAATGCAATTTTCTGTTGCCTTCAGCAGTGCAACTTTTAAATAATCCAATTTCTCTTGGACTCCATTTAAATTGCTCCAGTCTGATAATGACTCCTTTACACATATTCTAATTTTAGAAAAGTTTGTTTTTCTAAAGTCTAAAACCTTTTTGTTTTTGTGTGGTGTGACTCAGTCACTGTTCTTATATTAAACCACACTGACTGATGATCGCTGGATCCTAAACTTTCACCTACAGTAATATCTGATACCAAATCTCCATTTGTTAACACTAAATCTAGTATGGCCCCTTTACGAGTTGGATCCTGAACGACTTGTTTTAGAGACAATCCCAGTAGGGAGTTTAGAATATGTGTGATCCTGGCACAAGCAGCTATTTTGGTTTTCCAATTCACATCAGGAAGATTAAAGTCACCCACAACGATAACTTCCGCCTTTATTGTCATTGTAGCTATTTCCTCAACTAGTAGATTATAAGGCCCTATAAATCACACCTACGCGAGTTATTGTGTGATTACCAAATTCTAACGTAACCCAAACGGACTCTATGTTCGCTTCACTATCTTTTATTAGGCTATATTTTATGCTATCCTTCACATACAGGGCCACCCCTCCCCTTTCTTGCCTTTCCTGTCTTTTCTATATAAAGAATACCCTGGTATTGCTAGATCCCAGTCATTTTTCTCATTATAAAATGTCTCAGTGACTAAATCTACATTATCAGTTGCCATTATTGCCACAAGTTCATGGATCTTATTCCCTAAACTGCGAGCAGTTGTAGACATGACTCTAAGCTTATCATTTTTTTAACACACTTGCTACAGACACCTTCTGACCTTGTTTTGGGGGGCAATTGGATTGATGTTTTATCACCCTTTTGCACCTCCCTCCTAGTTTAAATACATCCTAGCAAAACCTCTGAACCGCTCACTGACAACATTTGTTCCCTTTTGAGAAAGATGCAAACCATCTTGTTTGTACAGTTTATTTACATTTTGAAACTAAGCTAACATAAGAAATGAAGCCAAATCCTTGCTCCCGACACCATTCACCAAGCCACACGTTAAAGTTCCTAATACGCATCCGCCTGTTCTTCTGAGTGTTATGCACAGGCAGAACTTCAGAGAATGACAGCGTGGAAGCAACCTGCCATATATCATTGGCAAAAACACTAAAAACTTCCTTTACCCCGAAACCTCATTGCAAGCTAAGTCATTTGTCCATAGATAGACAAGTATTTCCAATTCCCCTTCCTGCTTTGCTCGCTTAACAATATTACAAATATGTCCCCTGTCTCTGTGAGCAGTAGCTCCAGGAAGACATCTCACAAGACCACCATTGTCCAGCTCCACACCTCTTATGATAGAATCCCCCAACAACAACTGCTTTCTATTAGGCCTCGCCATAGTCTGCAAGCCTGTCTCCAAAACACTTCTACACTTGATGTCTGAGCCTTTGTCCACAACACCACTACCCTCGGTGTCTGAGCCTGTGTCCACAACACCACTACCCTCAGTGCCAGAGCCTGTGTCCACAACACCACTACCCTCAGTGCCCGAGCCTGTCTCCACAACACCACTACCCTCAGTGCCCGAGCCTGTCTCCACAACACCACTACCCTCATTGCCTGAGCCTGTCTCCACAACACCACTACCCTCGGTGTCTGAGCCTGTGTCCACAACACCACTACCCTCAGTGCCAGAGCCTGTGTCCACAACACCACTACCCTCAGTGCCCGAGCCTGTCTCCACAACACCACTACCCTCAGTGCCCGAGCCTGTCTCCACAACACCACTACCCTCAGTGCCTGAGCCTGTCTCCACAACACCACTACCCTCAGTGCCTGAGCCTGTCTCCACAACACCACTACCCTCAGTGCCTGAGCCTGTCTCCACAACACCACTACCCTCAGTGCCTGAGCCTGTCTCCACAACACCACTACCCTCAGTGCCTGAGCCTGTCTCCACACCACCACTACCCTCAGTGCCTGTCTCCATAACACCACTACACTTGGTGTCTGAGCCTTTCTCCATAACACCATTACACTCTGAAAGTGCAGAAAATGAATTATGTAGAGCAACAGACTGTGCAATATGCCTCTTATCCACAACTCTAAGTCTACCAGATCCTACAGTAATCCATCTGCTATTCCTAGTATGTCTCTGCGGCAGTGGCTTTGCAGCAGTTCCAGCCTGAGTTTGTTTACCAGATAATTTACAAATCTCAGACTTCAAAAATACAATCTCCTGCCGCAATATAGAGAACTGTCTACAGATTTGACAGCACCGAAATCTCCAAAAAGTGAAACAAATGCATAACCACTATTACACTTAACTAAGTCTGCCATTTTAATGAAGTGAATAATTTAAATCAAACAAATATATTATTATTTGTTTGTCCTCCTGTATACCTCATATTACCTCCAGTTTATCTCCAGAATATCTCCAATCACACACTTAGAAGCAGCACTAAGATGTAGCCATCCAGCTATATTAGCCAAGCTAATGACCACTACCCTTATATAACTCCTAAAATCACCACCCACTAGGAATGTTTAACACCTGGGTAGGCCTATACTTATTTGCAAACAATAGCTAAATGATTGTGTCCAAGGCTAACTTTTTTTTTATATATGCGTTTGTGCTAGAAGTTTTGTGTCTGTGTGCTAGTAATATTTAAATGACAGTATGATACTACATATATTCTCTTTTTTTCCATAAAGGGAGAAAGAAACTTTTTGGAATTGGTGGAACTGGCTGAAAACGCGCTCACAAGCCTTCCTTATCACAAGCACTTCTCTTTGATTCGAAAATTCATCAGCATTTGCTCAGACATGTAATTAATCTTGCTAATGTTTCCTGATCATATGTAACAGATCTCGTTTTAATTAATTAGGATGCAGAGAAAATTGATTATAATGTTTCTCTTATCTAAAACTGCTGTATCTGTAATGAATCAGGTAGTTTATCAGTGTTGTAATTGGAACACTTGCATTGTCAATATGCTGTGACGGTCACTTGTTTTTATAAACTGTAATGCCAATTTATAAATTAGCTTATTTTAGTAGATTTGCAATTATATGAATAAATTAACTTAACACAATACATTTCATTGCACTTGATGCCAGCAGAGGTCACTCAATACTAATTAAAGGAGGAGAGTATCTCCTGCTAGCTTTTACTTCCTTGATATTTGTAAGTCAGGCAGCATTGCATGCCAACCTGCTTTTATCTTTCTAACCACCTTTGCTGCTGTTTATCGTTGGGGATGTTTGAGACACTTAGAGTGTACCTGTCCATTTAAAACAATAGATTAATCAATAAAAAAATAAAAATTAAATTTGATTTCGTTGTATTCCTATAAGCATTGTTCTGCACAGTGGTAAATACCTTTCTAGAATATTCATAATGCTCTTTGATAACATTGTAATTTAGTATACACCTGTATACATTCCTCCCTCCCATTTGATTCCTGCACCAGTTAAAAAACAGAAATAAAGAAAAAATATATATACCGGTATTTAAAAAAACAAACAAAAAATGTATGCATATGTTAACATAGCTAGAGACCCATTTTAACTGAGTGTTTGTTCTTTTTATGATAGTAGGTCCCATTAAAATAACACTGGTATAGTAGAAACCCTTGATAATAGAAATTGAAAACCAAATTGCACAAACTAGACTAATTGTTTTTCCCATTGAGCTTTCAGTTCACTATAATTCACTGTTTAGTTAGGGAATATGCAAGCTTGTATTTTTACAGTTTGTTTTCCAGTTCTGGATGGTGTTTATCCACAAGTGGCAAATTGTGGTGAGACTGCAACCAATTTAAATCGTTGAAAACCTCAGATGAGCCAGTTTGGAAATTATATCCAAATAAACTCTTTTGGCCTATATTTACAAGATGGTCAGCTCCCTGGGGTTCCATATAATGTGTATAAAGCCCTTTCTACTCAAAATGTATGCAGGCCTTGAACAATGTATTTTCTTTTATACAATTACAATAGGCAAAGCATGACAAACAAGTAACAAAACCTGTATGACATACAGGAACAGTAGGTGAATTAATTAGTGTTGTATTATGTCTATGCAGTATTACAAGTGTATTGCAATTAACATAAAAAAAGATACGAAAGATACCTTCCCATTTATGCTTGGGTTTACAGGTCAAAGTTATACGTATTGTATTGTAAAACCAGGTTTGTTGTTTATACAGCAGATTACTGGTATTACAACAATTTTTGTGATAAAACGTGCATCTTATGTATGCAATGTTAAATTGGAAATGTCACCCAAAATAGTGTTTGCAGGATAAAATATTACGTAAGTATTTATATTTGATTTCCAGGAAATCTCCTATACAAGGAGCTTTAGGGGTGTTCATTATCTAGCCTGTCATCTAAATTGTTATTTAGGTCCTTTATTATTTCAAATTTGAAACATTGGTGACGGTTGTGGATTAAATTTGATATAAGTGGTTTATTCACTTTTTACTGGTTTTATATTTACTTTATAAACAGATACAAGTCTGCACAGAGTGGCCCTGTACTTCGAGAAGAAAGTCAGAAAGTACTTCTCCAGATGATGTCCCACTGGGTGTCTGCTGTGAAAGCTGAAGCGTATAAGTCCGCTCTTGAAATTGTTAAGGTGAAGGCTTAGAATCGTAACGTCTTACAGTCTTTTATGTATAAAGGCCATTTTTTTCCCCCTCAAAGTGGAGAAAATCTGTGGCAACCAGTGGAATTAAGCTGGAGCTTGCCACAATGTTGGAACATAATTGTTCTTTATACATAAACCCCTTTATCTCTTGTTATTACAGAATATAATCTGTCTGAAGAAGACAGAGGACATATATGTTTTTACAACCCATTGCTGAACAGATTTAAGATTGACAACATAAAGCAGTTTTCAGATTTTAAAGTGCTGTGCATGTACTCATCTTTCCTTTATTGCCATGCAGAATTAGGTTATGGTGCTTTAATAACTAATCAAAAATCATTCTAATCACCTACAGGATTCCCTAGGAATTAAAAATGCCACCCAACCTGTATCCTCAATCAGCCATGGTGTACATTTCCTGCTTCAACCTAAAGTACTATATGAAGTTTGCACATTTGGTCTTCAAGACCAAAATAATGAGGTATTATTTATTTTTGTTTATATAAATACTTATGTTTTCTAGTGTCTTCATCTACAATTTATTTGCCAAGTATATCCACTAAATTAAAGTACATGCAAATTCTATTTTAAAGAGACACTATAGCCACCAATACAACTATTAGCTTAATGAAGCAGTGTTGGGGTATAGATCATTCCCTTGCAGTCTCACTGATCAATTCTCTGAAATTCAGGAGTTAAATGACTTTGTTTATGCAGCCCTAGCCCTAGTCACACCTCATTGCATGTGACTTACACATCCTTCTTAAACACTTCCTGTAATGAGTCATCTAATGTTTAAACTTCCTTTATTGCAAACTCTGTTTAAGTTAGAATTTCTTATCCGCTGCTCTGTTAATAGCTTATTAGATCCTGCAGGTGCCTCTGTATGTGATTAAAGTTCTATTTACAGAGTCGGAGATAAAACTTTTAAAGAAAGTTACATCTGATTGAAAATGAAACCATTTTGTTTTCACGCAGGCTGTTTGAGTCACCGCCAGAGGGTGTGTGGCTAGGACTGCATACACAAAACAAAAGTCTGCAGGATCTAGCAAGCTATTAACAGTGCAGGAGATAACAATTTCTAAATTAAACAGACTGTGCAATAAAAGGATGTAAAAACATCAGATCTTACTTTACAGGAAGTGTTTATGAAGACTATGTATATTACATACAAGTGATGTAACTCCTAAATGGCAGTGATTTGAGCAGTGACACTTCAGAGGCATGATCTATACACAAAAACTGCTTCATTAAGCTAAAGTTGCATTTTGTTACTATAGTATCCCTTTAATAATGACTCTAACCGCCCCCTCAGCCCCACCCCCCAAAAAAAAAAAAAACAACAACCCACAACAGCAGTTTGTGGGGGGCACTGTATGTGTCTGTGGGGCAATGTGTGTATGGGGGGCCGTGTGTATGCGGGGCAATGTGTATGGGTGTGCAGTGTATGGGTGTGGGGGCCAATGTGTCTATGACTGTGCAGTGTGTGTGTGTGTGTGTGCGAGGCAGTGTGTATGGGTGTCAGTGTGTGTGTGTGAGGCAGTGTATGTATGAGTGTCAGTGTTTGTGGGGCAGTGTATGTATGGGGAGGCAGTGTTTGTGGGGCAGTGTGTGTATGAGTGGCAGTGTTTGTGGGGCAGTGTATGTATGGGGGCAGTGTTTGTGGGGCAGTGTATGTATGGGCGACAGTGTTTGTGGGGCAGTGTATTTATGGAGGGGCAGTGTTTGTGGGGCAGTGTATGTATGGGTGCCAGTGTTTGTGGGGCAGTGTGTGTCTGGGGGAGCAGTGTTTGTGGGGCAGTGTATGTATGGGGGACAGTGTTTGTGGGGCAGTGTATGTATGAGAGGGCAGTGTGTGTATGGGGAGGGTAGGGAGGCTTTTTAATAATTTTTTTATTTTTATTTAATAAAATAAATTACATTTATGTCCCCCCTCCCTTCTTACCTTTACTGAGTTTGGAGGGGGGGACATTTCCCGATCCCTGGTGGTCTGGTGGGGAATCCCTGGTGATCCCAGTGGTTAGAGTGAACTCTAGCGCGTAGCTCCAGGGCTAGAGTTCACTCTCGCAAGATCCGGAGCATTGCCATGGTAAACGTGGCAATGCTCGTGCTTGCGAGAGTCGGACCCGGAGGAGCTTCAGGCTGAGCTCCCGTGTCCTCTCTCACTCCCCTGCCGGCTGCCAGAGATCTCTGATCTCCCTCCCCAGTCCGCAGGCACATTGCAGGACTGGCACTTGGACAATGCCAGCCCTGCATTAGACGGCAGGGGAGAATCTCGGGGGGTCAATTGCCCCGTTGCCAAAAAGAAAACGAAAACCTCTTGTAGATATATATATATATATATATATATATACACACACTTTATTCAAAATAATTACATGTGTAACCCCATTTAAAAATTGGCTTTTTCATTGGCTTTAACCGCTCTTTTTCTTTTTGTGAGTCTATTATAAATGTGTGCTACAGAATTTTCCCTGCTTCTTTATGGGACTTTTATCAGATTATTGGTCGTTATATATTGTAGCATACCCTTATTTTGTATGTTAGTGTACATATTCCAATCTCCTTTTCCCCTCCTTTTTTCACCCTTATATTGCTGCATACACACACACACTATTACCCTGCTGGATATACACATAAGCATATGTTTAGTTTTCTTTCTTTTATTATTTTAGTTTAGTGAGATATCCTGCATTTTCAATATTTTAACAAATAATATTTGCTATCAGCATATTCATAATATTTGCTATTTGCTATCTGCATATTCATTACTTTTGAAAATTGTTTTTGTGCAGATATGTTCCACCGCAAAGAACATTATGACGTATTTACTTCAAGGCCAACTTGTCATGACAGTCCAAACCTGGAATATGTTACTTGAAGCAATTTACCCAGTCTTACCAGTTTTGAAGGTATCTGGCAAAACATGTTTACTCGTGTAGAATTTTACTTCAAATGGTTACTCCAACCCTGATGTAAAAAAATAATTTTAATATTATAATTGCTCTATGGGGCATACCTTCTATTCCCCCTCCCACTTCCTCCGCATTAAAATCTGTAAAACAGTTTTTTTTTTTAACTTTCCTTAAACTGGTGTGGACCCAGCTTCCGGCACTAATCTTCCATGCCCCGTCATGAGTCGATGTCACTCTGCATTTCCTTGGTCCAATCACAAGCTTCTCATAGAGAAGCCTGTGGAGAGTGGAGGGAGTATTTCTTGTAGTTATTACTCCTTGAAGGGTAAGATTTTTACGTCTGTCTGCAGTTTGCAGTGCTCGCTAACATCAGACGTAAATTATGCACAGATTTGACGTTAGGTATCTCAGAAGGCTTCTGAGCTGCCTAAGTCATGTGTGCTGGGAGTGTAACTAGCCCCCAGCACACACACACAAAAATCTAAAATATCTCATTGTGTACAGTATTTCAGACAGAAACACTGCACATACATACATACATACAACTACTTCCATAACCACTTCAATTCACTGGGGTGGAGTGACCTTTTAAGCATCTATAGGTATTTAATGTGTTTATTAAATGTTATTCTCAACTACCCAAAACATGTTAGTCTTTTTTATTGGCAAAAAATAATCAAGTTGTCTTTGTCACTTCCATGAAACTAAACTATGCTTGAGAAATGTATCTATCCCTTCCATTCCATCTCTCTCCATTTAAAGTAACAGAAGGATTTTATAAAACTACTTTAAACAGTGGCGATGTAACCACATACTTTGGGAATAATGTGTAAAGTACCCCACATATTACAGTTCACATAAATATAACGTTATGGTGCCAGGAGTCCCAAGATGCTGTCCAGTGGTAATATGTCAAACTGTTTGTGAACAGTTTAATACTACTTATCTTGATGTGTTGGACATTTGTAGTTGTTATGGTCATACTTTATATGATAAACTGGAAATTCATGCTCCCATATCATACCAGTTTACATCGAATTTAGACAGTGGCTGAAAGTGTCTGTACATCGCATCATATGCTATCTCCGCTTTACTGCAATGGAGCCTACCCAAGAAGAGCTGTGCTTAAGATAATCCGTGTTACCCATCCTTATAAATAAGCCCTGGTGGGGTATATTTGAGCAACAACTTGGGTACTTAAAGGGAAATTATAGTCACCAAAATAACTTAATGTAGGAGTTTTGGTGTATAGCCCATGCTCCATGCAGTTTCACTGCTCAATTCTCTGCCATTTAGGAGTTACATCACTTTGTTTTTGCAGCCCTAGTCACGCCTCTCTACATGTGACTTGCACAGCCTTCCTAAACACTTTCTGTAAAGAGTCTTGTAATGTTTATACTTCCTTTATTGCAAATTTTATTTCATTTAGAATGTCTTATCTCCTGCTCTGTTAATAGTTTGCTAGACCCTGCAGGAGCCTCCTGTGTGTAATTAAAGTTCAATTTACAGATTAGGAGATAAACATTTTTAAAGTATGTTACATCTGATTGAAAATGAAACCATCTGTCACAGCCAGGGGAGATGTGGCTAACACTGCATAAACCTTATTAAAATTGATTTAATTCAGAAATGGCATTGAATTGAGCAGTGAGACTGCAGGGGAATGATCTATACACTACAACTGCTTCATTAAGATAAAGTTGTGTTGGTGACAATAGTGCCCCTTTAAGCATTTTATATGCTTCCTTACTGTTTTGCACCTCTGTCACATACACCTTCTATTAGACTGTTGAATTGTTTTTGGTTTTCCTTAGGGTTTTGCAGACACTGAGGATACACTGGGCACATCTATTTTGTCTCTATGTGAAACAACTGAAAAAGATGAAGGAGTCCTCCCCAAAACAACTAGGCTCAAGGCAGCCCTACGACTCATGTTTGCCAAAAAACCTGCGTAAGTTAAGATATTTTATGTTTATTTTATCTAAAATTTGAATCGTCGTATGGTACTATATTTTGTTTTAAAGTTGAAATTTAGTATAACTTCTAATAAAAATATGTATTGATGGAACTTTAATGTTATATTTAGGAAATTTCTCACAAGTGCACAGAAGACATTTTATACTGATACAGTTTTTGTATACATTCCTATAAAATTGGCACAAAAACAGCAAGTTTAACCTCAGCAGAGGGAACACACACCACTGCTAGCTCATACAGTGGGGCCTCCAACAAATTCCACATAGATTTGTCTGAGTGGATTGCTTAATAACCAAACCACAATGCCAACACGGAAATACATTTTAGGTTCTTGTCATTTCATTAGCATAGCTATGTTTTATTTTGCTGGAGAGGAATATTACTATCAACATATGTTGTGAATGACAGGTCTCTAAAAACTGACAATAAACAAGAATTGTGACAAGCACTGAAATGTTCTAGCATGTGAAAAGAATCTTATATTAAGCCATAATTACCAAGAATATTCCTAAAATAGTTGTATAACAGAGTAATTCTTACCCCAACAGATGTCTTAATATCCATAGAGTCGATATTCACATGACACTCATTCACTGATCAATACCAGTCTTTAGAAAATTTCCAATGAAGTTATAGTATATCTCTCTAGATTTCAAAATCACTTGGTGCTTGGTCAGCTACCAATAAATCACTCTGTGCTTCATATTGTTGAGATTTTTAATCTGCCTTTATTGTCCAATCTTTTCAGGCTACGCTCATTGGCCATTAAGTGGTTATCAATCCATTTAATGAAAGAAGAAGAATCACACCTCAAACGCCCCAAACCACAAGGAAATATCCTGTCTACATCTATCAGCCTATATATCCTAGAACGACCTCTAGATTTAAAGCTGGATGACAGTGGAAAATCTATTTTTAAGGTGCAATTATGTTTCAGTCCTAGTGTTAGATTTGTTCTGTTTTACAGTATCATATTAATAGGATTCAAACAATTTTGTTAATCATAATTTGGTTTTGGTTCACTTAACTGACATTTGATACTTTAGTTAAATCCACAAATTTTTTTTTTGTTTAAATGGGAAAATGAATTTTGTTCTAAAACCCAAAACATTTTATTGTATAGAGAGAATTATGGGTGTCGGAGTTGCCTACATAATTACCTCAATAAAGCACCATACATTCCATGTAGCAAGTAAAGGTAGCTCACATCAGTGGAACACAGGAAAAAAAACAGTAATAAAACATTTTTCTGCGAAATCAAGATAATCAGAAGGGCCTTGTTCGATCACGTTCGGTTCTGTAGAGGGGAATACAATTATGGTGTCTCTTCTCAATAGATAGTAAATTAAAACAGTGCCCATATCAGAGTTTTATTACCAGTGCCACATCCCTCAAGTCCCCACAAAATATTCTCTTAGAGTGTGGATAGTCAGCATTCAGCACTCCAGGTACCGTGGACCACATCTCCCATAATTCTCTTACAGCCATAATGCTGGCAATGCATCAGGGAAGATTTAGTTGACACCTTCTGGAGTGCTGAAAGTTACCTACCTCTGTCATAGCTGGAACATTGGAACAAATTAGATTTGTACTGTCAGTTTCTAGAGTTTATATGTAGGCATTCAAATATTAAAATCTTACATTCCCTATGTTGGTAGGCTTTGACCCAGTACATTTCCAACATATAGGACAGCTTAGGGTTGCAAAATGCCAAAGTTGTCTTGTTAGCTGAAAGCAATGCATGAAGAATGATTTTCATTGCCACTGCCGAGAACATCAGAATAAACCTAGTGTGTCTTAAGGATCTGTCAGGGAAAATACAAGTAATAGAAAGCTCTGGATCCACTGGCACTTGGAAGTTCAAGGTGGCTTGTTAGTACATCTCTCCAATTCTGAGGCATATTCAAAAATTCTTAAATAGATCATTCCCCCATCTCCCCACATCTTAAATACTTGTAGGAATTCATTAATTTCATCCGATGCTAAAAGTTAGGAGTGAGGTAAGAATGTAGTGCTATCTACCTTTGCTTACTCCAAGCACCATGATCAGTTCAGTTTGAAGTTGTCATGGAGTCTGGAGTCTTTACATGCGGCATTTTGCTGTGTGTGTGCGCGCATGTGTGCCTGATCTGTCTTTGGTCCTTTCTTAAGACAATGTAAATCACCACAACCAATCATTATATAACAAACAATGAAACAATATATATTTATATCTGAAGTCAGTGGATAGTAAATACATTGTTAAACACCGATCTGCACACACCCTATTTTGAATACCCTGGGCTGCCTCTTGCATGACTGGGTAATTTTCATTCCTGAGCTGCCATGTGGTCTTAAAGGCAACATCAGCAATCCAAACTAACAAATCCCAATGTGTAAAAACTAAAATGGACACGCTCTTTGTTTGACCCTGTAAGGTTCCAAAACATTATGAAACCTGTACATTGGCGGCATTGATGTACTTGTGGGACATTACAGCATACAAATATGTGTTTTATTGCAGTAAAAGCTAACAGTATTAGACATTCACAGTTAAAATGCCATGCAAATCTTGGAAAATAACATTTCTTATACTCGTTGAAAGCCCAGTTTCTCCTGAACATAATGATATATAATAAGTGTGGGTACACATATAGCTCAAATTCTGGGGTTTGTTTTGGTCAGAACTTGTACAATTGCTTCTGTCTTTAAAACCTGTCACTTTAAATGGTGCTATCTTATTAAATTAATATATAAGCAATTACACTTGTGATATTTCACATCCCAATGCTGCTCACTGATATGTCCCTCACTGATAAAATGAACATATTTTTCAAAGGAAATTTGTTTGCATGAGTGTTATTCCTGTATACATAGTGTTTGGGTATGCATACATGTTACAAGTAAAGAAGGTAAATCACACCATTACACCATTACCTCTGAAGTGACTGGTGTCATATGAACCTAGGGCTGTGCACATAAATCACCAACAAACATTATGTGACTGGGTGCCAAAACTTCGACCAGAAATAATAAAAAAAAAAAAAAAACAATTGAAAGAGTGCACTCGCAGAACATCTTGGAAAAAGTCTGCAATACTGGACTGAAACGTTGACATTTATTTGGCATTTACTACTGTATTAAAAGCAGATTGTGAGCTTTCCTACAGAGTCCTGCAAGCGTACTCTTTCTATTGTCTACATATAAAATCAATTACATTTTAAGAGTGCACAATTGTCATTTAGCTCCATTTACAGGTGTACAAACTGTCATGCTTCATTAGCACATTATTTATGAATTTATTTAAATTTATGCTTTTTTTTAAACTATCATTTGAATATGTATACAGTTTATTGTAAATTGCTTTTCTAGGCAGAAACCGTTACAAAAGTTGCTGAGATTTTTACTGCAGAGAAACTAGACATAGCACTTCAGAAGTCTGCCGCAGAACAGCTGGCTGTTATAGCACAAGGTAAAGTAGTGGAAAGTTTGCTTGCTATTACTGTCTTTTGGACATCGGAGCATGATTAAAGTCCCTTCCTTCCAGCTATTTAGCAGGAAATAAACATTCAGCAGCCCTCTGTCAGATGTTTGTGTCATAGACCCTCCTAATTTTTTTAATACATATAAAAACTTGAAGCAGAATACTCTAGGCTGCTGGCTGTCATTTTTAACTGTGTTGTAGTTAAAACAAGGGGTATTTCATTTATTAAATTGTGTTTCTTGAAAATATTAAAAAATTGCAAGTTATTAATTAATTGAAACGAATAAGTAGATTTGGCTAGAAGTTTGCATATCTCTTTAGTAAGGATTGAATAGATGTGACATTTATATTGGAGTTAAAAAGAACAATGCCTTAGAAGTGTGACTCTTATTGAAGTGCGGTGTGTCCAAAAATGTTTAAGACCTACTGCTGCACTAGATGACAGGTTCACGTGCAATGTCAAGAAACATTTGACATTATATCCAATAGTTTTAAGATCAGATTGAAGTAATAAAAAAACACAAAGGTTTACCTCAACACTTTTCTGTTTGTGTGTGGTTGTGGGGGGGGGGGGGGGGGGCTGGGGGGGGAGGAGAGTAATTCTGTTTACACATATTTAGTGGATCCCCCTCTAAAGTTTGCAGTAAACCTTTTTTTTTTTTTTTTTTTTTTTTTTACTTCCCTTCGAATCTAGCACCGGGCAAAGCCTTCTAACATCAACCAGGGCACCACACGGACGATTCAAATGCTTCTCACATAGGTGTATGGAGGGCGGGTGTTAAATATAAGGAAAACATTTGTATTCTCTGTCTGCAAGTGAGAATCTCAATACGTCTGTTGCCAGTGTGTAGTGTGGGCTGATGATAGATGTATTTATTTTATGCACAAAATTGACATTTGGCTGTCAGCCACCTGTACTGGTGGTGATTACTCTTGCTCTGCTGGAAACGCTGCACATTCATATTCCTACCAACATGACCAGTATAAATCACTGACATTGTCATGGTGGTTATACTAATCCTTTAAAAGCATAAAAAAACATAAAAAGTTGGACCGCTATTTAACCACTGAAAATATCTAATCTTTGATAAGCATTTGGGACAATAGAAGCTACAAAGGAGAAGAGAGAAACAATACGTGCAGCATTGTTAAGCAAATAGTAAAATAGCAAAATACGTATTAGTGTGCTCTGTAACAAGTTTTGAACGTTCATAGATCTGAGCCTGTACATACATTAGGCTTAAGTGTATAGCATGTTGGAATTCTTTCAGGTAGCAACTCCCTTGATCTATTAGTGCCAGGATCAAATGACACTACAATAAAAAGGAACTTCAAAGCATAAATCCGCCTAGACTAGTTGGTATTTATAGGGCGCTGTTGGAAAAACTCACATAAAATACAGCCTATTTTTAGAAAAATAAAATTCTCTTAAAAATATAACTGAAAAGATTCTCTGACATTTCTTAAAAGATTGCTCCAGCCTCCATGACCTCTTCTGCTTTTAGAAGTGGCCATGGAGTAAAGCAATCTGAATGTGCAGCATTTCTGCTGAAAGCCACTGCATATACATTGATATCTGCACTTTTGTACCGGGGCTAGTTGCACCCCAGGCACATGTGACTTGTACAGCCAGGAACTCTGAGCCTGGAGATCGTTCCTATTCCATGTTTCTCTATTAGAAACATTTGAGTGGTTCTCAAAGAGGGAATAAGTGGTGTGGCAACAAATGGGGTGTGAAAAAAGTTGCCTTGTTCTCGATTCCCGATAAGTTTATTTTTATTTTAAATGCTTTTTTATAATTTAAAATGAGGGTGAAAAAAAGTTCATCAAGTAAATTAAACTAGAAGTGAAAGAGAGTTGGAGTAACCCATTAAAGTGACCATTGAGTTGTTTGCATTGCAGGAGTTACATGCATCTATGTGTTATTTTTCCAGAGCATCTAGAAATAGACATTGTTTCCCTGTTACCTTTTCTTTTTCTTTTTTTTTTACTGTTTTTCTTTTTCTTAACTAATTCAGTCCTGGCTAAATGAGAAGTAATGTTAATTCACCCTTTTGTTTCAGCAGTTTTAATTGCATAGCAGATAAATATTATGAGTGAAGTATATTTGCAATGTTATTTAAGCATCTTGCTTCATATCGTAGCACATTGTGTGAGCTACTCAATGTAAGCCGAGCTGTTGTATTATCCCAATGCAAATGTTTCGATATCAGCATTTTGATATTCTGGATCTTTTTTTTTTTTTTTTTTTTACTCTGCAGATCTACAAATGCACAGTGTTTTAAAAAAAGTGAGGGTTGTGGAAAAGAGTCTCCATCTTTTACGTAAATGTATATATGAGGATGGCAAGGTTAGTACAAGAATTTTATCAAAATTAAGAATATTTCTGAACACGAATAATAGATACTTAATACAGCAGTGGAGGGTGGAGTCACTGTATTTGTCTGTATGTTAGAAGTCAAATCACTGTTATCAGATTGTCTACTTTGTAGTAATGCCTCTAGAGAAAGAAAAAAAGCATACATTTTAATGACTTTGTTCACCGTTGATTTGGAATGAAAATCTTAGTTTTTTTGTAGTGTTTTTATTTTGTACCATTATATCATTGATTTCAGTCAGTTGGAAAAATATGCACACTATATTTAAACTAGCCATCGCCTACACTGAATAGAAGTATGAACTAGAATAGGATTCTAGCAAACTGATATATTTACATATATATTGTGTTTGTGTAATATAATCACTTTGTTTTTGGTTTTTAATTTATTTCAGGCCAAAATAAAAAATACTACTTTACATGATTTATAGTTTCCTACCCCTACATTTACCAAGTATGTATTTGTAAAGGGTGAAACATTAAATTAGATGGAGAAACCTATTCTTTCTCTTGTAACTCGGCATCTCCATCTTAGTTCAGTGCTAATCATTGTTATAAGCATAGCCATAAGCATAGCCTGGGCACCTGGCAGTTTGCGTAGAGATAACATGCATTGGAGTCGAGAAATGAAATAAAAAAACGGTTTCTATTTTCACTCTTCATTTGCAACGTTTTCCCTGTTTTTACCTTGTCTGAATGGATTATGATGTTATTTGTTAAATCTTTATTATAATATTAAAATAAACAGATAATCATATGAAAAAAAAGTTAACACAAGTTTTAAGTGACAGTTCCCTTTTAACCTATTAACTAAAAAATTAAATTAGTCTATTACTCGGCAGGGGGAGTGGGAGGGGGGAATAGCCCCTCCTATCGCTTTCTCTTTAGCACTGCATTTTTATTGCAATTATTTTGTATTTCTTTATTCTAGGTTTTAGAATGCATAGTACTCCCCTGCTTAATGCTCCTGCGAAAACTGGTGTATGCTGATCCTGTATTACGCTTGTCACTGGCAAATGATCCACATTTCATCCTTACATTGCTCAGAGGTAATGACATTTAAAATAATGCCCTGTGTCTAATGGCTTTTTTCTTTTTCTTTTTTTTCTGATGCTATTTATAAATTACTTAGGTAGTAAAACACAATGGTTTTATGTACGTTTAACAGAGTCAAGTCTTGACTTCTTTTAGCAAAATGTGGCTGTATGCTTCATCAGTTTTCATTCCAACACCATTTATAACAAAAAAAATATTAGCAAAATTATTTAAAATGTACATTAATTTTTTAATTCACACATATGGTATTTTTGGGAAGGTTTATTCTTTTATTTATTTATTTTACCTCACTACTGAAACCGAACTTATGGGTTTATTCTGTATTACTAAACCATCAATTTTAGCTTGTGTTTTTTGTCTAAAACTGCAGTTTGCAATGATCAGAAGTTGAACTTTTATTTTAATATTTGTAACAAAATGAAACATGCTTTGATCTCCTGCTGGTTTATCAGTTTACATAATATTTTCATCTAGCATAGGACACTGGTCGCAACTATTATAATGTAAATATTTTAGAATGTGAACTATTATTACATGGTCATCTTTTTGCCTAAACATTTATATCTCTCTCTTTTTTTTTTTTCAATTCATTGTGAAACAACAGTAAAACATACTGAGCATTACCTTTAGACACCAGTCATGTGACTGCCCATTTTTCTACTTTTACAAATCCTCAGAATGGGTCTAAATAAGCAGAATACTTTGTGTATAATAAATTAGTATTCATATCACAGTATTAAACAATGTGTAAATATCTTCCATGTCTGATGAATAGTTAAAGGACCACTATAGGCACCATGTCAGCAGACCATGTCAGCTCAATGAAGTGGTCTAGGTGCCAGGTCCCCCTAGTTTTAACCCTGCAGCTGTAAACATAGCAGTTTACATTGAGGGTTAATCCAGCTTTTAGTGGCTATCTCATTGAGGACACGCTGGATGACCATAGGAAAGCATTGAGTAATTTAGGGCCTCCACCAGCCACTCATGGGTGGTGGCCGGGGGGCACTAGGTCCCCCCCTTATTGTCATTTAGGGCCGGCCGAGGGGGACCCTGTGTCCCCCATTTAGTTGAATAGTCCCCACTTGCTAGTTAATAGATGTCCCGCCATGAGGGCCAGTTATTAGAGGGTTTTTTTTGTTTTGTTTTTTAACAGTGAGCAGCCACAGGCTTGCGGCATAGCGAGTAGGAGCATTTGGGAGATCTCAATCTCCCTTATGCTAATATGGGGGTCATATTGACCTCCATAGAGTAAGGGAGTACATGGGGGGCTTAGGAAGCGGCGGTGAGCAGGGCCCCTGCCGATTCTATCTATACATATTACAACGAGGTAGCTCCCTCCTTGTAATAAACTAAATGAACGAACACTGATATTCTGTGTTTGTTTGTTCGTCTGACATTTCTATTCATTCATTCCTCTTTCTGACGAATTAATGAATAGACAAAATGTCCGTCCGAATTTCGGAAAATAGCCCCAGTGTTTAACTGGGCATGCACGGGAATTTTACAGCGCTATCTAGTGTGGGCAGATGACATGTCCCACAGGGCCTTCATCTACCCACACAAAGATGGCGGCGCCCAGGACCTACATCCGGGCACAAAATAAAGATTTAGGGGGGCCTTGGGGCATATGGGAGTGACAAGGGGGGAAATTAGATGTAGTGGAGTCAGGAGGGGAGGTTAAAAAAAAACAAAAAAAAAAAAACTGATACGGCCATGACAGTGCCGCTTTAAACAAATAATACACTTTGCTACAAAAATAGTTTTTTTTTTTTTTTTTTTATTGCATGGATGATTTTTAACCCCTTAACGCCGTTACGGCGTTCTATGCCGTCGCGGCTTTAAAGGGCTTTAAAGCCGTTGCGGCGGCATAGAACGCCGTAACGGCTTGCAGCCCCAGGAGCAGAGGTGTACTCACCTCCGCCGCGATCCTCTTCTGGGGGGCTGTCTGAGAGCCCAGGCAGCCCCCCTCCGGCAAATGAGGCCCCCGGGGGCCATGTGATCGCTCTCAAAGAGCGATCACATGGCCCCCTATAGCTGGCTATGGATCTGCCAGCAGGGGGACTGTCTAAAATATTAGACAGTCCCCCTGCTGGTAGGTAGTGTAAAAAAAAAAATATTAAAATGTTATAAAATAAATTAAATGCCTTTTTATATATATAATATATGTATATATATTATATATATAATATATATACATATTATATATATGTAACGTCATACGTAATGTATTTTAATATTAATATTAGTATATATATTAATATTAAAATACACTTAGAATGACGTTACATATATATAATATGTATATATATTATATATATAATAGATCTACATATATATATTATATATATATATACGCATAATTACAATAATAAATAAATAAATTAAATAAATAAGTAAATAAAATATTGAAACAAAATATAAAATAAATTATATATTCATATGTAATTTCATTCTAACTGTATTTTGTTATTAATATATATATATTGGAAACAGAATACACTTAGAATGATATTCTATATATATCTATCTATATATAAAATACAAATAACCGCAAATATATATATAGAGATAAATACATATAATTACATAAAATATTACATTAGTATACACGTAGAATTTATATACCTATAAATGCATATATATTAAAATTCTACGTGTATATTTAAGTAATTTTTTAACATAATTATGTCATTTGATTAATTAAAATTTGATTGACATGCCTGACAACACAGGGAGAAAGTGCAGAGAATTTAATTCGCAAGCACTATATTTGACCCTGTAACTCTCCAAGACACCATAAAACCTGTACATAGGGGGTACTGTTTTACTCGGGAGACTTCGCTGAACTCAAATATTAGTGTTTAAAACTGGTAAATTGTATTACAACGATGATATTTTAAGTAAAAGTGAAGTTTTTTGCATTTTTTACAAACAAACAGCACTTTTATGGACTATATTATTGTTGTAATATGTTTTACTGTTTTAAAACACTAATATTTGTGTTTAGTGAAATCTCCCGAGAATAACAGTACCCCCCATGTACAGGTTTTATGGTGTTTTGGAAAGTTAGAGAGTCACATATAAGGCTTGCATTTCATTTTTTTGACATTGAAATTTGCCAGATTAGTTATGTTGCCTTTGAGACCGTATGGTAGCCCAGGAATAAGAGTTACCCCCATGATGGCATACCATTTGCAAAAGTAGACAACCCAAGGTATTGTAAATGGGGTATGTCCAGTCATTTTTAGTAGCCACTTAGTCACAAACACTGGCCAAATATTAGTTTTTTGCTTTTTTCACACAAAAACAAATATGAACGCTAACTTTGGCCAGTGTTTGTGACTAAGTGGCTACTAAAAAAAACTAAACATACCCCACGTTCAATACCTTGGGTTGTCTACTTTTTCAAATGGTATGCCATTATGGGGGTAATTCTCATTCCTGGGCTACCACACCGTCTCAAAGGTAACATTACTAATCTGGCAAATTTCAATTTGAAAATGGAACGTTCTATATTTGACCCTGTAACTTTCCAAAACACCATAAAACCTGTTAATGGGGGGTACTGTTGTACTCGTGAGACATCGCTGATTACAAATATGTGCATTTTGTTGCAGTAAAACCTAACAGTATTATGACATTTACAGCTAAAATGTGAGGCGGAACTACAAATTTAAAAAAAAAAATTTAAATTTCTCACAGTTTTTTTTTATTTTATTCATAATAAATTGTTTCATATACAAATATTTTATATGAAATGAAAGCCCTGTTTCTCCTGAACAAAATGATATATAATAAGTGTGGGTGCATTTAATATGAAAGAGGGGAACTACGGGTGAACAGACATATAGCGCAAATTCCAGTTTTTGTTTACGTTTTGTTTTGATCAGAACGTGTACTATTGACTCCGTCCTGAAGGGGTTAACTACCTTATTGTGTCTCATCAGTTATGTAGTTTTTCTATTTCAACAATGTTGCTCCATAAGAGCTATCTACTTTATAGCTTGAGTTTAACAAGTATATTTAAAATGTCTTGCTAGTACATTCTAAAACAAAAAACATGTAGGGTGTTAATAGATTCCCTTTGTTCTATGGTTCTACGCAGTCTCACTAATGTAAAAAAGATAGAAGAAAACATTGAATGGAAATGTCCAACCTTGTTCAAATGCACACCCTCATTTCATTTGCTGCTAATTGGTGAAACAATTAAATAAAAAATCGTATTTTGATTATTTTTAGTATCCATGTTATTACAAGATGATAGTACATTAATAATTGAAGCTGCTGCTTTGCTGTGCCTGTTGATGTTTGATGAAATATCAAGAATGGATATGTGGTAAGAGGAATCCTTATTTTTACTTACATATGCGTGTATTCTTTTAATCTATAATTTATGTTATAAAAAGTCTGTCTCAAACAGATCATTTAAGTGATTAATTTCACATTATTGTTTATCTGGATGTTTCCAGGCCAAATGCAGTTTTTTTATTTATTTATTTTTATAAAGGTACAGTATAGTCACCACTTTAGCTTAACCCCTTAAGGACCAAACTTGTGGAATAAAAGGGAATCATGACATATCACACATGTCATGTGTCCTTAAGGGGTTAATGAAGAAGTTTTGGTGTATAGGTCATGCCCCTGCAGTCTCACTTATCTGCTATTAAGGTGTTAAATCACTATGCTTTTGTAGTACTAGTCACACCTCCATGCATGTGACTTACACAGCATTCCTAAACACTATAAAGTGAGACCTACTGTTTACACTTTCTTTATTGCACACTATTTTTAATTTTGAATTTCTTATCTCCTGACTCATATGTGTGATTAAAGCTCAATTTACAGAGGAGGAGATAAAACGTCTACAGCAAGTTAACATCTCATTGAAAATAAAACCATTTTTTTTTCATCAAGACTGTGTCCGTCACAGCCAGGGGAGGTGTGGGGCTGCATGGACAACAACAAAAGTGATTTTACTCTGCAGCGAATTGAGCAGTGAGACTTAAGAGGCATGATGTATACACAAAAACTGCTTCCTTAAGCTAAAGTTGATTTGGTGACTCTAGTGTCCCTTTAAAGTTTTCCAGTGTGACGGAAAAAAAACAACAACTTTTTTTTATATAATGTTACTGTTCTTCATTATTATAAAAATATTTCTAAGCTGTGTTTGCATGTGTGTATATATGCACACACAAAATGTTTTTGTACTGTGTACTTTATATTATTAATAATGTGAGTACAGTTGATTCATGGGTCTCAGATCTAGACATTCAGCAATATTTAATATATTTAATATTTAAGTGGCTCTGTCACTATTTGGGGTCTTTGCATAATTTACAAAGGCCCCTAAAGGTGACATTGCTGCTGAGGGTCCAGTGGCCATGAGGGGCAGGGAAAGAGATTTACTTATCTGAACCTGACAGCGGTAACTCTGCCTTTTTGTCAAGCGTAGAACAAATACTGAGACAATGTCGTTCCTACTTTGTATCAGTATGTCTTTTGACTGGGTTTTAATTTCAGGGAAATTCCTACACAGTCAATCTGAGTATCTTGTAAAGATTTGATCTTTATGAAATATTCATTTTTGATATTGAGGTGACAGAGCCAAAAATTCTATTCATGAAGTCTGATTTTCTGATGTAATCCTCCACTATATGAGGGAGCATTTCTGCAATGCAACCAGCATGATATGATTTCACACACTTTCTAAAGATTTGAATAATAAAATAAGATAATAAAATAGATCCTCTTGTGTACAGGTCTGAAGGTCAGTCCAGCTCACCACCACCTCCATTTGGCTTACCAGTCACTGTAGTTAGGCGGTAAGTGTGTCTGCAGGAATATTTATCCTTTGTATCGGTTTGCCTAATCCTTATTTCTATTTGTATGGAAATGTGTATTTTGTATTTTTGTATTTGTGTATTTAGTACACGCAAACTTGTGTTTATTATTATTATTGTTTTCATTATTTGCTACGCTATCATTTATTCAGATAAAACGTATATCATGATTGATATGTTTGGTATACAAGAATTGTAAATGTGGAGTTTGTCGATTTCTTTCATTCATAATTGTGGAGTTTTCTGTTTAGTATTCTATTACTATTAACTACAGATGGAATTAGTGTGTACCTCTTTTCTTTTCTTTTTCTTTTTTTATGCATACACTTTAATGACATAACCCTTCATTAGTAAATGTGGGGCCATACTAATAATTTATCCTAAATGGTGGGTCCGTCTTTTGCTAACTAGACCGGCTTACAAATGTCTAAAACATTTCAATATGTAATGAAAGCAAATTGGATACTGTCCTTGTCATTTCTTTCCTGCCTATTAAAGGGACACTCTGGATCCCTAAAGCACGTTTTGCTGAAATGCTTTAGGTGTGAAGAGTGTGTCTTTTTTCATTTTACTAAAAGTGTAGTTTTCAGTAGATAGTGACACTTTTATAAGTTAAACTTCTTATAGCCCCTTGGTTTTTAAGTAGTCAACAAGTCTTATTTCCTAGTTTGTTTAGATTAGTATAGCTAAACTCAAAAGGCAGCCTATTGCCCAGAGCACCTGCCTTACAGAGACTTCTCATTGAGCAGAATTGGGAAGTCTCCAATTGGACAGCCTCAGAAAGTCTAGATGGGGTTAGATGGGGAAGGATGCAAATGCAGCAGAGAAGAGAACTGCATCTTTTGCAAGCTGAATTTAGATAAAACCTGAATAAATAAATGCATAATGAAAGAAATGCATGTTTTAATTTTTGGTATATCTACTGAACAGTGATTTTTCCATTTGGGTAGTTTTGTGTTCCTTTAAACGTTATGGAGTCATGAATGCCGTGAAAGTTTGTTTCACTGTCTTACTGCAGAGCTACTCTCTTAAATAGATTGGCCGTATGTTGAGAAGACTTACCGGTACATTGCATGTGTTTATTGTGTTTCAGATTAATAGTTTGCAACTTAGTACAGAGTTAGGCATGGCAATAAATGGATAGGACTATAATATGTTCTATAACCAGGTCCCTGATCCATAACTAATATGAAGTATGACTGTTGAAATAATAGTAATCTACTGCAGAGACATATATATATTCCTCCCCCCCAAACAAAAATGTAATCTTATAACAATGCCTTTAACACCAGCCTTTAAATATTTCTTACTTTCTTATAAGCTATACTTAGAAGACGAATAGTTTCATTCTCTGTAAAAGGTAGAAAAAAGAAGATTATGTCTTACAATGTAAGCCTCTAAATGTAGAGAGGTCGCCATAAAAAAAACAAAAAACATTGGAATCTGCAGAAACATTCAATTGTTTTCCAGGGCGATCGACATTTTAGAACTTTGGCCCATTTTTCTATTAGCAACACAGTTATTAAGTGTATGTACCTTGTCCTCTTTTATTTGATATTACAGCTACATTGTATGCATTTAGATTTTTTTGTGTGAACAATAGTATGTATGTGTTCTTTTTTTTATTTTATTTTTAAGATTTCACCTTCCAGTGCGAGTCGGTACTCACCATGCAATAAGCCCATACACTATGACCACTTCATTGTCTGTGGAATGGCTGACAGTAAAGCCAGTGGCGGATATGCTGCGCATAGCTTGGAATCTTTCTTGGTATCAGGGGATAGATAACCTGCTATCAGAAATGGCAAGTGACCAGAAGAAAACTGAAGAGTAAGTCAGAATGAACTGAAATACTAAATTGTTTACTGTTTTAAACACTTTTAGCCTCTCATGATTCTCTACCATCTGTAGAGAAATTAAACATTTTTAATTTTGTGAGATACAATTAAAAAAGAAAAAGCTTTTTGAACTTTTATGTCCCTCACTTATATTTTCAGATACATGTTAATATAGATGGACATCAATTACAATATTATCAGTAACTTAGCCAAATAAGAACCACTGATGGTGTATGTCAGGGGTAGGCAACCTCTGACACTCCAGATTTTGTGTACTCCATCTCCTGTAATGTTCTTACAGCCATAATGCCTACAAAGCATCAGGGGACATGTAGTCCACAACATCTGGATGGTATTTTGCTCCTTTCTATGCCATTTTTCTGGCCTACTCACCATAAGGCTGTATGAGGGAGCAAAGTTAAATTTATGGAACATTCCATTTTGGCATATATTCCATTTTGGCAGACTTGGAAGTCTCCATTTTGCTCTCATCTGTCAATGATGTCTTCAATTTGCCCTTGTGTGTGTATAACGTTTTTTCCCCAATACGCAGAGTAAAACCACCAGTATAATAGAGACAGAAAGAAAGTACCTATGCCGGTCCTTAGAATGGCCAGATAAAATAGAAACTACAAGAAACGCCAGAAACAAGCCAAGGTCAAGGGAAGCCAGAAATACACAATAGCGAGGAATGAAGCCGAGTCAGGGAAACCAGAATTCAGAATAGTCAAAAGCAAGCTGGGTCAAAATGAAAGAACTATTAAAAGAATACAGGGACGCGCTGAGGGGACACTAGAGACACAAGGCACACTAGGAAATACAACAGGGCACTGTTTCAGGGGCAGACTGGGCTTTAATATGATTGGGGGCATGTTTATCATTACCACGCCCCCAAAAGGTACGACGTGCGTTGGGCTCTTCTGACCTTATGGAGCCGGTACGCATGCGCCGTGTCCTTAAAAGGGGTGGGTGCATAGCATCCGGCATCCCTAAAGCTTAATGCATCCTTTCCCGGCGTGGGAGCGGCAGTTCGACCGATCCCGATGTTGGCAGATCGGCGAACCGATAAGATAAGTGGTCGGAGGCTTACAGTGTGGGATTATTTTGTCTGATGGATTGTGTTAAACTACGAGAGTATTCAAAAATAAATCTTGATTAAAGCCACGCACTTTGCCTAAGATCATGTTTTATGTAAGAAAAAGTAGTCTCTATTTTTTATTATATATAAAATTTAAATTGTGTGAATTTCAAAAAAGATAAGAATGAAAGAAATTTTTTAGGGAATAAAGATTACATACAAAGAAAAGAAAACCCCTGTAAAGTGACAGCACCACTCTAAGTTTACTTAATCACTTATTAATAAATAAGTTAATCTTTAAGAAGAAGAAGAAAAAAAGTACTGGTTAAATGTTCTAAATACCCCTAAGTCTAGCGCAACGATGCATGCAGGGCTGGTGCTTTCATTAAGCCAATTAGGGGCTCCCGTAGGGGCTGTAACACTCTGGAATATGCTGCAATCACAGAATCCTCCTCCCAGTGACAGAGCTGCCAACGCCCTCTCCCTCCTCTTGGTATTTCTGTAGCGTCAAATGCTGTCAACAGAGCATCTATGTTATGATTATAGCCCTACCTCTTCCTGCCCACAATACCTTAAATCTCCTCTCCTACAACTACTTCTTCCTTACCCAGCCCCAAATGTTTTTACTCTGCTTCCCTAGCTTACCGCTGCTTCCTCCCCAACCTCCAGTCCAGTCAGCAAGTCCTTTGAAGAGGAGGGCAGAGCAAATAGACCATAGAAAGAAACTGCAAGCACTGACTGAATGGACTGCTTTCATTGCCTCCAACCCACACTTGAGTATGGGAGGGATGAAGGAGGACAGCAGGATGTGTGTGTGTGTATTAGGCAGTGTATGTCTATTAGACAGCTTGTGTGTGTCTATTTGTGTGATTGTTTGTATAAGGACGTGTGTATGAGACAGTTTGTGTGTGTTGGTGTTTGTATGAATGTATTACAGTTATGTATTAAGCAGTTTGCGAGTGTGTATCTATACAATAGTTTGTGGAGTATGAGGCAGTTTGTGTGCTGGTGTATATATTTGGCAGTGTACGTGTGTGTGTTTGTATAAGGTAGTTTGTGTGTGTGTGTATGTATATATGTTTGTATGACATATATTTAATCCTCACATATTTCAATGTATTTATTAGGCAGCTTGTGAATTTGTATCTATAAAGTAGTTTGTGTGAGCGGTAGTCTGTGTATGAGGCAGTTTTTTGTGTATGTATTTGACAGTTGGTTTTTGTATGTATTTGGCAATGTACATATGTATGTATTAGGCGCTGCGTGTGTGTATTTGACAGTGTGTGTGTATGGATGTGCAGTATGTGTTGGACACTATATTTATATTGATACGTCTCTTTTCCCTCTTGCCCAAGTCCGTATTTTACTATGTGCCTGTCTCACTAAGAAAAGATGAAGTTGGCAGATACGTGAGGGTCCATTCACTAAACAGTGAATCGATACGTCTTGCTGATGTGCTTTATATGTCTGGAGTCTGTAATTGTCTTGACAGTTTAAAAAGTGCAGATTTCAATAGAACTGGGGCAAAAACACCTCCCTGTCTGTCACACAGCCAGGAAGGTTTTCTTTCAATTACTTTTGCTCCACAGAGCTAACAGAAAAGGCAGACTCCCTGTACTACATAGTTACAGAGCTGAAAAGAGACTTGCGTCCATCAAATTCGGCCTTTCTTACATATGTTTTTGCCTTGATCCGAAAGGAGGCAGATAAACCATTCTGAAACGGTCAGGATTTTCTGGAACCTGAACACACAGACAGAATCACTAAAAGATAATCCATATATCTGCCCTTAGAATAGCGGTATTGACGAACAAACAGAGTCAGTACAACAATCCGAGGTCAAATGGAGTAGAGAAGTCAGTATAATCGTTATAACAAGCCAAGGTCAAAGAAGTACAGATGACAGGATAAACGTCATTTATATGTTCCGAATTCGGTCTCACAAATTTCGTAGTTTATTCGACCGCCGAATTCGGTAGTTTATTCAGACAGAATGCTGGAGGGGACTATGGCACCCAGAGCTGAGCTAGGAGGTCAGCCGGCAGAAAGTCTGACAGAAGGACTTCCAATTTTGCAACAAACTAGGAAAATATTCCTTCTTGACCCCAAACTGGCAGTCAGATATCTCCTTGGATCAAGAAGCCATTACTCCACTAATTAGAAACTATATCCCTGTATATTATGTTTTTGCAAGTGTTTTTCCAATTGCTGTTTAAACATCTGTATAGACTCTGATAAAACCACCTCTTCAGGCAGAAAAGTCAACATCCTTATTGTTCTTACAAAAAACAACAACTTTTCTTTGTCTTAGACTAAATCTCGTTTCTTCCAGCCTAAATACGTGACCTTGTGTCCTATGTATGGTACTGTTTATGAATAGATTTCCAGACAATGGTTTGTGCCTGTCTTCCCTCCTCGTCAATGTGCTGTACTAGAGCTCAATGGGAAACATAGATGACCTAGTGACCTAGCCATGACCTACTGTGCATTTGCACACTTGCGGCTACAGCACATTGGCGTCTTAATAAGGAGTCTCTGGTTGGAGTATTCCCTGGCACAAACTGGGGACTTGCAGACAAGCATGCAGAATTTTTTTTTTTTTTTTTTTTTAAGGACCACTATAGTGCCAGGAAAACATACTCGTCATACGGACCCCCTCCCGCCAGGCTGGATGGAGAGGAAGGGGTTAAACTTACCTCTTTCTCCAGTGCCGGGCGGGGAGCTCTCCGCCTCCTCTCCTCCTCTTCAGCTGAATGCGCATGCGCGGCAAGAGCCGTGTGCGCATTCAGCCAGTCTCATAGGAAAGCATTTACAATGCTTTCCTATGGACGCTGGCGTCTTATCACTGTGATTTTCACAGTGAGAAGCACGGAAGCGCCTCTAGTGGCTGTCAATGAGACAGCCACTAGAGGCTGGATTAACCCAAATATAAACATAGCAGTTTCTCTGAAACTGCTATGTTTATAGAAAAAAGGGTTAACCCTAGCTGGACCAGGCACCCAGACCACTTCATTAAGCTGAAGTGGTCTGGGTGCTTATAGTGGTCCTTTAATGTCCTTAGGGGTTTATCTTGTCATTTATTTTTAAGAAAAAAAAAACAGTCAGTGGAAACGCCATGGAACTATCTTAATAGAGGGCAGCAAAATGTATCTTTGACTAGAGTGACATAAATCCTTGTACAAGCCCTGGATGCAGGTGCATTAATCATCATGGTGGTTCTAGTAGTGTGCAAATAGCTGTAAGATATAAGATACTCTTAATTTACAATAAGTAAATTAAATATTAACTATACATGCAAAGGCATTTTGACTATCAAGAATGTACAGATGAAATTGAATGCCACTGTGTCATGTTTGTATATGCAGAATCCCTCTTAACAATGTATTATGCAGAAAATAGTTGCTTGGATATCACGTTGAAAGCAATCTGACAGTCTTTTGGCAGTATCGTTGATTAATGTGTTTATGCATCATCTCATTTTCTTTTTAAAATTCATTCATTGCTACAGATGTTCTATAAAATGTTCTCACCTGTACAGTTAGTAGCTCAAATTAAGATTCTGATTTTTTTTTTTTTCCATTTTTCCAAACAAGTTTTTTAGATACTTTAAAGTTATCCCCAGAAGAAGTTCTGACATTGAAGATGACACACTCAGCTAGTGGACTGCAAGATTGCCTGAGTTCCATCATTCAGGCTACGTCTCATGGGGAAGTTCGTTCTGCTGTTGCTCGGATGAATTTGTATCTCCTCAATGACAGACTGGTTCTAAACTGCCTCACTGACTATAACATGTCTTCCTTAAAGTGTTTGCCTTGGCATACTGCATTGAGCAGGTGAGATTTAGAGCATCATTTTTGAAATCAGTTTGTTAAGCATAAAATATACCCACACGTGTGATTCACATATTAAGAGAAAAATCAGTGGGGGGGGGGGGGGGGGGTGGTGTCAGTCTTCTTTTATCATGGTGCATGCATCAACAATATTGCTATTATAAGTTAAATTCATAGTATTGGTGCATGCAAAATGACTGACTATATTCTTCATTAAAATTGCTGCCTCATTTTCTGTAAATTAAAAAAATAATAATAATAATTTCATAAACAAGCTTAACATCCTTTTGTGTGCAATTTAAGATCACATACTGATTTTAACTTTGTAGTCTCTCATTTCTGGTTAAACTACCCTCTGATTTGCTTCTTAAAGTCCATATATTTGTGTTTAAGTTCCCTTTTCAATATTACTCATATTTTAACATTTGATGTGCCAAAGGAGTTTTAATGACTTATGTTTGTGAATCAATACATAACTTCACTTGACGTTTGGACATGTTGTTCACTGCCCCTGTGTTTGTTTTACTTATTGTTCTAGATTAAAATCCATTTTTTTTATTTTTGTTTTTAACTTTGGCATGCAGTAATTATTTAGAGACTTTCTACAGGATACTAATGTCCCAGACACAAGGTAAAGTTAATGGTTTTTATTTTTCTGCTGGGCAGGTTTTTACAGGTTTATCCTGCGTGTGTTGAAGATGAAAAGCTACTGGCAGATGTGATACGTTTCCTAAACAAGATACTGAGGGTACAGAAAGGCGGCTGTGATTCACAAGATCTCCAATGGATATTAGAGATGCTGCTTAAACAAGTAAGAACAGTACCATAGGGTATTTCAGTAGCCACTCCTGACAGATGATGCAGCATTAACATCCATGGCCAATAAAGATAATTTAGCTGTAAAGAGTATACATTTATTTTGTTCACCTGCCAATGCAATTCTGGTGGGAGCACTGAAGCTGTCTCACACAATGCTCCGGGTCTCAATAAAAAAAGCAAACACTGCAGCAGGAGTGACATTGTATGGTAATCAGAAAACAATATGATTAGATTGCTGGCAAACCAAACCATTAATCCTGTCTATGCTCAGTGGTCTTATGCTGTTATGCATTTATCCTTTTGACTGCTGCAGAGGTATGCCAAACACTGCTTACAACAAAAGGAAAGCAGAGTGCAGGGCTGATGAAAACTCACTTATAGGTGTTCTAGTTAACGATGGATGATCTCAAACAATGCATAGGCATTATTCTTAGATCCCACTAACTGGCTAAAAAATAATTAAATACACATAATTTCCTTCTTTGCTTGGTGCACATCTTTTATATGCACCTATGCTGCCTGTTTGCCTTACATAAAAAACAATGCCGTAAAATGACCTCATATTTATTTTTCTTTACTTTTGCGGGTGATGTACATGAATCAAAGTAACAATGCAACATAATGTTAGACGATGATATAAAGCACACAACGAGGTATACAGCATGTCAAGATTATACGCCCTATTTTGTGTACAATGACTAAGTATTAGCTATTTTCAATAAAGGATGGCATAATAGACTAATAAAATGAAAGTGGCTACATTAGCATTTCCTGATCTATTTAAAAACACCTAACCTATGGGGTAATGGAGGTAGGGGGAGAGTTTAGGCTCACAAGAGAAGGTGAGTGATAGCACAAGTATGGCAAAAGAGAGCATTACTAAGAATTCTGCAGCCTCACAAGGCTTCCAGTAAGCTCAAAATGGACCACTATGTTTTAAAAAGAAAATATACAGCATTTAAAAGAACCTATCTTAAGGAGGCTACTAAAAGGCAGTAAACTGTACAAACCGCCCCATGATGGCACACAGACAGCGTTAATTGTCTTAGATATAAAAACCACTTGCAAGACAGGTCTTAGGTACTACATAATGTTATTACTGAAAGTTATTACTGACAAAAGAAATGTTTAAACTGTATACTGAATGACTGTTTTATGTTACTAATCATTACTGACAAATATATATCTGCTTAAGCTACCAACTCCATTGACGAAGGAGTCCAAACAGCCACCTGTTTGGAAGTACCGTACTCCCAACCCCATGGTGAGAACTGCACCGGACCAAGGTATCTCACCCTACAAGCCACAACCTACCCTACCCACCCCTCCCCCCATAGTCACCTTATCTAAGCACACCCAACCTGCTCTCGCCATACACACCTTGGCACTCTGTTCACCACCCGAGAAACCACAGCAATACATCAACACAAGATGAAATTCTACTCACACAATGTTAAAGGGCTGAACACGCCACACAAAAGACGGGTACTACTGTAGGACCTAAAACAAAGCAAAGCCGACATTGTCTGCATTCAGGAAACCCACTTTGCTAAAAAACAAGGCTCCAGCATTCGCAACAAAAGATTACCCCCTTCAAATCCATGCCACACACACATCAAAATCCAGAGGCGTATCCATCCTATTCCACAACAGTAGAACAGCTCCAATTGAAAAAAGATAGCCAAGGGCGATACATAATTTTACACTGCCTAATAAATAACATTCCCATAATACTTGTAGGTATTTACAGCCCAAACGACCAGCAACGTAACTTCCTGCACAAAGTACTTAGTAAAATACCTACCGACACAAATGCCCCTATATTGATTTGCGGGGATTTTAACCACACAATGGACTCTCGACTAGACACGACAGTCCACGCCACGTCCAACAGACACCTCACGCTCAAACAGCACAACAAGGCATTCACAAAACTAATACACACTCAGGGCCTATACGACGTCTGGAGGACACTACATCCAACGACAAAAGAATATACATTCCACTCACAGGTCCACCAAACCTTCTCCAGAATAGACCACATTCTGGTGTCAGGCACACTTCTTCTACAAATTAAGGAATGCACTATAGGAAATATTGTATGGTCGGACCATGCACCAATCACCCTAACCATGCAAGACCACTACCAGCACCGGGGAAAACCCCTGTGGCGCCTAAATGATTCCCTACTAAACTACACAATGTTTACAAACCGACTCACACAAACCCTTCAAGAATATTTTGAGCTCAATGATTCCGAAGAAGTCTCAGCCACATCCATCTGGCAAGCCCACAAAACAGTCATGAGGGGGGTACTCCTAAGCCGCGCATCCTACCTTAAGAGAAAGAGGGAAGAAGAACATATAGACCTCCTGAGACAATTACGTGAATTAACAAATGAGCAAGTCCTACACCCCTCTGAACGCCTGGCTAAAACCATTGCTGAAACTACAAAAAAAAATTAATGACCTAACCTTAAACAAAACAGCCTACATGCTAACTAAATTAAAGCTGACAACATACGCTCAAGGCAACAAAGCTGGGAAACACCTAGCGACCATTCTAAAACAGAAACAAGCCAACTCCAAAATCCCATACTTAATATCTCAAACAGGTGAAAAAATCCATAATCCTCAAGATATAAATGATGAAATGGCTGACTATTACCAAAAGCTCTACAACCTAAGAAATGATCCTGAAGTACACCAACCCACGAAAAACAAGAAATCGATGACTTCCTCCAACAGACCACGCTGCCCAAGATGTTGACCACTCACAAACAAATAATACAAAACCCCGTCACGATACAAGAAATAAAGGACTCGATCCAAGCACTCCCGCCAGGGAAGTCACCAGGCCCAGATGGCTTGACTAACCTTTACTACAAGAAATTTGCGACTACCCTAGCCCCATACCTACAAAAATGATATGCCCAAATCCTTGCATCTGGAACGATACATACGGAAATGCTGATGGCACATGTCGCCACCCTCCCAAAACCGGGCAAACCACCCAAAAAAATCCAGAGTCTCCGACCCATATCTCTACTGAACACGGACATCAAACTCTTAGCCAAAATCTTCTCCAACAGGTTAGCACAAATAATCCCAACACTCATTAAAGAAGACCAAGTAGGGTTTATGGGTGGCAGACAAGGAGCAGATGGCACACGCAAAATACTGAACTTATTATATGAAATAAAGAAGGAAAAAATTCCGAGCATCCTACTGTCCTTAGATGCAGAAAAAGCCTTTGATCGGCTAAACTGGCCCTTTCTAATAGCAGTCCTCCGAAAATTTGAGTTCCCACCCCAATTCCTGACATTAGTTACAGCACTTTACTCCACCCCGACTGCAAGAGTAGTAAACGGAGGATTCATCTCAAAACCTTTCTCAATATCAAATGGCTCCAGACAGGCATGCCCACTCTCCCCGCTACTTTACATACTAGCATTGGAACCAATGATCCAACAAATACGGGAGGACCTGTTTCGCACACTCCCAATCAAACTCCCGAAGACATACCTGCAGGACCTCCAAAACCTGCTCAATAACAATGTATGGGAAAATAAAAAAACATGGGTTGCGAAAGACACCATGTACAGGCAGTTCAACAAAGAAGGAATGGGCATGCCAGATGTAGCAGGGTATTACCGAGCAGCCCATATAGCACCATTACTAGCCATCCATCAACAACGTGAACAAGCAACATGGCTCAACCTGGAGAAAAACCACACGGACGGTAACTCTGTACTGACGCTAGCTTGGCTTCCGAAAGCACAAAGACCGAAATACGCCACCATGCTGCCCACGACAGCCCTATCACTCTCCCTGTGGGATAACTACAAGAAGAAAATTACCAATACTGTTTTGACATCACCGGCCCTACCACTGGAAACAATCAAATTTCACGTATCAAACTTTAACTATAAAATATGGCATAGACACGGAATACAATCAATGTCACAAATTATGCAAGGCCCAAAAATAAAACTATTCACAACACTCCAACAAGAGTACAAACTGCCAAATACGGCCGCCTACTCCTACATGCAACTGCACTCATGGTTCACCCACCAGCTACAAAGCTCACAGCCACAAACACACAACCCCACGTGGCACACTGTAGAACAAATTTCCATATCAACAAAACCATCCAAAAAACTCATGTCAACCATATACGTCAGAACATATTTTAGCTCCAAAACATCCCCCCTCCTTCATAGCGGCATGGGAAAAAGACATTGGAAAAAATTTACCTGAGGCCCAGTGGTTAAATATCTTTCAGGCACACAAATCACTAACTCTATGCACAACTCACATTGAACTATCCCGCAAATTGCTGTACAGATGGTACCTGGTCCCCACGCGCCTTAAACACAGCTTCCCCAACACATCAGATGTCTGCTGGAGATGTCAAAAAGAACGAGGCACAATGCTTCATATATGGTGGCACTGTCCAGCACTCCGACAATACTGGCAACAAGTATCAGATCTGGTTATCAGATGCACCGACACTAGCATACCTTACGTGCCGAAACATTCATACTTCTCCTTTTACCACACACCACATAAATACCAAAAATACCTAGCGTACCACATCATCATAGCCGCCCTAACTGTCATAAGCAGACAATGGGAAAAAAACCATCCCCCCCCACACTCGCCCAATGCATCACAGTAGTAGAAACAAACAGGAACTACGAAATGATGGCAAGGAAAAATAGACAAATGAATCCCCACTGGACCAAAGCATGGGAAACATGGGATACGAAAAAACCCACACAGACATAACAAAATAGAAGCACTGCTAGCAACAGAAACCTCATCGACTAGAGGCAACACAATTCAATCACTAATTGGCCCCAAAGGGAAACACAACACCATCCTCCCCCCTCCCCCACCCCCCCAAACCACACACAATGTACATAGAACTGAGAAGAGACAGGGCACAAGCGAGGCAACCATATGATACAAGAAAGCACCCATTCAAAACAACGACATCTAACACTGACACGGCAACATCTACCACCCGCACAACTCTACAAATAGGTACACTGTAGAAAACAAATGACGTTCAACAAGCAAAAACCACCAACAGGCCGATAGGAAGACTGTAAAAAGATTGTGAAATATTCTGTAACATGGTGTGTAACATCTGGAAAATGGATAACTCCCTGCACAAGATTGACAATGTTGACAATGTTAAAAAGTGTTCTTACTGGATTATGACCCACCCTCCACACCCTTTTTTCCTTCTGTACCCACTCCCTATATGCTTAAGAAAATAAAAATTGTCACAAAAAAAAAATACAGAGATGATAACCGTAAACGTGGAACGCTATATGAGCTAAAAAGGTTCAAAGGTAAACTAAAAATGAAATTAAAAAGAGAAAAACAAAAAAACGGTAACAATCAGGTGCCAGTGTCCTGCTCATTCCCAGGTTCAGAGAGGATGATGTTTTTCATATCCCAGACAGTAGTTAGATTGGTCGGTGCAGATGGAATTGCAAGGCCCAGTGCATGTAAGAAAGCTAGACCTTCTGATAATCCTGATCCCTTGAAGTGTTTACCTTCTTTAGTGACTGACAACTCTGGGATAAGACCAGCGGTAAACCAGTCCTGCTTTTTGGAGAATTTTGGTTACGGTTGTATTGATTTTCTCCATAGCAGCATGACTCTGCATAGATCTTGGAAGAAGGTGAGAGTGTATAAATCAAATTGTAGGGACATTTTACTCTTCAAGGCTGTGTCTATGCTTGTCGGCATAAGACTGGCATCATAATATAAGGGTCTCTGGTAGCAGCAGCTGGAGCTTGGGGAGATTTGAACATGCGGTACTCTCCATCAAAGGAGAATTGTTTGGCAGATTTCATGGGTAGTATAAAAGCAATCAATAGCTTGATGAAGTGCATCGGTTTTTCAGTGGAAAGTATGTCCGCCACTCTGCGTATCTTCACATTTTTATTCCATTCTCAGTCATTAAGTTGCTCCATTCGGAGAGCGAAGTGGGAATATGAGGGGCTGAGATGGTGAGCAGTTTTGCCAAGAGTATCCATGCTCTGTTTTAGGCTGGATATGTCTGCTTCCGAGGTTCGAGTCCTGGTTGTTACCGTCGGTAGATCTGTCTTTACTGCTGTCATGTTTGTAGAGAACATCTTCTGCATGTGGAAGAATAGATTGTAACTGTCCCTCTCTGTGGTTGGAGCATCACTATTTCACAATAATAGGGATCCCAGATGTGGGATTCCCTCTTCGAGGAGAGTGAGTGTGGCCTCGGGCATCTAAGGCGCCATTTCTTTAGTGCGTGGCACTGTGGTAAGCTTGTGCCAATGTCCTGGCTTTCCAGTGTGGCCGGTTGACTGCCTTTGTTTTTTGTGACCCATTTCTGCCTGGGGTTAGTCACAGAGTGGGCTTTTAGTTTGGAAGTGGAGTACAAGGCCTAATGTGCCTTCTCCTGTCAGCCATGGGCCTCCTGTGTGATAGGCCCAAGAAGAAGGTCATCTGCAAACTCAGTGAACCCTCCTGAGTGCAGGTCTAGTGTGTAAGATCCTGTAAAGGAAGTATTTCCCTTGATAAATGAGAGAATATGATTTTGGCATTCGGGGGAACACACAAACTGGCATCTGCTTCAGTGTGCTGCGTACCTTCGCCACTAAAATTACCTTGTAATTTGAATACATTATATAGGTAGTGCAATAAAAATAATACAAAATATATTAAAATAAAATCATATATATATGTACAGTATATTTCTTTGAAGGACATGATACAAGAAGAGGTTCCACCAACAGGAGCCTGTCATTCTGTTCTATGGGTTCAGGACAGGAATTTATGCTATAAGTAGAGGGTATTTTTAACATTAGACTGTTTGTTTTTCTCAACACTCCTAGAAGGACAGGTATAGAAGAAACATTTACCTTTATTCCTCCACTGCGCTTGTATCAAAGCAACCACTGCTTCTCCATTACTTTATCCATGATTATCCATGACCATGATCTCAGTCACTCCAATGGTTTCCCATAGGGAAGCATTAGGGGACTACTGCACATTTGCGTCTATTACTACAATGGTAATTGTGTAATGGCACAGTAATATTCTCAGCCAATCACAGCCGTCCATTGCTGCTCAAGCTAATGCTTCCTCATTAGCCCAAGCAGCACAGAGGGATGAGTTACTGGGGACTCTTGTTTAGCATTAAACTTTAAATTTAATGCTGGAATACAGTTTAATGCTAAATTGAAAGACAGCACCAAGCGGAGGACTCTAGACACTCTAACCACTTCATTGAGATGTTGCAGCATTGGTGAATACAGCGTCCCTAATTTACAGTAATTGTAGTGCTTAGTGTACCTTAAATTATCTCCTGAATTATGTATTTGCTGTGAATCTTCTGTTTTTAAGCATACAAAAAGTGAACAATAATGTAAATGTCAGAGTCGTTAAATAATTTGATTTCTTTATTAATTTTCTTTAGGTTGTTTTGTAAAACAGTGAAATATGGCATTGCCTCGTATGACCATCACTTTTTTTTTTGCAATTCAACCTCCATTGTTTTCATTTTGTTTTAATAATACTAAGGAAGGCTAGATAGTGATACATGTTTGTGTTCCTGACCCTGCAGAGTTTCATTTATAGTTTTTCTTTTTGCACTAGTCAATCATGGATCTGCTGTAGATTGACAGATCTTTAATTTACATTGTTTTGAAGTCTGAGTACATAAGTAAAAATATAAGCAAATCTAAGTAAAATGTATTATGAGTGTGTAATGAAAAGGATTTTTTTTAAGTTGACAGGTTAATATATCTTAATGTATATTTTAAGTTAGAGGGTTATTTTAATATCATAATGAAAAAACACATTTCACGCAGAAACTTTCACAATATTTCACTCTGCGACATGCTCCAGTTAGTTCTAGATCAGGGGTAGGCAAACTTTTAGGGTCACCGTGCCAAAACAAGACTTGAAAATCCCTTGGGGGGCCGCTCCCATTTCTAATTAACATTTGTGTATATTGCCATATTCTGCTTGTGGTATGTATGGATGATTGCGGCTGTTTTGTAGGGTTATATTTCTTTCTATATATATATTTTTGCTGTGTGATATTATGAATGTGCGTGAGCAGTTTGTGGCATTGTTTATGTACGAATGTGGGTTGTGTATGTGGGGGGCTGACTGGGGGTTGCGTGGGCTGTATGTTGTATTGTGGAGGATTTGGCTGGCCAATTAAGAAGTATAGGCTTTGGCTGGCTGCTCTCTGTGTGTGCCATTTATCCTTTTCAAGCATGGGGATCACTTCCTCCCTGTTAACTGCCACAAGTAAATTGAAAGGTGTCTCTCAAAGGTGTCTCTCATTGCCTGCTGCAATCAGGCACACATATCATTCCAGCTCTAGAGCTGATCTCAGATCTACAAAGCCTGTTTGGGTTCGGTAGCCTCCCTTACCATAGGCTACCCCTGTTATAGATTATATCACTAGATTCCTGTTCATATCTCTAAAACTGTACATATGTTTTAGCTGTAATGAATATATATTTGCATCAAGTCAATCTCAGTATAATTTTTGTGTTAATAAAAGTTAAAATAAACTAAGAAAATCATCTTCAAAATGTCAATGTAGATGAATGTGATGAGGTAAATGTGTAAATAAAATGTGTTTTCATATGTCTAATATTAGGCATAATTAAACATAAACAAAGGGAAATCATCTCTTGCCTTTTTATAGTAGCCCGGTATGGTGGCACATCACTGGTCAATTTTCAATGACCTGAATTGATCCATAGCTGGTTGTAGAGAAGAAATAGCAAACATTGGTAATAGTGTAAAAATAGTTGAATACAAAATTATAGTACTACACTGATCAGCCACTGTGTAGGTTTGACCTTGTGCTGCCAAAACAGCTCTGATGTTTCGAGGTATGGACTCCTCAAGAGCTGTGAACGTGTGCTGTAGTATCTGATACCAAGACATTCGCAGCAGATCCTTTAAGTCCTGCAAATTAAAAGGTGGGTCCTCCATGGATTAGGTTTGCTGTTCCAGTACATCCCACAGATGCGCAATCCGACTGAGATCTGGTGAATGTGGAGCTCACAACCTTGAACTCTTTGTCATGTTCCTCAAACCATTCTCAAAAATGTTTGCAGTGTGGCAGGGTGCATTGCCCTTTTGTAAGAGGCCACTGCCATCACGCAACACCATTGCCATGAAGGAGTGGATGTGCCACATTCTTTAGGTAGGTGGTATGTGTCAAAGTAACATCCACATGAATACTAGGACCCAAGGTTTCCTAGCAGAACATTGCGCAGAGCATAACATTGCTTCCGGCGGCCTGCCTTTTATCCATAGTGCATTCTTCTGCCATCTCTTTCTCAGGTAAACAAAGCACACGCACTCAGCCATCCACCTGATCTAAATGAAAACGTGATCATCATCAGATCAATCAAACTTCTTCCATTGCACCATGGTCCAGTTCTGACACTCATGTCCCTATTGAAAGCACTTTTGGCAGTGGACAGGGGTCATCATGGGCACTTTGACCAATCTGTGGCTATGCAGCAACATACGCAGCAAACTGCACTGTGTATTCTAACACCTTGGCTGTATCATGGCCAGAATTACGTTTTCCAGCAATGTGAGCTACAGTAGCTCTTCTGTGTGCTTGGACCAGACTAATTCCTAGATACTTAAATTTTTGAGTTGTAATTTAATTTTGAGTGAAGCTGATAAATGAAATTGTCCCGCAGCTAAGGGTGAAGCTAAACTATTCTAAGGCAAACTATTGCACCATATGGTGGAGTCAAATCTGAGTTTTAGTTTAACCCTTTAAGTCCGGAGGGCGTACATTTACGTCCTTTTCGTAAATGTACGCCCTCCGGTTTTTATTCACTTACCTGGTCGCCGGCGATCGCGGTTGGGGGGACTCCCAGGGAGCCCCCCCGTGGCAGATCTTCCTCCTCCGGTCCCCCCCGGTCATGTGAGAGTGAGGTCCTTGCAAAGACCTCACAATCACATGGCCGGGATAGGTGGCTGAAGCAATGCCAGCAAGGGGACTAACTGTAATGACAGTTAGTCCCCCTGCTGGCTGAAAATCAAATAAAATAAGTTAAATAAGTGTATTTTATTGCAGTAAAAGCAAACAGTATTATGACATTGACAGTTAAAATGTCATGTAGAACTAAAAAAATCAAAAAAATCTTATTTTCTCCCATTTTTTTCATGTTAAATTATGTTTCATAGCTAAATATTTGATATTAAATTAAAGCCCTGTTTCCCCTGAATAAAATGATATATAATAAGGGGGGGTGCATTTAATATGAAAGAGGTGAATTACGGTTGGACAGACATATAGCGCAAATGCCAGGTTTTGTTTACATTTTGTTTCATTCACAACTTGTACATTTGGCTGCGGTCTTAAGGGGTTAATACACTGAATAATGGTTTTCCTTCAGCATGTTCTACTTTGTTTCCAGTTTTGATATATTGTGTCCATCTTCTCTTATACTTTTCTATTTCGTGAACTGGACTTTCCAGGTGGATCAAATGATAAAAGGGAGCAAAGCTTTAGCGGGGAAGTGAATGTATCGCTTATGCATACACTTTATTTTGTGTATTGCTTGTAATTGCAATTGTGAAAGTTTATCCACCATTGTCAAAATGTCATTTTTTGTATTTGTGAAAAGAGGGTTCATGTCAATCATCGACATGTATCTTGTAGCATTGCTTTGAACTGTAACTGTAAGCATAGCATTATGCAAGTATAATTCTATATTTAATATTCCATTTTAGAATCCGAGTCCACTGCTTGATGTAATTGTCCAGAAAGAGTACCCAGCCAGAAAGGATTTGGATGATACACAAGCAGCTGTGAGGCAGCATCTGCAAAAAGAGCTGATGGTGTTTGTTAACACACTAATGCACTGTTTAACTTCAGTCACTGATCGGTAAGTGCCAACTTGCATTTTAAATCCAATATTTAAGTATGCAGGATTAAGGAAAAAATGTCAAACATGTGTTATGCTGATCTTTGGAAATATAGGGTACTTGTTGGGACTCAATGTTAAATATGTTGCATTCTACAGAAAATTTTGACTTAAAGGATCACTATAGTGTCAGGAAAACAAACCTGTTTTTCTAACACTATGTCATCCTTGGGGAACCCTCACCCTCAGGGTCATCCTTGGGGGACCCTCCCCCTCAGGGTCCCCCTCCCAGCAACAGCATGCCTTAATCCAGCGCCGGTGACTTCTCCTCCCCCGCCGACGTTGGCTCCCGAGTGGAGCGGAATGTGCATGCGCGGCAAGAGCCGCACGCGCATTCGAACAGTCCATAGGAAAGCATTTCTCAATGCTTTCCTATGGACGTTCTGCACGCTGGAAGTGAATTTTGCATCCAACGTCGCAGGAGCGCCTCTAGCGGCTGTCAGGAAGACAACCACTAGAGGTTGGATTAACCATGCTATGTAAACATAGCAGTTTCTCCGAAACTGCTATGTTTACATGTGAAGGGTTAAAACCTGAGGGACCTTGCACCCAGACCACTTCATTGAGCTGAAGTGGTCTGGGTGACTATAGTGTTCCTTTAAGGGTGCTTGCCCCAGACATAGAACACTCCTCCAGAATTGTTGATGTTACGTTTAAGAAATATATGTAGAGCATTTAATTTATCTGTGTGCCTCAAAAACCTTCGATTTGTTCATACTCTATGAGGAAATAAATGTGTACTTGTATTTCTGATATGTGCAGAACACAGGATACTACTACGGAATTTATTACAATATCACACAAAAAGTGTATTTGTACAGTGTGATCACTCTGTAAGTTGTGCAGGTCCATACTCTTTTTAAAAAAGCATTAGGAATGATCTTCATGTGCAGAGAGCAAAAATGATGGGTGGGTTTATTTGCAAGTAATTGTGGAATTGCTTATTTGAATTTTAGAACAAGTGGAATACATTATATTTAAATAAATGAAATAATACATAAAAGCACCCAATATTGTCCTAAAGTACCCTGCATTTGTTTAAAATTGTACCTGAAGTGGAGCTTGGGGGGTTCTAATTCTTCAATAAAACTACACATCACTAGTAATGTGAAAATGTCACATAAAACCTTTCAGCTTTGGATAACAACAAATTTCAATTTTGTTTTGACCCGGTCTAAAGTCATCGAATTTTTATTGCATGCTATAAAAAATATTGAAAACAATTTGGAAAAAAACATTTGTGGAAATGTTATCCAACAAAATATTTCTTTTAATTGAGCCATCCTAATATTTGTAAACCTGGCTCTTCATATAATATAGAGACTGAAGCTTACACAAGATATGGAAAGATTGTATAAAAAAACACAATTTGGAAAGATTTTATAGAATTCTCCAGAAATATTTCATAAGAAAGTATGATTTTGAATATAACTTGAACAAAAGGAGCCTTCCCTTTGCACTATCATATTAAATCACCTTTTACTTAAAAACATATTCTTTGACAATTGTGCATTGAAAACCTTTATTTTTAGAATCATTATTTATGTTTGAATGATGCATATATACTTTTTTTTAAACCACTATTTAAATGTGTTGAATGTTTTGTTTACAGCTAGAATTGCAATAATTTTGCTTATTCTATTTTATTGTCCACCCTACTGTGCTAATTGCAAATGGATATCTTCATTGTCATGCATTTTTTGTTGTTTTTGGTCCAAAACCACAGCAGGGCTTCTACAAGAAAGTATACAGTGAGTTTGTTAGAAATGCTTTATTATTGTTGTTTTTTTCTGTAATTAAGGCAATATGTGAAAAAAACTGAAATAAATATTATAAAGACTACATTGTACTGTAAGCTGATTTGTGTTTCTGTAGAGAAGGGTTTGTCCTAAAGGGATATTCCAGGCACTTACTATCACAGTAACACCTGTCCCAAAACACAGTAGCTAGGTCACACTTAGCTGAGGTAGAAAATAAAATGGAAAGGTACATATTACCTATCCTCAGAAGTGGCTGCGCTTAACATAGATATAGAAAAGCAATAAAAGACAATCGCAAAGTCAAGAAATAGCAGAGGTGTGGGATCACAGAAGTAGAAATAACGATAAATAAAACCCAGGGGATTACAGAGTGTACAGTAGTCAGAAAACAGTCAATGTTGGAAAACCTGAAATCAGAGTAATAGCAATAATGCAAATAATAGTAATCACGACATGGGAAATAACGACAGAGCATAGAAGACAGGGAGGGCTTAAATAGTCCTAAGGCTCTTGTGATTGGCCTCTGTTACTATTATTTGCATTATTGCTATTACTTTTGCAACGCTAAAAAGTGCAAGGGCTATGTAGCAGGAATGACACAGTTTGCCTTTGTCGGATATGAACCATGAGGTCTTGCCGCCATAAATAGACATATGTTAGGACGTCCAAAATGATGCCCAGATGATAAAAGAAAGCAGGTAAGTGGCTGTTTTTGTCAAGTTGGGTACAATTATGAGGAAAACATAGAGGCCAATGGGGAGCCGCTTCTGAATTGATACGAGAACGGCACAGAGACCTAACAGGTACTGTGACATTGATCCTGGAATGGAACAGAGGAGATCGGAAGTAGGAATCCACAAAGTACTTCAGTCTCAAATACAAACAAAAAACAGCAGGTGTTGGTGGGTTCATAAACACATACAATGCTAAATACTTTTTCACCTTAAAGGGACACTATAGTCACCCAGACCACTTCAGCTCAATGAAGTGGTCTGGGTGCCAGGTCCCTCAGGTTTTAACCCTTCACATGTAAACATAACAGTTTCAGAAAAACTGCTATGTTTACATTTGGGGTTAATCCAGCCTCTAGTGGCTGTCTTCCGGACAGCCACTAGAGGCGCATCTTCGACGCTGGAGCCGGACCAAATATGGTCAGCATTGCACTTTTCTGGTAATTTGGGTACAATTCACCTGAGTTTAGGAATTCAGCCTAAATTCTGAGTGGACGAATTACAGATTGACGGGAACCAATGTCCAAGTCTACAATCTGGCACATCCAACAGGTTTTTTTTTTTGGGTGGGGTTGGGGGAGCTCGTTTTTAAGCCAGCACCTGATGTTCTATAACTTGAAAAAGTGGACTTTGATTTGATAAAAGAGACACTTTTTGATTTTGTAATATAGGCCTTTCTTAAGTAGTTTTTTAACAATCTAACATGAGAATGATGAGTAATAAGATCAAGAGAGTGTAACATCAAAATAGACGACTACAAAGCTAAGAGGTTTACATTGACGTGGCAGGTGGGATTACACCTAATGGCCTTGGAGTTATACTAAAAACTTCCAGCTATTTTAGTATGCATTGGGATTTGGGATGTGCAAGTAACTATTTTCTTTGTTTTTTTTGTATGTACAGCGAGAGAAAAAAAAGTATTTGATCCCCTGCTGATTTTGAACGTTTGTCCACTGACAAAGAAATGATCAGTCTATAATTTTAATGGTAGGTGTATTTTAGCAGTAATAGACAGAATAAAAAAAAAATCTGAAAAATGCATGTCAAAAAAGTTATAGATTAATTTGCATGTGAATGAGTGAAATAAATATTTGATCCCCAATCAATCAGCAAGATTTCTGGCTCCCAGGTGTCTTTTTACAGGTAACGAGATGAGATTAAGAGCACTCTCTTAAAAGTAGTGCTCCTACTCTCAGCTCGTTACCTGTATAAAAGACACCTGTCCACAGAAGCAATCAATCAGATTCCAAACTCTCCTCCATTGCCAAGACCAAAGAGCTGTCCAAGGATGTCAGGAACAAGATTGTAGACCTACACAAGGCTGGAATGGGCTACAAGACCATCGCCAAGCAGCTTGGTGAGAATGTGACAACAGTTGGTGCGATTATTCGCAAATGGAAGAAACACGAAATACCGTACAGTCTCCCTCGGTCTGGTGCTCCATGTAAGATCTCACCTCGTGGAGTTTTAATGATCATGAGAATGGTGAGGAATCGACTCAGAACTGCACGGGAGGATCTTGTTAATGATCTCAAGGCAGCTGGGACCACAGTCACCAAGAAAACAATTGATCACACACTACACCATGAAGGACTGAACTCCGGCAGTGCCCGTAAGGTCTCCCTGCTCAAGAAAGCACATGTGGGGGGCGGAGCCTGCGCCTGAACCGGAGCGGACGCAAGCCGCGGTAGCTCCGAGCCAAACGGGGAGAAAAACCCCTAAAACTACCCCTAAAAACCCGCACCACCTAGCGACTCACCTGGGGGCACCGAGATCACGCACCCGGCAAGACATATGCCGTTCTTCCAAGCGGCCAAAGCGCCAAAGAAAAAGAGGAAGACCGGGGCCTACCACGCTACCCAGAGCCTGGACCTGGAGGCTCTGTTTGGTGCCTTCACTACACCAGGTACAGCGGGAGAGCAGGGGCTGGCAGGGCAGGCCACAACAGCCGCAGGGATGGGACGCAGGCCCCCAAAATCGCCCCCACACACACCATCAGGGGCACAGCACATCGGGCACATGCTTCAGCGGCAGCCTGCTCCTAAAATGGCGCTGCCCGGGTACAACAGGGCCGTGGAAACGCCAGAGAGTCCCCCACAGACTGACTCCAATACACAGCCAGTCCAGCCCTGCACAGAGCCCACCACACAAACTACAGGGGATGGGTCAGCCCCAGTCACCCAAAGGGACTTCCAAAACTTAGTAGGAGAAATAAAAAACCTACTGGCAACTAACATGGCAGCCATCAAGGCAGATATACAGAGCGTCAATGACAGAGTGAGCACAACAGAGGGGGATATTGCTGACCTCAAACAAGGCATGAATGCTACACAAGAAACCGTCCACCACCTACAAACCATGCAACAAGCACTCTCCATACATCTAGCCACACTGGATGATAGGTCCAGAAGAAACCATCTTAAGATAAGGGGCATACCGGACTCGGTAACTCCAGAAGAACTCCCCCACTATGTGAGGCGCCTGGTGGCCACCATCTTGCCGGCCGCACAGGCCAAAAAAGTCACTCTAGATGGAACGTACCGCCTGCCTAAGTCCAGCAAGGCCCCAGCGACGGCAGTACAAGACGCCATAGTGCGATACTCACACTCACAAGACAAAATCGCCATCTGGTCAGCGCTGCAGGGCAAGACGCCGCTCACCTTCGAAGGCGCTAACCTTACCTTCTACCAGGACCTCACAAGGTCCACCCTGCAGTGGCGAAGATCCTTACAACCTCTCACAACCAAGCTGAGATCGGCAGGGATTAAATACCGCTGGATGTCACCCAGGCTACTGGTGGTTAACCACAAAGGGACGGTACACAAACTCTCATCGCTCTCGGAAGCCCCAACTTTCCTCACGACACTGGGTCTACCACCTCATGTAGAGACCGACGACAGACGGGCGAACCCTCATGCTTGGAAACCCTCCCGAATAAACCCGTTCGTGCCCAACGCTGGCACGGCCACCCACCCAGGGACCTGAACTCTGGAAAGACTGTATACCTACCTGCAAAGTTGCAAAGTAGACTTCCAGACACTGTTACAAAACGTTCTTAACTAACAATATGTAAATATGTTACTGCACCACACACATGTGAGCCCCCCAGGGAAGACCCACCACCCCACGACGGATAGAACCTGGTAAAGGGGCACTACTGGACAGGTGTTCAGCTCCACACAGGCTAACTCTCCCCCCCCCCGCCACCCCCTAGGTCAGGGGTGCCACCTAAGACGGGCCAATTTACCCACCCTCCATAGCTACACAACACACTATCAGAAGATAGAGCTATATCGAACGGCCCGGACCGACACAATCCTAACACGGATCTAGATTAAAAACCACACTTCCACATACCACACGCTCGCAACCACCTCTACAAGCCATCCTGGAAACACAACAACACACAAGGTCACACAATATAAAAACTGTGCAAGACAATTACTGTTATAACTGTTTTAACTATGCTAATAATATCTGTTGGTCAATCCCCGCTGCAGCTGTTGGGGCGCAGCGGTACAAAATGTTTATTGTTACCTATCACATGCACAACAAAAATAAAGAATTTAAAAAAAAAAAGAAGAAAGCACATGTACAGGCTCCTCTGAAGTTTGCCAATGATCTGCATTGTGGAGTGAGAAAAAAATCCCTCCTGAGATGTGTGCAAACCTGGTGGCCAACTACAAGAAATGTCTGACCTCTGTGATTGACAACAAGGGTTTTGACACCAAATACTAAGTCGAAGGGGTCAAATACTTATTTCACTCTGACATGCAAATCAATTTATAACTTTTTGGACAGGCGTTTTTCTGGATCTTTTTATTTTATTTTATTTTATTTTATTATTCTGTCTCTCACTGCTAAAATACACCTACCATTAAAATTTTAGACTGATCATTTCTTTCTCAGTCAGCAAACATTCAAAATCCGCAGGGGATCAAATACTTTTTTCCCTCCTCAATGTATTGGGGCTGATGTATACTATGGTCATTGCTGCCACCCTGGAGTGTGTTAGTCTGAGCGCAAGATGCATTCTTTTCTCTGCCTGGATTTTCAAAAACTCTCTTGAACTTCATTGTGAGCGAACAAAGTGTCCCACAAAGGGACTATTGGTGTGTACAAGTGAACCTGAGAGGGGGTAACCCTTAATATGACAACAAATAGAAATACATAAATGTCCAGAGGATACAAATCCAACGCACACAAAAATGGTTCCTTGTTAAATATACAACTAATACTGGAGAGATATAACAATTAGGTAAATTTTATTAAGTATTAGAAGAAAAAAAAAAGGACATATACATCATGAATTCCTGATAATTAAAAGCTATGGGTCAACTGCAGATTTATTACAGGTAGAACCTTATCAGTAAGCATCTTCATAACAAACTTTATTTTATCTTAGTTAATTATCTTGGGGACATTTTAAAATGGATGCAAACTTGATTAAGGAACTCTCGTCAAGATTGGGGATTACCTCCATACCTAGACACGGTAGTGAAATTGAAGGATGGGCCAGAGGTGGTGGCCCCCTTAACCACAGCCCGAACCAGTAGAGTAGTATTAAAGTAGTCTGTCTCTGGCTGTAGATAGGCAACCTAGCAAGGAGAGTCTGGAAAAGCTGAGCATGGGTATGGTCCGTACTCTTATTATTAAGTATTATGCTGAGGCAACAATGTCCTTTTGGAAAAGCCATGATATCTGTAACGGAGGTCCAGTACTCCGACCGAGTACCTCCGCCAAATCTGCTTCCTTGTAGCTATCAGGGACCCTGAAAACTTCAGACGACACAGGATGAAGGTTAAACAGCAACTCTTTAACGAATCAGCACACATGCAGCAAAACAACTCCTCCTCAGAGGAAAACAAAAATGACAGTTAAAGACGGACAGTGTTTGAAAATATGACAGTTATTAAGGGTTTTAAACTGGTGTTCTAGGAGGGAGGGGCATAAAACAGTCAAACTAAGTCCACAAAACAGGTTTTCTCTTCACACTCTGCATCCGAAGTGCATAGCAAAACTGCAGATCCTTTGTCAGAGCATTTAAAGGGCCAGAACCAGTCTAATAAAATCCACTATGCTCAAATAACATACAGTTCAAATACAGGCAATAATCAATGCAAAAGTCTCTTGTGGCTGCTTCTGCCACAATGCTCCCCCAGAACCAAGCCGGCATACACAGTCTGATCCCAACGGATCTGCTTGGGGATGTCCGGAGGAGTGCTCACAAAAAGCTGTTTCTATGCTTTTTCTGCATCAGAAGTGATTCTCCTGCAAGGGCCCTACTTTTACAATCCCAAACATGAAAAATCTGGAGTTAGATAGCAACCATGCTAACTCTGTTTAAAGACAATCTCTAATACTTTCCATAAATACATTTCATACACTTACACAGGAAGAATGTTACATTCTAATATTCAAAAAGGCATATTATTTTATACGCAAGTCAACATGTTTCTTTTTATGTTTCCGTTCTCTTTTGCGCCTGTTAGATTGCTGGTGATGCTTGGCTGGTTTACTGGACGCGACGGCAGTAGTATCCCAAGACCTTACACTTCTCACAAAGATGCTGTGGATGCTCTTTACTCTGATCAGACACATCAAGGCCATCTGGTTTTTCTAAAGGTCTCTGTTTGTGAGGGTATACGTTGATGTGACACTTTATGCATTCTTGACCCATATTAGCCCAAGAATTTCCACTCATCCATTTTCTTTTGCACGTTGGGCACTTGTATTCCCCGAAGCATCGCTTCTTTCCTTGGTATGGGGTTAGTCCTTCACCTTTTGGACGAGCCTGAGCCTCAGAGTCGGTGGGTGGTGCCGTGGTGCGAGCCTGTTGACGGGTGACGACTGGGTAAGCCTCCTGTGGGGTTGGTCGTGTAACAAAAGCGGAGGTTAGCTCCCCCAAGTCATTCCCCAGAATAACATCCGCAGGCAAGTCCTGCATCATCCCCACTTCCACTTGCCCCGACCCCGCTCCCCAATCCAAATGTACTTTAGCAGTGGGAATTTTGTAAATCGCTCCCCCTGCCACCCGGACTGCCACATATTCTCCAGTGAGCTGGTGCTTGGGGACTAGGTGATTGCGAACCAGGGTTATGGTGGCCCCAGAATCACGCAGACCCTGAAGGCGTTTTCCCTCTACGTGTACCCCTTGGCGATGTCCCTGTCGGTTGTCTGCAGCTGCTTGTACTGGGTTAACCTCGTGGAGGGTGCCCAAAGATTCTTCATTAGACCGGGTCCCGAAGAAGGGTTGTCGAGGCTCCCTCTGGTAGCAGTGTACTGCTGCCCGGTTTGCAGGGGAATTAGTTAGAGTATTCCACGTGGAGCGGTTTCTGTTTCTGGGACAGTCCCTCTGCATGTGTCCCTGCTGGTTACACGTGTGGCACCTGATGAAAGATCGGGCATTGTTGTACCGTGGAGGGGTTTGGTAGTTCCTACCACCCGGACGCAGTGCTGGGTTGGGGTTAATGGTGGGAGGTGGGTTAGCAGCTCCCAAGATGGACCGTGCCTGTGCCCGCTGTGCCCTCCTGGCATCTTGGTACTCGTCTGCCCACCTGGCGGCGTCAGTTAAGATGCGCGGTTTCCGATCCCTCAGCCAGTTTTGTAAATCCGGGGTTAACCCCTGGAAGAATTGCTCCAGTAGCAGTAATTGGCGTAACTCCTCCATGGTGGTAGCTCTGCTGGCTTGTATCCAGCCTTGTGAGGCTTGGTCAAGCTTGTGTGCCCACTCCGCATGTGAGTCTTTGTCCCCTTTTTTCAATTCTCGGAACTTGCGCCGGTATGCCTCTGGGGTAATGGCATACCTTTCTAATAGCGCCTGCTTTACCTTGTCATAATTCTTGCTGTCCTCTCTGGGTACAGCCCGGTAGGCGTCTGCTGCACGCCCAGACAGTTTGCCTGCCAACAAGGGTACCCACATAGCTTGCTCTACATCATGCAAGTCACACAATCTTTCAAAATCTTGCAAGAATCCATCTATTTCGTCTTTATCCTCGCAAAAAGTTTTAAATGCATGATGTGGTATTTTTGGCCTTCCCTGGCCCACAGTTGAAACAGCAGCGGTTTCTGCTTGAGGTGAGAAGGCTTGATTCCTTTGCGCCATCACGTGCTCCTGTGCATCCGCCGAAATTATGGTCATAATTTCTGGAGATACTGGAGCGGGCCAAAATGCCAATCTTGTCCTCATTTCTCGTTCAAATGGGGTCTCCTCCATGTTTGCTGGGGGTGTAGCACTACGAGCTCGGTCTCCTTCCATTAGCTCGGCAATAAGTCTTGCTTTAGGCTTATTGCTGGCTATCTTACCCCTGGCTTCCAACAGCTCCTTTAACCCCTTAAGGACACATGACATGTGTGACATGTCATGATTCCCTTTTATTCCAGAAGTTTGGTCCTTAAGGGGTTAACATTTGCCGTTTCAATATGGTGTAGTCCGTCCCCATTCATTTCTGCATCTGTATCAATTGCCTTCTGCTTTCCAGTATGTCAATTCCAATTGTATAAACAGCGTTTTTCTTGCTGTACGGTTGGATCCCGCCGCTTGCCACCAATTGTAACGGAGGTCCAGTACTCCGACCGAGTACCTCCGCCAAGTCTGCTTCCTTGTAGCTATCAGGGACCCTGAAAACTTCAGACGACACAGGATGAAGGTTAAACAGCAACTCTTTAACGAATCAGCACACATGCAGCAAAACAACTCCTCCTCAGAGGAAAACAAAAATGACAGTTAAAGACAGACAGTGTTTGAAAATATGACAGTTATTAAGGGTTTTAAACTGGTGTTCTAGGAGGGAGGGGAATAAAACAGTCAAACTAAGTCCACAAAACAGGTTTTCTCTTCACACTCTGCATCCGTAGTGCATAGCAAAACTGCAGATCCTTTGTCAGAGCATTTAAAGGGCCAGAACCAGTCTAATAAAATCCACTATGCTCAAATAACATACAGTTCAAATACAGGCAATAATCAATGCAAAAGTCTCTTGTGGCTGCTTCTGCCACAATATCAATATCAACTCCATGATATTAAAAGCTTATGGCCTGGTGAACAAGTCTTTTCTGGACAGGGGCATGGCACATTCCACTTGTGTGGTGGCTTCCTTTCGTACTATATCAGCATGGAATCCACTTGGTCATCCTGTCACATGTTTTTCAAATGTTTGCATTTTAATGTTTTTCAGTCCAGTGGCGTTCTTGGCAGGAGGGGACTAAGATGATCCCATATGTTAGATTTGTGGGCTCTCACGGGTAAGGGAAGTAAATGAATTAGTCAGATAAAGCAGACCTTTCTTTCTAAATGAAAAAAAAAATCAGAATTAAGTTATTTGTGCAAGATAATAGAAGCCATACTACAATTTATTAACTAGAGATTAAAGTATAATCTAAAGAAAAAAAAAGTGTTGGGGTAGGGGATAAATGAAAGTACTTTAAGTCCATTGTGCCATGTGGCAGACCAAGCCTGATCAGTTCCCATCTATTTTTGCCCGACTACTATTGACTTACTTATAAACATAGGTATTTTCAAGCTGTACAGTGCATCTGACATCTGAACAACAATGCCTAAAGATCGTACACAGGTATGTACAAAGTTCTAAGAGACAGCTAAAGGAGATAGAGGATTGACTGGCAGTTTTTGACCAACCATTTCCTGGTTTGGTGAGATCCCATTGTAGTGTTATTCTAATCTAAAATCTAATCTGTATTTAATATCATCAAAACAAAATAATTGATTTTGTATTTGTTTTTTTGTATATTTATTTGAGAATAACCCCCTCTGCCCTTATCACTGATTGATTACAGTAGAGTTATAAATTCATAGTTTATAGTACATTAAAAGTTCTTTATTAAAGTGTGAAAGACAGAAACTTTATTAAGAAGCAAAGTACTAATTGTTGGTTATTACAGTGTAAAAGAATGAATCCTCTTAACTTTAATAGCTGAATGCATACTGCTAAAGAGTGGAAGACAGATCTGATACTGGAATACAATATCAGCCAACTGCAAATCTAATAGTAAAATGTCCTCGCTTCAGATGCAGGCTGTTCTCATTTTCATTTCACCCTTAATGGGATTTTTCATGGTTGATATGTTTTCTAATGGTAATTAACCTTTAATGAATGTGGTATAAAAAATTAAGTTCATCAATCTACACAGAATGTAAGAGGTTCATTACATTTAGCTTAGTTTCTCTATTCACTTGAGAAGCCTAGAAATATAGAGAAAATATTATCTGATTCCACTGTGACAAATGGGGTCCTGCACCACATTGGAATTCTGTTATCCGGAGATAAATTATGGGTCCCTCATGCATCAAAGAGGCCAGCACATCTGTCAGCACTAGGGTACACCAGCATGAAAGCAGACTGTGTCTTTCTTTGGTACAGTTATAGTGTTTGTATTACTTCTCTTGTAAATCATGAGGAAAAGCCAGTAGATACCTTATTTGATTGTTATAAATAATTTATAATGTTATTTTATGTACATACACAACAGTAATGTATGAAGATCAATTATTTGTTAAATATTTTTTGCGACTACAGTGTTCTCATGGAGCAGTCATAATGAACAATGATTGAATGTTCCTGCTGATTGCCACACTTTTAGATCTTTTCAATAGGTTTTCTTCTTTTTTTTTTTTTTTTACTTGTGCTCTCATTGTTTATTTATATTCTTATTTTCTGCCTGTGTAGTGTAGGTAGTCATCTCGGCATTGGTTTGTTGAGCTTTTAGTCTGTAAACGATAGCCTATCTCTTTCTCTTATTCAATTGATGTGTATGTAAAGATAGATTAATAATTAAATGTAGGTGTTCAAAACAAGGAGCTTTCTTGCTACTGCATTTAGGGTTGCAACTCATTTTGTCCTGATTACAAAGTTACATCTCCCATCTCTCTTTAATTCTCTGCGACTGGCGGCATTTTTTCAAATCAGCCCTAGGTTGGCCAGTTATTTGCCATGCTGCCAGTTATTGAGTGTACAACTAGAATAATGCTTGGGAGGTAGTTTGTGTGTGTGTGTGTGTGTGTGTTTTTGTGGTTTGTTTTTTTCCCCATTCTGTAATATAAATAATAAAAAATTATGGATATTTTATTGGAGATAGTAATGGTATCTCAGGGTAGTAGAGAAACTTCTGTTCATCACATCTCTAAACCCCTCAATGCCATTATAATATACACTGTTCACTATGGGTCATGTGATTTATAAATACACAATACATTATATACAACATCTTTTTATTTACTTTGTAATGCCTCTGTAAGTCTTACTTGCTCCAGTGACATCACTACCCACTTACGGTGAAAACGCATTTATGTAAATTATGTTTTCCTGTGCTGTTTTTTCTTTTGGGAACTTCTTTATGCAAATTCAATTGATTAAATTCACGGTGCTTTAAATCTGATTAGCTGAAGCAAACATGCATGCAACACATTAACATACCTGTAAAATATCATTAGAATATTTCTTGAACATAATTCCCTCTCCATAGTGCACTTTGGAGCCCATAAGGAAAGAAAGAAAAGATAGTTGTTGAAGGTCACAGGAAGCTTTCTATTAATCTTTGTGGAGCACAGCGTGTGAGGTTTTGTATTGAGAGGGCTTGTTGTGCCAACTGTATAATATATGCATTATACCAGACACTATGGCTTGGCACCTGGAACATATTTGTTTGCTGCCAAGAAACCTGGCAAGCAGCTAAACAAATGCAGAGCTCCAAATACAACGCTAAACAGATGTATTGTACCTCAGTCTCTCACTCCAGGTTAGTCTGCATTATGTCAGGTGGTAGATGTCAGAATTCTAACAAAATGGCTACTGCTAACATGGATTTAATCCAAGAACATTCTACAATGTAAAATACATTGTTAAACATCAAACTATTGAAATGTTATTTGTAAAATACATGGAGAAAGGAAATTCTAAAATTGTACATTATTTAACAATGCATTTTTCTGATGAATTAGCACAAATGGCTGCTAATATCACTCTTCCAGGAAGGAATAAATGGATGTTTTTTTGTTTTAAGATTTCCAGCTCTGCAAATATGAGCCACAGTCGTCCTATATTTGGGCTGCAGATTACTGCCAGCATCATTAAACTGGCCAGCCAAAATGAAACAAGTTTGCCTAGCATTATGGACTTTGATTCACTGATTCACTTGTCTTCTGGCAGCAAATGCTGCTATTCCTGCTTCCTATGCGGTTTTATTTTTCTTTCTTTCTTTTGTTTAGTGTAAAAAAAATAAATACAGGTTTTAGTTTTGAATAGCCTTTGGTAACAGTGCTTGTGCAATGTTTTTGACATGGACCCTAAATGTGTAACTTAGTTGATCCCTTCTTACATTTTAAAATAAGGTCTGCGACTAATTCTTTAACCCCTTAAGGACACATGACGTGTGTGACACGTCATTATTCCATTTTATTCCAGAAGTTTGGTCCTTAAGGGGTTAAATGTATTGTCACAAGTAACAAAATAATATCTGCAAAAACCCCTTTATTAGATTCATCCATGTGTCAGATTTATCTCCAATACCCCGAGGAAGGTGATTACAGTGAACCATTTATTGTGAACAGTTGCCAGAAACATGATAAACCTAATATGCTAATTCCAACCAAGTCAAACCTTTCTGTTATTTGATCACTCTTTTAACTTACTTTTCAAGGAGGCACATTCTTCTATACTCTCGCTAAAATTCTTATATTTTTCTCTGAACAAATCGAAAAAGGATACTGGTGTTTTCACTAAACTGTAAATTGTTTGGACAAGGATATTGCACATTATAGGCCACTACTGTTATATTAAAGTAGCCAAGAATTGTTCTTACTTGGCTAGTTTGGTGGAAGATATGAAGTTTTATTATGTGTTCTTGAGAAGTCTACACACATGAAGCACCTCAGCTTCGTCCTACTTGTGACAGTTTATGGAAGTGGCAATAGAAATCAGCACTTTTAGAATTGGAGGCTGAAACTTCTACCTGTCTATCAGTTAGGGTTTTTTTGCTTCCATTAGCTCCAAGGCACAGGTTCGCTAAGCTAGAGTGCAATTACCTTAGCCCCTTCTCATTGTGCTGTATTACAGTTATTTGAAAAGCATAGAAAACCTGCAACTGCTTACATGCATGCTCATGTGTAATGCAGGTTTTTTTATGGGTATATCTTTTAAATTGTATAAAAAATATAAAATTTTCCATGCAGTGTTCCTTTCACCGGCTAAGGTGAAGACAAACATACATTTATGAATTATTTCCTGTAATAAGTAATTTAGACGTTATACCTTCTCTTACCTTTAGCTAATATTAAAATCTGAAAATTAGTTACATAAACACTACCCTCCATTCGTGTGAGTAATACAAGGTCAATTTCCTAATGTTACGGCTTCCAGTATATTTTTTCTCAATGCAACATTTACACAATTTTGGAGGGATAGGGATAAACATCTTTAAAGTCAAGATGGGAACTACTTGTGGCCCTGCTCTTATGTGCAGCTGTTGTGCAAGCTCTACTTTGTAAATATCTGTGGAAGCCAACGCAAGTCATTATGGAGATGTAAGATTTGGGAACACCATGCATGCAGATGCTCTGTAAGACCTTATATGTTTCTTGGGAACATTATGCTTTATGATATTACATCCATGCCATATGTTCTGTTGATATTGGCAGTCTTCAAAGACACTTTGTGCTATCCATCTGCTATTATTTACAATACCAATGAATACAATAATAAGAGTAAGATTAAGTGGGGTGCCTTACTGTACTGAATCTTTAGTTGTTCGGTCTTGCTGCCCAGTTTTCACAAGTAGAAATCCTCCTTAGGTGATATCTGTTGGTATTGAAAGGTTTATGTGCTCACCAACTCAACTATCAATATGTCTATGGTTGGTTCTAGCAAGATCTACAGTGAAATTAATCCTCTCCATCATGCACCTGCATCTGAAAGGCTAGTTCCATGAAATATTGTCTTTCTTTATACAAATTAGTGATGTTTCCCGTTGTGAGAAATCCTAATTTGCATAGGTTTTGCGGCTGGCATATCAGTGAATTTCATTAATGGGTGGAGTATAACGGTATCTACATCAGGGATATCGGCCCACAGAGACCTTATCCCAGGCATACATAATTTTAGAGATTATTGTGATAAGTCTGTTAAAGAGCAATCCAGTCAGGTAAAATTCATGTTTCTGACTCATTATATTTTTGGACTTCAGAGGCTGTAGAGACATTGTAAACCAAATAGTAGGGTGTCCCATGTTAGGATTACAAAAGGTGTCTTACACCTTGCACAAAGAATTTGTAGTGCAATACTTATTTGTATAGCTAGGAGATGGAATGCCACAGAGCCCACCCTGGTTTATCTTCTTTATAAAATCTGTGGAAAAACCTATAGCTAGGATGACTCCTAACCATACTATAATAAAATCCTAGTCTTCTTTGCTGAGATAAATGTAACAGCCTCTTTGAGTGTGCCCACCCAATGTGGCATTTGGGACTGTACCAGAGCTGGTCATCATTAGAATTCCTTGTCAGCACACCCTCTCACCACTTCAAGCTGGTTTCTTATTAGAATTTCCCTCCACTATGATTTTCCCCCCCCCCCTTTGTTTCCTGTCTTTTGTTTTTTTTTGCATGGATTACGTATGGCAGATGTGTCAGTATAGCACTGTAAAAGAGAAATCCAAGTGCTCATGCCAATGTACAGGATTTTTCTGTTAGATGCCCAAGCATGCATGCAGGCATCATAGGATGGCAATCTCGCTGCAATAGAGAAACGCATTGGAGGGCATATCTACTAAACAGTTATTTCTAAAATATATAATCTATATATATATGTGTGTATATGTATATATACAGACAGTCCTCACTTACGACAGAGTTCCGTTGTTATGTCCTGGTTGTGAAACGAATTGGTCGGAAAGTGAAGATGCGCTAGAGAATAGGTCTATGTTTGGGGGAATCCCCCTTAACATAGACCAGCTCACAAGCGCAGGGAATCCCATGAATCTATGTTCGGGATAGATTTGCTCACTAGCACAGGGAATCTCTGAAATCTATCTTTGAGGAAAATTCATGTGACCAGCTCTCTAATGTGGGGAATCACTCGAATGACCTCGCTAGAGAGCTGGCCGTAAGTCCAAGCAGTCGTAAAGCAGGTAGGTCACAAAGTGAGGACTACCTGTATATTTATTTATTTGTATTTAGGCTGACGGGTATCTCTTTAGTACACTGCATCAATAGTTGCTTGTCTCCTGCTAAGGTCAATCACGAGGTAAAGTTAACATGCTCAAGGTGAGACTTTTTTTTTTTTTTAAATGGGTAAGATGTGGTTACTATGACAACAACTTATGCAGCATGTGTTTTTGTGGGAGTGGTCAGTATCTTTGCAAACAGAAGTTAATGGCTGTTAGCCAATAAAAATAATAGCCACAATTTTGCAAACCATTTGGTAATTAGCTACTAGTGATAGCTTACAACGCCTTTTTGCTGATAAGGCTGGTGTTGCAACACTCCTCCAAATAGATCATGCATGATCTAACATTTTTATTGGCGGTTAAACTTACTGATATATCCTCTAAAGTGCAGTCCTTACACAATCCCTGATTTATTTATTCTGCAGGAAGTGCTTGATTCTTGCTGGATCATTCAGAACACAGCTGGCTTTACAGTTGCTTCACTGTTTAAAAGTGTCTGACGTGCCCCACTTCTATGGATTGCCTTCTCTGTCAAGAACCCTCAGAGGAATGGTCCATGTAACATCATTGCCAGGCTGGAGCTCATACTGCCCGTCAACAGAACCATTTACCGTTTGTGTCAAATTGCTGACCAGCCTTCTAGAGGTATGACAAGATCACCTATATCTACGTACAGTATGCTTGTCTTGAATTTAACATGTTTGAGTGTAATAAACTATAAGCTATACATTTCCTCATTAATTATTTAATCAATTAAAATTGCTGTGTAATATTATTATTAGAAAAAAAAGGAAAACAAACACAGAACATCCAGCTGCAAAAAACAGACGTATTGGACTGCGTATGACTGGAAATGATCAAGTAGTTAAACGACAGATAAAATGCAAAAAATATACAAAATAGATGAAGAGAATCTTATAATTTCAAAACTATAAAAGTGTATGTCTCTCTTTATATGTGAACCTTCTTACACTCATGGGTAATATGTAAAAAAAAAAAAAAAAAAATAAGAGAAAAAGAAAATAAGTACAATATGTCTTCTGAGTACTTAAAAAAAATGAATAAAAATTGATATAACAGTAACCACTGTGTATCTATAAAGTAAACCATCTACAAGTGAGCTTTGATATCTTCTTTAGTATGAACTCTCTATGGACAGCAGATCAGAACATATCACGGATTTATATCCATAATCTAGCAACTCCGGTTTGTGGACGGTAAGCTCTAACCACTACTGGTATCCATTTTTTTCGAGTACTCAGAAGACATCTTGTTACTTTCATTGTTCATTCTTTATGGTATGAAGTAATGTACTATAGATTGTATCCAGCGTTTTTTGATACTGGATTAATTTTGTGTATAATATAAATTTAATAAAACAGCAATCTTTTTTGAGCATCGATTTTTGGAGTGCAGTATCATTCTCTATATATTTGTATTGATATTTTTAGGTTAATTATAGGTGGGTAACCTCGATACCTGCACCACATTACAGTTTTGAGTGCCAACATATGTATACATTTTTTATTCTTTATTGTATCATTTTCTGTTACTATTAACATTTATTTGTGTAGGTTCAAACATTTCTGTAGTTCTTGATAAATTAAGAGTTTCATAAGACTTTGTTGACAGAAACATATCAATACAGTAAATTTATAGTGTAATGACCACATGCACAAAAATGTACAAACTATCATTTTTTTCATCCTCGATTTTTATCAATTTTTTCTGTGTTTGCTCCAGATAAAACCTCTAATTAGAGCATCTTGCTTTAAAACTTTTATATTTTCACCCTAATACTACATTAGAAATACATTTTTCAAATGAATTGTAATGCATTTCAATTGGCACTATTTGTTGACGACTGTTGTATTTCAAATGCCTGATGCTTTCTTCCACTAAACAAGCAAATTGCCTAAAAAAAAAGTGTTGAAAAATGGGACATACAGTTATAAAGCTTCAAAAGCAAGGCGTAGGCATTGATTTTACAATGCAATCCAACATTGAAAAATTGTTATCGCAAAATGTTACTATCTTTTTGCAACACAATAAATTAATATATAGTATTAATACATTAGTTGATTTCAAAAGCACAGATAGTCTCGCACACTGTAATTCTATGTTTGCCTAATGAAATTACCCATTATTCACTTATTTATGTCTGCAGTGAAAACTTTTTTTGAAAATGTAATGAACAGTAAAAAAATAAATGAAAATGAAACACTTAATGCATAGCAAATTTTCCTCAAAGGAGTGCAATTGGCACTAGTAATCATTAACAACGATTAAGGTAATGGCTGTAACGCTTTAATGGAAATACTCCAATGTTTTAATATAACTGATGTCGTACTAAGTTAAAGTATACTTGGTTTTAAGAATAAAAGATATCCTAAAAGGTCTTTTTTTTACTTAAATATCCTTTGACATTCTCATGTGCAGCTCTTTTGACTAGATTATGTCTAAAAATCCATACTTGAATGAAGTTAAAGATACTGCACTGTTTTTTTGTTCTTTTTCTTTCTATGAACACTCGTAAAAGTCAAGCTACCATGAAATTGTTTTCTCTCTTATCAGATCATCTCATCTTTTTATGTGGAATGGGGAGGAAATGCTCTTTCCTATATGGGAAAAGGTGTCACAAAGAGCACCGTCTTGTGCTTGCTTCATTTGTCCCATGAGATGACAACTCAGGCTAAAAACACGGTGAGAGAGCCAAGTTTTTCCCTTTGTAAGATGGACTGCCTGGGGTCTAAGCTGTTTAAGACACTAATACAATGTATTTTTGTGTTTTTTTTTTGTGTTTTTATTTGATGCTTTGTCTAAAAGATTTGCTTCTTTCCATTACATTGTGGGAACTGTGCAAATAAACCATTGTAAATTATCTCAATTTTTTATCCATAATAATATTTTGCCACAACTGGTTTGTTAAAGAGATTTTCATCTTTTAAAATCTTCCTTTTCTACCTTTCCTCATTGTATGCAGATGGTTGTTTGAAACTGGATCTCCTTTGAGGCGCTGAAGCAAAAATACCAATTAATTCCTCCTTCTGGCATTCTTTGCTTCTTTTTTAATGTTCTGTAGCTTTGCTTTCTTTTCTTTTCCACATCTTTTCTTTTAGTTTTGTGTAGTAAATGTTGTCTGGCTTGTTACAAAGTATTTTCTTTGTAATATATGTCCTTAGTGGGTGCATTCTCTCAGACACATTTTATACAAACCACACACAATAATTTATTTAAAGGAAACTCGTTACAAAAGTGGAAATGTATTCATCAAATGAAAATTCTGATATGAACTTGTTGTACTCATGTGTTTATGTAAACATTTTAAGGCTTTAAAAGACAATTTGTCACTACTGTAATACTAGCAGGTTTTATTCTATTCATTTTATATAATACTATTGCAGTGTTTACTAGAATGCAGTGTAGGGTGAAGAAAGCACTATAATGTGAATAATGTATTGGAGGTAAGTTAAAAAAAAAAAAAAAAAAAAAGCTTACTTACCTCCACTGCGCTTCCCGGTTGTGATACCTTTGGGACACTTCTGAATGCTTGAATCTGTAACAGTGAAATGCAGCACTAGCCCATGCAAGCTTGACATTTTCTCCAGCAGTGCTTTGCATGTGCATGTTCCGTGCCTTCAGCACTGCACATATTAACGTATTTGCCTACTTTGCATATAAATGAAAACCAATAAACCATGATTTTTTTTTTTTACCACAACCTATAGCTAACCTCTAGTTGGCTGTTAGGTTGTGCTAAAATTGAGGCAGTGAGAGTTCCTGTAAGAGTGCTGCTTTTTGTTCTAAATGTATTTTTCTTGAAAAGTTTTTTTCTGTTATTTTTGTTTTATGTATGACATCAGTGCATCAACATTAGCAAAAAAAAAAAGGGTGAGACTGCTGCTTTTTGGTCAATCTTTATTTAATATCTTTTGATCAATTAAAAAACATGTCAGGAGAAAATATGCCAAACAGCAAAGGCAAATAAAGCACAAATCTGCTAATCAGGAGCTAGGATTTCCAGAAATGAAATAGAGACTTTCCAAAAAAGAGCTCATGGGAACAACAAACACATGGTGCACATAATTCTGTAGTTTCAAGATGTGAGCTAATGTGACTCGTGTAGAGCAAAGGAAGCCTTGGACTAAGTCCAGAGGCTGATCTATTTCAGTAGGAAAGGGCAGATTCTCCGCATTTTAGGGAGAGCAGGAAGAAGATAAGAAAAGCAGAGGGGAAAGATAGAAAAGGAAAAGCGCTAAGAGGCCAATGTCTGCTGGTTTGTGTAAAGTAAGAGCGATAAAGAGGCCAATGTTTCCTTGTTTGTGTAACGTATTCCGCCTCACCTTGTGGTATCAGCGCCTGTGTGGCCGCTGCGGATCCACACCAAATTATAGCCCCACGTCCGCTCACGGTAATAACAACGTCGGCATGCATGTGACATTACGCAGGAGACGCACGTGCACATTCTGGGGTCAAAGGCCGATTTCGGCCAATCAGAAAAGTAAAAGGCTTATTTAAAGCATTTTTACTTTCCCTCATTGCCCTGTCGTGGTTTCCCGAGTGGTTGTCCGAGAGTGTATTTCTGAGCATTTATTCGGTGTCCCCGACCTCGGCAAGTACTCTGACTATTCTTTGGTACATTAAGTCCGACCATTCTAATGCCCGGTAAGACATTACCTGTTGGTCCTAGGTGTGATGCAGTTCTACGTGCTGGATCAACTTTTAATACTGACAGTTTGAGATTCATGCCAGTCAATTATGCAAAGTAGGTGTGTCACCCTGTATTATATTTTAAGAGAGGGCAGGTCCAAAGCACCTTTTAATTTGGAAAAACAGGTGTGAGTGTTTCAGCCTAGGCTTCTTCCCTGTCCACACATAATGAACAATATGAGAAATAAGTATTTAAAAAAAAAAAAAAAAAAAAAGTCTTACTGAATCCATATGGGGCTAGTTTGCACGAGGTACAGTAATCTTGGAAGAATATTAATTTTAACAAAGCTAATGCGTCCCAGCCAAGAAATGTTAGGAAAAGCCCATGCCAACAGATTTTTGGATCTCTATAGGATGTAAACATTAAAGTGGGTAGCTAATGGTCATTACCCAGCTAAAGCTAAGGTTCACTGACATATTTTATTTTGTACAGCTGCTGAAAAGTTTGAGAGGTTTGTTTGTGATATATGTATGTTCTTCACTGCAGGATTGGGTGCATCTCTGGTCTTTACCATACGACCATGGGAGTGATGAGCAGGTTATACCTCGGTTGGGTTTGGAATGGCTAATTCCTTTATGGGTAGACCGAGACCCAGAGGTCAGTAAATTAAAAATGATCATTGCGTATTCTCAATACATTGCAACTTTTCCAGCAGTCATTAACATTAAAGAGACTCTGCAGGGTCACATTAGAACTAGATAATTTGTTCACTTAAAACTAAACAGAAAATAATTTGTATGTATGCTTGATTAATGAAATTCTACATCAAGCATAAACTATATGTGTATCTTACATTTACAGGTTATTCATAAAGCAGTAGATTTTCCGGAATTGACTTGCTAACTTTAGGGCAAAATAGCCAACCTTGAAAAATAATTCACAAGACATTCATGCCTTTCAGCTTCTTTAGTCTTACCGTTGGAATTTACTTTGATTTATTAACAATTCTCACTTTATTGAATAACCCTGACAGCTTGTGAGACTGAACAACATGACTCTCTTTAATATGTCTTTAGGACATATTGGAATAATAAATAAAGGAGCATAAATATTAATGGCATCACATGCTTTAGAATATAATAGCTGATATTAGCACGCTGATACATTATACAAACATAATAGAATCCAATCTGTATCTCTTCATTTTTTTGTATTAGGAAGGTTAAATGAATGCTAAGTTTTCAAATAATTAAAATGTTATAAAATAATAAAATTGAAAAGACTACTAGCATTGTCCTTTTATTTAAAGACTATTCTTTCTCATCATGTTGTGGATCAATTAGAGCTTGTTTAAAAGTAAATTCATGGATTCTAGACTGGAGTTTAATTACTATTAAATTATCTCAAGATTATTTTCTGGATAATTTTAGAAGAGACGTTTATTTTGTAGAAATGAAGTAAACATAAGAGCAGAGATAATTGAATGCTTCACAGACAGAATATTCGAAGCAACTTTAAAAAGAAACAAAGCATTAAATTATATTAGGCACACGTTTCATGACAAAAATAGAATATTCAATGAAATGTCGTTTGCTCGCAACACTAGGTTTTAAGCAACTTTTTTTCTTCTTAACTAAATGATGTGATATATCTCTGATGTGTTACTTCTGCTCATTTTTTACTCAAGGGAGAAGAATGTTAGAACAAGGAGACTTTGCATCTTTAATTTACTTAGTAATTAAATGTCATTGACTTTTTTCTGACCCTTCACAGTATGATCAACAGTGGTGAACATCTGCTTAAAGATTTCTCTTTTTCAAATAGCTCAATAGCTCAGAGAATTTAAGGTTGCAGAGCTACCATACTAAAGAAGTACTGTTACAGACCTCTAATTTAAATGCTTTTATGCATAGTGTATATTTATAAATGTATAAATTTAACATGAATATTGGAATCTTGTTTAATTATTTAATTGTTGTTATTTTCATTACTTGGACTAATTATTTCATACTTCTACTGATAAAATATTTATACAGTTTTAGTGATTCACACAGGCTAGCTGTGATATATTCAGGTAAAAGAGAAGTGTAAAAGTTACATGTAATTTTTTTTATTTTTTTTTTAGATATAGTTGCTTGTTTTTGTAAAGGCTTGGTTATGTTATTTAGTAATTATAACATTACTTTAGCATTTGAAGACCTTTTGTTCCTATAGACTATTCTATATCTTTCCGTTAAATCCATTATCAATAATTGAAATGTAGAGAAAAGATGAGAACCGGTGTAACCGCAGGTGGTTCCCTTATTTACCACTATAATGTCTTAAAGCATAGAACTTAGCAGGGCTAACCATACAGATATCTTAGCCATAATTTTATATAGTTAGTAAGAGATCCTCTATTTACATATATAAATAATTGAGAATACAGTATAAAATAAGGATTGTCTTGGAAGCAATAGTTTTGTCTTTTAGATATTTATTATATAAAAATATAAATATAGACATATAAAATCCATTATAGCAAAGTTTATAAGATGAAATTAAATGCTTTGCAAATATCATTAATAGGTTAACATACCCTTCTGAACATGTCATCATGTCAGCCTCTCAGTCATTTTAAGATGGAGCAGCGTCTGTCTCCAAGTCTCTCCTCTGTGTCTTAACATTTAAAAAGTACACCTATTTATATCTTAGGTGTCGTCATTTTACGGTCACTGTAGTTCATATATGAAAAAGTTACTTTTTTTACTTTATTCATTTTAGGACCACCCTTAATTTGGCAAACATACAAGGCCATAACTAAAGGGTGCATACGTCATGGAAATTTTCCTGACTTAGTTCAAGATGGCACCTTAAAGTCTGAATAGCTTATCTGTTGTTTATACTAAGACGTAAGTGCACAGTCGTGGGAGATTCCCGGATTTGGGGAAGTTCCACTAACTTGGGGTTACCACAGTATATTGTGTACTGAAAGAGTCGTAGTATAGCCTTGAAGCTTGTTTATGCATTATTGTTATTGTAATTCGTCTGGGACAAAATGGCGCAAACATAATATGCACTGAGGTTATTGCTTAAAGAAACATCTATGAAAAACAATATGTTCCATTTCTAACACCTTGTCAATTTGCAATATCTCTTAAAGACAAAGTACACAGTTTAAGAAATACAACATTTCATTCTAAAACTTGTAATATTTGCATTTGCCCAAAACACCCTCTCCATTAAACTGTGGGCATTGTAGACCATTTCTTCCTTAAATTAGTAAACCAAAGTTCTCCAACAGTCTTTCGGTTTTTGTGCTCCCAGCATCTTTGATCATTGTTGTAACAGTAAAATATCCGTAGTGTGATCTTTGCATGTAAAGGTGGTTGATTAAAATGAGCAAAGCTTTTGTCTGGGAAAGAATTGAAAAGAACACCAGGTTACAGAGTAAGATATTCTTGGATAGAGCCGGATACGAATTGTAATCCAAAGTTAAAAGTGGTAATTGTATTTGTAATCCAAAGTCTTTAAAAGCCCGTAGAAGTTTACATTCCTTAGATACATTGCTGGAGGTTGTGTTTGTAGAATAGCCGGGTATTTGTTGTAGAGTATAGGTTGTAGAGTTCAGCTTTCCAAATATTTGGCTAGAATTGGTTGCAGATATTGAATCAGCATCATCTGTTATCACCGTGGTGATGGTGTTGGTATTTGTCTTTGTCTTTTCTTGTTTGTTTTGTTTTTTCCATGAAACATTTTTACACCGTTTATGATGTGTATAGATTGGATACTCTCCGATATTCTTTTACGGAATAAATTAATTGACAGCATTTCCAAGACATTGTCTTAAGTGACATGGATCCCATTATAGTAAATGTTATGCTGATACAGCAATCGGAGTGGATTTAGAATAGTTGCTAATTGGAAATATGACGTTAATTATCTTTCTTTGACCGGTTAGGGAGAAGACAACTTATTCCCTAGTTATTAGTGGCTTAAAATACCAGAAACACCCAAAAATTGTCTTAAAAACATTTTTTTTTTTTTTTTTTAAAAACCAAGATCTGACAGCCATTGTTGAAAGTTACGTTTGTGAGATTGGATGCTTAATAATGTGAATTTTAATTGTTTAAGTATATTTTTCAGTGGCTGTTGGGTGTAACTTAAGATGATTTGGATATTGATTATTTCTAAAAGTGAGTTAAGAAAGCACTCAGATACAATATTGAAGGTATTTATATTTTAACTCTACCTTTGTATAGGTGGTTTTATGAACCTTTAACCATCACAAACCAGGCTTTTTTAGATGTTGTTTGGGAAACTCTAATCTGGCCTTCCTGTTTTTGAGGCTCACCAATGGTTTACATCTTGTGGTGAACCCTCTGTATTCACTCTGGTGAAGTCTTCTCTTGATTGTTGACTTTGACACACATACACCTAACTCCTGGAGAGTTTTCTTGATCTGGCCAACTGTTGTGAAGGGTGTTTTCTTCACCAGGGAAAGAATTCTTCGGTCATCCACCACAGTTTTTTTCCGTGGTCTTCCGGTTCTTTTGGTGTTGCTGAGCTCACCGGTGCATTCTTTCTTTTTAAGGATGTTCCAAACAGTTGATTTGGCCACCCCTAATGTTTTTGCTATCTCTCTGATGGGTTTGTTTTGTTGTTTCAGCCTAATGATGGCTTGCTTCACTGATAGTGACAGGTCTTTGGATCTCATATTTAGAGTTGACAGATTCCAAATGCAAATAGCACACTTGAAATGAACTCTAGACCTTTTATCTGCTCCTTGTAAAAGGGATAATGAGGGAATATCACACACCTGGCCATAGAACAGCTTAGCAGCCAATTGTCCCATTACTTTTGGTCCCTTGAAAAGTGGGAGGCACATACACAAACTGTTGTAATTCCTACACCGTTCACCTGATATGGATGTAAATACCCTCAAATTAAAGCTGAAAGTCTGCAGTTAAAGCACATCTTGGTGGTGTATAGAGCCAAAGAGATTAGAATTATGTTGATGTCCCAATATTTATGGACCTGACTGTATATTCGGTATGCAGTATCTATGTAAAAATTAAATGAAATGGCACTTCGCCAGATTTAAGCCATATTAAAAAATCCATAAGTAATATTCCCCATGATAGAAATCTCCTGAAATACAATCTAGTATAGTATTAGTTTGGTGCCAGGGGTAAAGGTATACCTTATAGCGTCAAAACCGTACTGAAAACATATCTAGTACATATTAGCCACAGAAATAGACAGGTAGCTGGGAAGGAGGTTAGGAGTGATGGAATTTAGTGGGCAATGAATCCCTACTAAATAAACTTAACCAATTTTCCACCTCCACCCGCCCTACTGCTTCGTGGCAGTCCCCCTATTCATCTAACTACTGATAACTTAACAAGCTACATGAAAGGTTAAAGCATTGGAATCCCGGAGTAAAAAAATTCAGTAGCGTCCGCTCGACACACATTTCGGGCTTGAAATGTGCCTTTCTCAAGTGCAATGAGGTTAGTCCCGATCTCCTGATATTTTAAAGGAGTAGGGCACGCCTCTTAATTACGTCATATATCCAATCACCAGCGGCGGTAATGGTATCCAATTGCCGATATTGGGATTATCTCGGCTAGAATCTTGCAAGTAGGTTAACCCCTGACTTACCAGACATACTGGACTTGAAATTGTCAGCAGGTTAAATCATACCTTACCAACCAAGTTTATAGTTTCAGATTATAAATTTATAAACTCCTTAGCAATCATTCTTATGATTAGGATAATCATCCACTATTTTGATCGTTCCTTTAGAGTACATATGTAAGCCATAGTAAGATGTGTATTAAAACGCATATTTATTTTGTATTAGTGTCTCCGAGATAGTTAGCTTTCTTGACATCGGTCATCCGTGAAACTCTAAGGGAGTTAAATAAATTTGGGCTTAAAATAATCTTTTATTAAATATAAGTGAATCAATGCTATTAAGGTTAGTAGTCAATAATTGAAATATCTTAGTATGTTTTTAGGTACTTCCAAGCAATAAGTATTTCCAGTTTGTGGACAGTCATAATGCTTGACTTGCCCTTTTTTATGTTAGATGCAAACACGCACATCTCCTTAACTAATTTGTTTACAGCTGATTTGTAACAAATAATTGCCCTCTTTTGTTTTTTTTTTATGCCAATTTTATTCTAGGTAAGATTTACCAGCCTGGGTATTGGGTCAGCGCTGACAAGCCTTAAAGAAGGCTGTGTGATATTGTCAGATAGCTGTCAGAACATTTCCGGAGGCTTATGGGGAACAGTGATCAATATCATCCTTGACCAATGTGAATGTAGCATGGTGCGCAAAGAGGTAAGTTTGTTTATGTGACATATTTTCATAGATTATTTAAATAAAAATTTAGTGAATCACAAAAAACATAATGGTAATATATATAAATGAAGAAAGTTACCAATAAAATGTAATTATGCATTTTAACTTGATATATCTGTGCCGATTGTATATATTTATATATTGATTACCAACTTCATAGAGTTAAGAATGTTAATTATCCAAAACAATTACCGTAATTGTCAGTTGTACCCATAGTCTTGAAGTTGTAATATTTCCAGTTTACAGAAATCTTGCATTTTTCTTGCATTTAGAAAGTTTCTGGAGCTGGGCATAGTGACAGCTGCAAAAAATGTTCATTTATATTGCTTTCCTTTTCACCCTTGTCATGTTAAAGCTGGAACAGCTGCATCCCTTAGTAGCCATTTATCTTCCTTCTGACAGCTAATTTGTATACTGCAACATACCAATTCTCATGTATGTTATTTATAAAATGTCTGTCTGTATTGTTATTATAAGTCAATTGAAGCACCTGTTTTAATTCGAAACAGTCTTTTGCACAATATAACGTGAATTTAATTAACAGCTTGTTTTCAGAACAATAAATCCACTTATTGAACCCTTTGAATCAGTTGTGCAATGACATGCCTGACTGCACTTGATCGCAGTTTCAGCAAGATGGCAATGTTGATATCTTTTTGATTTTGTTGTTTTCTTTCAGGCTGCTTTTATAATCCAGAACTTGCTTGTCAATCCCATGCCAACAGATTTGGAAGATTCCAAAGAGTATGCTCTTCAGGTTAGTAAACTAATTCTTATAGACCATATGGAACTTAATGAACGCTAGTTTTTATATGTTGGATATCGATATTAATACAAGAGCCTTTAAAATATGAAGGAAACAAACAAACAAACTACCATTATGAGTGTTTACAGACCTCGTGGTTTAGTGAATTTGCGTGATGATTTGTGTGTTGTTGCTATGTACAGGGCTGGATGGTTTTGCTTCGCATAAACAGTATAACACAAATGACATGTGACACAATCAGTTTGAAAGTAAACATACAGGGTTATTCACTTAAGTGAGAATTCAAAATGAAGTCAAGGAGAATTTCAAATTTAAGCCCAAATTAGCCAAACTGGAAGCATAGCTGATTTAGAAATGTTTTACATTTTGGTCTTAAATTTGAAATTCACTCTTAATTTTCTCTTTAATGAATAACCCTGGTAATGTTATGTATTGTGATTAAAGTGTTTATTGAAAACATTTCAATGCAATAAAAATAAGCATGAAGAAATGGACAATCGGTCATCATACAGAAATTCTGAAGGGAAATACATTTGGGCTTAAAAGAATCTTTTATCAAATATAAGTGAATCAATGCTATTAAGGTTAGTAGTCAATAATTGAAATATTTACATTTATAAAATGCGTTGGTATTTGGTCATATGAGGAGACAAAGAGACAGAGGAAACAGAAAAGAGGAATGGAAGGGATGAAATGAAAAGGTATCACTCCAGTCAGTCAGAAGGCAAACCCCCTCTACATGCGGCAGTCCCCTCTCCCCACCCCTCAAGCCGATGAGCCAGAGATGGTAGAGAAGGCGAAATCTGAGGAGAGAACATCTCCATCTAGTGATAACAAATTAGCAAAAAGTCCTCAATATTCTCATGGATTGCTGTTCTCAGATTTTCTATTTTAATCAGGTACCATCTTTTAGCATCTGTTGTGAAAGAATTGACCTTAATTCCAAGGTTCAAGCTTATAGGTGTCATATTAGATATCCTATATTAAGCCTTGGTAAGAGGGACAGTTTTTCTAGCCCAGTGAAACACCCTGGACATAAGTTTCTGTAAAGAACGAGCTAAAGTGACCTATGTGTAATCTCTATTGAGGAGTGCCACCAGTGGATCCTAGGAGTGGGTGATCCAAAGACACTGTTAAAGTCTCTCAAAAAGATCATCCCAGAAGGGTTTGAAATCTTTATTAGCATCACAGGATTAACTGATAAACTCAGAAAGTTAGTAATCAAGTACAGTTGTTGGACACATGTGAGTTGCAGAATCCAGCTCATATCCAAATGCATGTACATATCTGAATGATGGGTTTATGAAATGGACAGATCCAAAACCATTCATGTTGACTTAGGAAAACTAAATATATTTTATTATTGTTGAAAACTTAACTACAGACTTAATTCGCATTATTTTGCAATGAATATAGATACAGTTATAACTATTTCAGTGCATCTCCCAGTTTACCTCTACCTGGGCAACCATTTTAAGCTTTTATTAAAGGGAAACTCCAGTGCCAGAAAAATGATCAGTTTTTCTGGCACTGGAGGGTCCCTCTCCCTCCCACCCCCCAAACCCCGGTTACTGAAGGGGTGAAAACCCCTTCAGTGACTTACCTGGGAAAGCGGCGATGTCCCTCGCCGCTGTCTCCGCCTCCGCGACGCTCCTCCTTGTGATTACGTCGGCCGGTGGGCGAGACTAATCTCGCCCACCAGCCGAGAAGACCTAATGCCGCGCATGCGCATTACGTCTCCCCATAGGAAAGCATTGAAAAATCATTTCAATGCTTTCCTATGGGGTTTTGAGCGACGCTGGAGGTCCTCACACAGCGTGAGGACGTCCAGCGACGCTCTAGCACAGGAAACCTGTGCTAGAAACTAGGAAGTGACCTCTAGTGGCTGTCTAATAGATAGCCACTAGAGGTGGAGTTAACCCTGCAAGGTAATTATTGCAGTTTATGAAAAACTGCAATAATTACAGTTGCAGGGTTAAGGGTAGTGGGAGTTGGCACCCAGACCACTCCAATGAGCAGAAGTGGTCTGGGTGCCTAGAGTGTCCCTTTAATTAGCTACCCACTAAGATCATACCAAAAAAAAAAATAACGTGGCAAAATATTGAACTTATGTTATGTATGGTAAACCATATCTTAACATAAGAGTTCATATTATCATGGGGGAAAAGAGGCTGGCTTTAGAATTTCAGTTTCCAGATTCATATAAAATTGCCAATGCCCTTCTAGGTATCCCATAATGTTACAAGCATCAAGAAAAACATTTTAAAATTATAATTAGGTGGTATTTTATTTCTGCAAGATTAAAGGGAAACTCCAGTGCCAGGAAAACAATCAGTTTTCCTGGCACTGGAGGTACCCTCTCCCTCCCACCCCCCAATCGCCGGTTACTGAAGGGGTGAAAACCCCTTCAGTCACTCACTTGAGGCAGCGACGATGTCCCTCGTCGCTGTCTCCTCCTCCGCACCGCTCCTCCTTCTGATTCCGGTGGGCGAGACTGATCCCGCCCACCGGCCGAGGAGACCTAATGCGCATGCGCGGCAATGGCGCGCATGCGCATTAGGTCTCCCCATAGGAAAGCATTGAAAATGAATTTCAATGCTTTCCTATGGGGAAATGAGCGACGCTGGAGGTCCTCACACAGCGTGAGGATGTCCAGCGACGCTCTAGCAAGGAAAATCCTTGCTATAATCCAGGAAGTGACCTCTAGTAGACAGCCACTAGAGGTGGAGTTAACCCTGCAATGTAATTATTAATTAATTATTAAAAAAACTGCAATAATTACAGTTGCGGGGTTAGGAGTAGTGGGAGTTGGCACCCAGACCACTCCAATGGCCCTTTAAAGATTATTTTTCCAAATTCTACCGATTGGTGTTGGAAAAACCGTGGTGAATTGAGCTCCATGACATATATACAGTGGCAGTGCAGTAAAATAAAACCGTTTTTGAAATTGATGCACACGTTAGTTAAATCAGTTATTCCATCAATTGTAATATTCTCTCCTAAAATAGGACTGTTTACAGTTAACACGTCAGAAAATAAATATAACTGGTTATATTTTAAAAGCTGCAAAATCCATTATACCTGTATATTGGAAACCATTTCTAAAATAGGAGGCTAGTGGCCAGCTCATAACATATGAAAATTAGCTAGCTACTATACAATTTATGCCTTTTTCAGTTGAACTAAAACAGGAGTGGCTTACATGGGAAAATAATATTAAAAAGAAAAATCAAGTTTAATGCATTGTTGAGATAATTAGTATTTTAGCTATATGCTATTTTTTTTGTATACATTATATTGTTATAAGCCACGGTAAATTATGGAGCGTTGTAATAGACTTTACGTTGGTCAAAACATGAGATTTGTTTCAAGTCGTTTTTCCCTTTTTATTGTGTTTATATTGTTAAACGTTTGTATTGATGTTCTATATTTTTTTTTTTTTTGTAACTGCAAAAAACAATAAAGCAATTTTGAAAATGAAATAAAAATTACAATTTAAAGCATGCATGCATTTAATTATGCGTGTTGACATTGGGGGTATATCTAATCAGAGCTAGCAATAGATGTATTTCTTCTACTTGCAGCCTTTGCTAACCCCCCTCCCCTTCCTCCCCCTCCTCTTTTTCCTACTTTTATTAGCATTCCAACATTCAGGTGACTATTCCCCCTATATATGGTGTTTACAGACAAAATACTGTATCAGAGTGAGAACAGTTTTCTAGAAACTTATTTTATTTTATTATTTTGCAGAACACACTTTACATTTGCGTTTTCACTCTTAGTTCAGTTAGAAACAATGTACAGACCATATGGTTATCTGTGTGATTCCTATGTCACAGCAGGCATTATTTTTCCTCCCAACCTTGGGCTTATTTGTGTACTATTTCCAGGCAGTCAGTCAGGCAATAGCTGCTATGGTTAATAAGATGCTGTCCTGTTGAAGATTGTTCTTTCTGTTAAGCTTCAATTACACAGATTCTATGTTTGTCTTTTAGCAGTCAAGCACAAAAAGTGCTTATGTTGATATTTCTCTTCATAACTATGCAAAGTTACTGCTTTTCACTTTCTCTTGATTTACATTTCCATATGATCAAGCTTGCTTAGTTTGCATTTATGTACCATGCAAAATAAGAGTTTTAAATCCATCTTACCTGATTCTTAATTACATAGCTAACATATTTTTTGTTGCCATAATTCAGGAAAAGTAGCATGGAAATATAAATCATATAAACATTTGTTTTCATTCAAAATGTGGATTAACAAAAGAAGTGAAATGAGTTGGAATAATGCACAGCATGCATTGTACTAATTTTGGAATATTAAATCTAAAATAAGAATTATTTTTGTTAAATGACTTGAAATGCATCCTCAATATTTTGTGTTTTATGCAATGTTTCAAGGGGTGCTTTAACCTTTAGATGATGTAGTGGTTATGGTGCAATGATGAGAAGTCCCCAGTTTCTTTTTTTTGTTTGTTTTTTTGTTAGAGGGGTGTCAAGCCGTTTACAGCAGTTTCACAAAAAATGGGTTATCCCAAGGCACACCTTCTTCACCGACATTTTTTCCTCCTTATTAAGTCCAGATATTAGTATAAGTTTACATTCTTTGTCCATGCCAAATTGTTGTTAAACCATTAAATTATTCTGGATTGTGACAAGCTCCCTAAATTTCTAATTTCCAACCTACAATTTGCATATGGCCCCAAAAAATATTACCGGTACACTACTGCAGGGTTGTCTCAGTTAATTTTAATACCATGAGGCTTTTTTCAATAATGTTTTCTAAGGGTACAGTCAGGTCACCCCTTAAAGTGTCCAACCTGCTTACATGTTATGTTTTTTCCACATACATTGTTTTTTGGGGGGGAGATTTTATAATTTCCAGATATTTTAGTCAATTTTAATATGTGCATGGTGTGACAAATTACTGGGAAAAGTTATAGTTGATTTAGATAGTTTCTCCTTTTGTGCATTTTGGGTGCCAGGAGTAGATAATTTGGAAAAGCTGTCAGGTGCCTTGCCTCCGTGCCACTCGCGGTGGCGGCCTTGCTTACTCTGTCACTGCGTGCTGCGCCATCTGGTCCCTGTCCACGGCGTGCGGCTGTCCCCACCGCCGTGCTCCAGACTTGACAGTGTTTCTGTCGCTGCACACTCCAGAGCAGCATCCTTATATATGTGCCAGACCGGTCATGTAACCCGGCACACAGTGATGACCACAGAGGGAGGGACGAAACTCCTCCCACGTTTTGTGGTTAACACTAATTGGAGGTTAGCCAATCAGACACACCCTGTGTGTATATAAGCTATCCTCCTCCTTGCCTCAGTGCCCTGTTGTGGTCTTTGTTTAGCCCAATAGCGCGTTATACTCTGTCTGATTAATTGGTTACCGAACTTTGGCTTGTCTTACGTTTACTGTGTTTTCTCTGCTTCCTGACCTCGGCTTGTCTCTCTCTATTTTCCTTTGATCTTGGCTTGCTTTGACTATTCTTTTGCATAGCTCGGCCATTCTAAGGACTGGTATTGCAGTTCTGTCTGTTGTGTCCTGTCTGTGTGTTTAGGTTCCCTACCAATCGTGACAAAAGCATGTTGGTGTGATGCTCCAAACCACTCACTATAAGTGTGACTGTGTGCACAGAAAATCCAGTCCAGGGCCGATGCTAGGATTTCTGCAAAGGTCCATTTTGCCGCCCCCTCATGAAAGTAAATATAAACGCAAAGAGGTTTATTCACTAAACTCTGAATTGCAGTGAGTTGAAAACCAAATTGCAATATTTAAGCAAAAACAGCTGAACTGTGACTGTAGCCAAATTGGAGAATTCTTCTAGATCCGCTATTTTGGCCTAAATTTTGCCGTATGGTTTTCAGTTAGGTCTGCCTAATAAACACATACTGCTTAATGCATACATCCATACACACACACTGCTAAATACCTATAACAACAAATGATACCGCACTCTATATTAAATAATGCTGTAGAGCTGATTCTTGCAAATATAAATTTATTAAATATCTAAAGATAATGAAATATCTCGAAAAGTATTATTGATGGCAAAACGTATCTACAATCTCACCATGACACCTAAACAATAATAAATATATACACAGTAAGCCCCCAATATAAACCGAAAATGACAATAAAGCAGCGTGCACAGAGGCACTGAATGATAGAGAGCCCTCTATCTGCTATACACAATGTACACAAGAGTCCATCAATAATGTAGAAAAAATGTATGTTGAAAATGAAAAAATGTCCAAAAAGTGAAAAAGGAAGAAAAAAAGGAAAATAATAAAAATATAAGAGAAAAATATTTACAAATATGTGTACACTGATAATTGTATATAGATGTTGCTCCAAATGCTTAATGGTTAGATCTCACCACAATTAGAAGTCAGAGGATTCCCTTTATCGTCTTCTAGTTGTATCTGTGACTGAGGGATTATCTCCGGTCTATGACAGGATAGAGGGACGTCCAGTGAGTCCTCCCTTGTCCAATGCGTCCTCCTATATCTTTCTTTGTTTGCTGGATGCTGTAGAGGGTCTCTGTTTGTCGTCGGTGGGGTGCTGTAACGGGCTGCGCGCTCGGAATCCAACGATCCCTTCAATGGCCCTATCGGGAGTGAGTGTGAGATGCTTTTTATGTCTCTTTGGCGCGCCCGCCCTTTCTCGCGGGTCGCGCTGTGATGACGTCACACATTGATCGGCATGAATGTGCTCCGTAAAGCGGAGTTTTCAGAATAACTTTATCAACATATTTACATATTTACAAACTCTCAATCCTCTTCCCGAATACCCAGAAAAGACTCTAAACATGTTAAAAATAAAATAAAACCTAAAACCAAGATACTAGTACGTTATATATTTATGGTTGTAAATTGATAATAACTAAAAGGGAAAAATATTGTTATAAAGATCATATGTCGTTTCTATTGTAGTAAGATAATATGGCCGTTGTCTACTCCATATCATTTTTAAAGAGACACAGTCCCTTTATTAAGTCCTCTGTTATTTAATCATGACTGTTTGATTTCCCTATTATAGAAGATATTTGTAACTCAGAAGAACTTTTTTAAGAATGTAGTTTACGTATGTCGTCGAATTGGTACTGGAACTCTTATGTCACGTAAGCGAAAAATTAATTTGTTGCTGGTAATATTATTTCAAGAGTATCCAAGAATATATACCAAACGGTTTGAGTGAGGGAATATCTACCTCTTGGGGTAAAACATCTAAACAAAGACTAGTACAGAAACATTCAGTCTGCTATCAAATAGTTAAGACAAACATTTACATCTTACTATTCCCATGACACCAATTAGTCCTTGATGGTGTGTCTATAACGTACTGAAACATTGTAGCAGCTTCTCAGAGATAAATACCCTGCCCACTTATGAAGTAGAAATGTACTCATAAATACCTATATCCATACACACACTGCTCACTGCTTAATACATGCATCCACACACAAATACTGCCTAATACCTACATCCATAAACACACACTGCCTGATACTTACATCCATACACACACTGCCTAATACATGCATCCATACACACATACTGCTTAATGCGTACATCCATTCACACATACTGCTTAATCCGTACATCCGTACACACATTTTGCTTAATGCGTACATCCGTACACACATTCTGCCTAATACGTGCATCCATATACACATACAGCTTAATACCTACATCCTTACACACATACTGCCTTATGCATCCATACACATACTGCTTAATGCGTACATCCAAAAAACACACACTGCCTAATACATGCATCCATACACACACCCTGCCTAAGACATGCATCCATACACACACACATACTGCCTAATACCTACATCCATACACACATACTGCCTAATACATACATTGTACATTGAATACATAATTTATCGCTGTGATAGATTATGTATTCAATGCATTTGGTGAATTTAATTAAGACTAGCACAGATGAGCACACTCACAGACACACACTGACAGATACACTCACTGACAGATGCATACTCAGTCACTGACAGGCACACACTCACACACACACATACATTCACTGACAGAAGCACACTCACTGACAGACACATACATACAGACAGACACATTCACTGACAGTCAAACACACTTACACATTTTTTTTCCCGGCAAATTCAGCCTCTCTTCCTCCACAGGGTCCAGTGTGGGCCAGCTTCTCACTCCTCCAGCATGCTGTTTGGTATGCTGGGGCCAGAATTACGTCATATTCTGGCTCCCGGCATCACAGATGGAGGAGTGAGAAGCAGTAAGAACGCCCACACTGCCGCCTGCCTCCTGTCCCCCTCTGTCCCCCTCTCCTCCGTCCGGCATTTCACAGCAGAGCAGGCACCTGCAATCAAGGTCAGCAGGTGCCTGCTGTGCCATTCCTTAAAAGCACTGCAGATGGCCACCTCCTGGGCCCCTGTGACAGGGCTCCCCCACCTTCGGGGCATTGGTGCAAAAGACAGGACGGCGGCCTAGGCGAATGCGTAGTTCGCCTAAAGGTGGCGCTGGCGCTGGCCCTGGTCCAGGCCAGGTTTTTTTTAACTTACTCTTTCTGTACATTGTAATTAAGACTTCTTGCATCCCCAGTGCTGAGCCAAATGTGTGACGTTTAGGACAAAGTGAAGTCATTTTCGTGATTTGATGAAGTGAAGAATTGCTAAGCTGTGTGAATAGTACTTGAACATTCACATGTTTTCCTATTGTGATTTCTAATAATTGCTATAAGTCAAATCGGCTCTATAGGATATAATTTTTTTGTGACTCTACAAATCAAGGGTTTATCATAGCCATGTAATCAGAAACGTGTAAGAAAAGGTGTGTGATAACCTGAAGTTGGTCAAACTTCCAATATAACCTAGCGAGTAGAAATAATTCACCTAATTGTGCATTCGATAGTAGTATTGTTATTATTTATTAAGCGCCAAGAAATTCTGTAGCACTGCACAATAAGTGGACTAACAGACAAGTATTTCAAAAAGACGAGTTGAACTCACAAGAACAGTGTTACATTCTAGAGGAAATAGGGTAAAATGGCACAAGAGGTTAGGGTCCAGCATGTTTATTTCTTAAAAGTGTATGCTACTCTGTTAAAAGTAAAGAGAATTCTTAGTGCTACTTTTTTAGCATGCTCATGCAAGAATTAAATTCCTAATGTTCAGCAAAAGTTTATTTTTTTTTTCATTTAAGACTTCTAACAATAAGTCCCAAACTTCTGTTTAATAATTTATATTAGTAGTTAAAACAGAATATCCCATTCCATCTTTGCCATTTGCCACAGTAAAAGCTGACATTCAAGCTTAAAACACATTAATGTTCTTTACTGCCATATTCCCAAAAGGGGCTGTTTGTGAGGATCCAGTCGGCAAATTACACTTTATCAGTTACTAGAAGTAAAGTAATGATGTTCTATTTGTGAGTGTTCCTCTAATTACATATATGGAGAAGTCAAAATACTTTCACATAATTATTAAAAATTATTTAGTAATAATTGCATTCAGGACACGTTCCCATGAGTATTAACATCTTGATTTACGATGCAGTTGTCATATTAAAGGTTTGTTTTATCTGCTTCTTGTATATTCCTTTTCAATAATTTTTGTTGTTGCATTTACATGCAGGCTGTCAGTGACTTACATCTACCTGATCCACATTGATTATATTTAAATATTGTTCTTAATTTGTACTTGGCCTCAAATAATGTAGTCATAGTCATATTTTCATGGTATTGCTGTAGGTTTTCTTTTCAGGACGCTTATAAATTCCACCCTCTCTATTTGGATTAGACTTAAAATTGCTGCCCAACATTTAGTAGATCCAATATGTTCCCAATTTGGAATCCGTTAACTACGCACATCCACTTAATGCAGTCATGTTCTACAGAATGAATAATGCATGTTTCATGTAAAAGGGAATGTCATAACTTTATGCTCCTGTCTTATTCCAAGAATTTGTTGTAATTTTCTCGAATCCTCCTCATTGTGACCTCCTGAAACATTGTATACCATGCTGTTTGATTGTAGACAGATGAAGACTCATAGAACTTGGTATTAGAGTGATCATGTTCACTCTTGTCTCTAACATGGTTTAATTGATGTCAACTTTTTACCTGTGGTATTCCAGTTAATATTTAATTTTTTTTCTGAGATCATCAGGAACATTTTCATTTGATTATGATTCCTTTACTGATCTGTACCTCACTAAGCGGAAATGTTTGAATCTAGAATACCAGATCTGATTATCCAAGGTGTTCACATACTTTTAAACATGAAAGTTTAATAGGGTAACAGTCTGTTCCATAGAGAAATGGGAACGTATGGTTTTGTAATCATTATTTAATCATCTTCTTGTTAACTATCATTAAGTCTTGGACAAGGGTGACATCTCATGTAGTTCACAAACCTTCTCTAATATTTATGTGTGATTGATAGAGAGCTAGATGCACATCAAAAGAGAATGAGCATATTAGATTTTCCTGAAGGACTCCCATTCTGACAGCAATGGTATCATAGAAACAATTGGCGTTTTTATTAACAGTATAAAACAATCTGTTAAAGAGAAACAAGCCATACGAGCATTTGAAGCAACTTGCATTTGATAAAGTGAATTAGAGAAGCAGGTTGCATGTGCATGTTCTCATGTTGCCCAGTTGTCCCACATTGCTCATGTTTTATACCTTGATGTGTATGAAAATATAACTAAGCCCCATAGCAAGCAATATTACAGTAAAATATTTTTTTTCTTTAGTTTTAGAAATTAGTTTTTTTTTTTTAAAAACACTTCATTGTTGTAAGCACTCTTTAAATTACATGACTACAGTCAGTTGGACAAGAGTCACTTAAAATGTTCTGAAACAAACCCACACACACCTCTACAGCTCCACTTCTACAGCAAAAGTGCCCTTCTTTAATAATGACTAACTAATCAAGTCTGTTCATTGCTCTTTATTCTCAGGGCCCTTGTGTGCATGATGAGGAGTCTGGATTGTCCCTAGAAGGTAAACCTGCTCTTCAGATCTTGTTGCAGCACTACCATTTCTATGAACAAGTCAGCCAGATGGTAAAAAGCTGCTACCTAGGACGCTATATATTTGACTTCAGTCATTCTGTTGTTGGACCCAAGGCAAACACCGTAAATATGACTAGTAAGTTCCTTCTGTAATCTATGCAACATTTCATTTTGTATTGTAATTTGCTGTTGTATTTTATGTGTGCTAGCTGAGACAGTTTGAAAAATGTAATGTAATATTGTCCATTAGATAATTTTCAAATTTACAGGGATATACAAATGCTTAAGCCACTCAAGAAATCATCAAATATTTTTTTTTCCTTAGGAAAACACTATATGATGTTAGAATAAATGCAAATTAAAAAAAAAAGTTAAAACCAAATAAAACAACATTTGTACGATAATTAGAATTAGGTCTTTAAAAAAAAAAAAAAACTATAAAATGAGCATTCTAAAGAAAATGAGCACTACAACTTGCTTTAGTAATTATGGTGCGACCCAGTTTTCTTACAATATGTTTTGGAAACTAAGGCTGTCTCAAGAACCCATAGTTTTCCTGATTTACCTGCACGAATTCTGCACACATTATACTTCTGCATTGTCACATGCTTTGTTACTGCCAACCTATATGACTACAAGAAGCTAAGAGGATGTGGCTAATCCAACCTCAGCCAAGCATTTTTGGACAGAATTGTGCAGAATAATTTGTAGAAGTGTAGTTTCCTAATTATTCTAAAAATTTGATTGGTCATGGTGTTTTTGACCAAACCATTCCAAAACACAGAAAGCAAAAACATGGAGATGGCAGCCATAGACTCACCATGTCACCACCATGCTGCTTACAGTGAACCATTTCATATATTTGTTTTTGTGCTATGAGGTGGACAGTAGTAATATTATGCATCAGATATTAGCCAGAGTAATGCCCTGTATCCGTCAAGGATACAAATTTCAATAGTGTGAGGAAACTTTTGATGTTCCATGTCAGTATAGTTTGCTCTTCCATTTTTATGAGTTTAATTTTCTTGTTTGCTAGATGATGGGTATTGATGGGATTCCACTTAATCACTATCCCACCCTCCTAATGATGATTGAATTTGAGGGAGACGGCCAGTGAAGGCCGTTTCAGAGACATAACATTTTTAATTTATTGATGATATTTATTTTCGGTTTAAGGGCTGCAGAAAAATCTAATGTGTCACCTTATAAGGATTATCACCAAGAAATATGTTTACATACATTTTCTGAAAACCTTTGCTTTAAAGTGTTCCTAAACTGGCCACAAGAACAACAATCATAGCTTCCAGCAGAAAATAACACAAAGTCTTCACTAAATGATTGATTTTTATCAGTCCTGCTTGCCAAGAAAGCAAACGTTTTGTGTTTAGTAATAATGCAAAGTGCTCACATAGGTACTTTTCTGGAGGTTCAATCAATAGCTTTTCTCTGCCTGTGTATTCTCATTGCCTGTTGGAATGATTTTGGATCCTTGTCACATATAAGTCTTTATGCACTTAATGTACTGAAGATTGGCTCAATCCACATAATGTTTCTTCACACCAAAAAGGTTTATTTCTAGTGATCCAGTGAGATAATAGGCCCTCAGAGGGTAAATTCATTGAGATGCACTGGAACTTGGATTTGTAGGTTTGACATTAAGTTTTTTTTTTCGAGTTGTGGATATAAATTTTCTCCACTACTCTGTTGACTACTCTGCTATCTCCAGTACACTGATGGGCAAAGTCATGCAAAATGTTATCTTTTATATTTATATTTATATTTATATATATATATATATATATATATATATATATATATATATATATATATATAATTTTTAATTAGATTTCAATATAAATATGAATCCATTTATATTAATGTTACATGCCTTTTTTTTGTTGTTTTTTTTTGTTAAGGGTAGGATCGTGTATAGGGTTAATGTAGCATAGGAGTTAGGTGTAGTGTAGGGATTAAAGGTTAATGTTAGAATTAAATGAATACACCAAACACAAGACAGCTGGTCTTGTTTCTTCCGCTACTAGATCTGCAGCGATTGCAAGCCAAGATTTCATATACCCTCAAAGAAAACATTCCAAATAAATTACATGCATATTTCTGGGCAATATATCTACTAATTTAGTTATTTTATTTTTTTAATGCAGTGGTTAGTGGTAATGACATGTAGTGGAAGAGTTACAGAGTGGTATTTATTGCTAGGGCAGCAATGTAACATGCATGTCTCAGTGCTGCCCAAGATTATTGAGAGTTTAAGTCCCAGATGGCAGCTATTTTAAATAACGGCAGCTGCCTCTTTTCTCCCACTAATCTTGGGAAGACATGGACGTTTATTTTCCACTAAACTGCACAGTGGTGTTAAGTTCACCACCATTTTATTATATAGAAAATAATCCCCCATGTATCGTATTATTTAAAACACAACTTTTATTTCTTTGAAATTCATCTCCGCAATTTTACAGCTTCCTGTAATATGTTTCCATTTCAGCATTTAGTACCATTCTAAATATACGTACATACAGTCAGAAAATCTACAGTCCTTCTTTCAAAATGTTTGAGTACGTGTTACTACAATGTGCCAGCATGTATTTATAATCCTCTGACTGCACTCTAGAGGTCACTTAGTTCTTTTCTGCAACTGAAATAAAAGCTTTCTATTTCCTTATAACTGATGTATATTCAAAATAGTGATAATAGTGATCCAAGTTTAAAATTGAAATTTATTGAATAAACATACATCACATTTTAGAGTTTTCAAAAAAGACATCTAAGAAATGCAAATTATATAGCTCTCCGTCATACTTCTGGGTTGAAGGCACCTTATTTATTTTCTCCTTTGAGTATCATAAAGGACTCTATGTGAGAAAATGTTTTGCACCGCCATTGTTTTTGGTGCACTGCGGTACCTGCAGCACAGGAGTTAAGCAACAATGCAGAGCTACATTGTCATTATGGAATTGTGATATACAATGCTACATGAAAAAAATCTAGGAAGGAAGGCCTGCAAGTCCAGCCACTGGTATGCTTAGTAAGGGTCTGTTTTAATGCTATTTAGGGGTTCAAGAGACATTATAATAAACCATGAAACTATAGAACTAGAGCAAAGACATGACAATGAATCATATATTTTGGGAAATAATGCAATTAAGGGGTTCTGTTGATTTTGTGATAAACCACATGGCTGAAAGTCAAGTTGTTTATTGTATAGAAAATAATCCCCCATGTATCGTATTATTTAAAACACAACTTTTATTTCTTAGAAATTAATCTCTGCAATTTTACAGCTTCCTGTAATATGTCTCTAGAACTCCAAATTTGCATTATTTTTCCATAATACTCATTTAATTTTACTTATGTCCCATATTACATCATTTGTTTAGGTCTTTGGCCTTTACTTATGGGACATGTAAAATAATTCCCTAACTTCACTGTACGTAACTCTTATGTATTACCATTCCTCTCTTCTTCTTAGCTCTACATTGCCCTGCACTATTCATTAGACCAGGGGTTGACAATAACTTTTTTCTGCAGGATAGACGGCCGCTGGGGAGAGAGACAGGTTGTCTCTACTCACAGTAACTCCAACTGGGGTTGGGAAGAGAGACCGGTTGTCTCCTCTCCCTGCAGGATACCTTGTTGCCTAACTGAGCTGAACAGGCGTTGGTATCTCTGCTCCAGTTCCCATTCCATGGTGAACAGATGGATCAAGTCTGGCCCCAGGTTGTCAGCTCTAGGGAAATCCATCAGGGCTTCCCTGATGCTGCGGATGTCCCAGAGCCGATACTCTGCCAGACTTCCAAAGTCATCGTCCTCCTCAAAGGCCTCCCACAGCAAGCCCAGACCATTGTAGTCCTCACCCACTGGCATATTATCCTGAGCCATCCACTGGTCGCACCGGGTTGCTTACCACGCTCGCGCCCGGTAAGCCGCGTCCAGCCACAGCTCCTTCAGACCAGGTCTCACAGTTCCGTCACCCACTCATCCAAGGGCTGCTCTCCTCGTACCAGAGCTCCTTCCGAGTGGTATATCTCCAGTCCAGTATGCTCTCTTCTGATACAGGACCATCCTCTTGCGCTGTGGTCTCCAGAGGAACTCCTCCTCATATGGGGACGCTGCCTTGAGGCTAGCTCGCTCCATCCAGACAGGGACGCTGCACGGATGCTAGCGCTATCCCTCTTAGTAGTAGTCCATACTGTATTCCGGTGTCCCCAGGATGCTTCTCCACTCGCTAGGAAGCCATCTTACCGCTGCCACCAGATGTGGCCGACCGACTGGATACCTCCGCCAATTCACGCTTCCTATTAATCACAGAGTACCATAATCACTGCACCAGGACACCACAGACACGTCCAGCCCCTAGCTGCCGCAGCTTGGCTGGCGTCTCGCCGTCTCCCCCCACCCTGGACCCAAGTCCTGGATCCAGCTCCCAGTGGGTAGACCTCTCCTCCAGAGAGTATAGCAGGTATAGCAAGGATAACTGTTCCCCATACATAAGCCGAGGCTTAATGCTGGGAGTAGACAATTTACATGGCTTCTTATTTTTTTATTTCTAATTTTTAAAGGTGTTTGATGGTCTCACAAAAAAAAGAAAGCATTTAAAAAACTTTGTTATACACAACGCCCTATTTATTCCTATTCCCGCACTGATAACATGCAGAAACCCTGTACCTAACTCACAGTAACTGTTTATATGCAGAACTGCGTAATACAAACACACTTAACAAAAACATTTTTTTAGAATTCTTTATTGTTCGTACATGGATTAATTTAACAGACAGTCACGCCATGCCCCAACAGCAGTAGCATGCTTCGAAGTTGACAATGCATAACATTTGCGGCAAAATGAACAAATGCACATTTATTTAGTTTTATGTAAAGGTTAGCAAACGAGAGTAAAATAATAGTCAGGGGTGTGATAGCGATAAACAGGCGATAAACATTCAAGCTAGACCGGCTGACTATGTGAGTGAGGTTATCTATTCTGTAGCTTTCTGTTACGTGGTACTTGTTAAGGCGCAGTATTTGTACATAGTGTGAGTTACAGGCTATAAAACTTAGTTAATTGTGCTAGAGGCTCCAGGCTACATATGCCAACCATAATTTTGAGTATGCTGAGAAGATTTACGAAACTGTAAATGGCTAGGCATGCTATTCTAACGTATTTGTTAAGCGTGAGGTGGCAGACATAGACCGGAGAGTGCTCATGGATATGCTAAGTTATAAGCTAGTACAATACTATTAAGTACATTACTATTTAAGTCCTTCTCTGGACAGGTCGGCAGGATGATGGTCGTATGCCTGGTATCATGTTGTGGTGTACTGTGCCGTGTCAGGTCTCCCGATCATATAATCAGGGGTGCAGTGCGCTTTTGGCGATTCATCCGATGCCTCGTTGGGGCTGTGCAGCGACCCGCCATGGGTGCCTGTGCGGTAGCGTTTCGATGCAATGACTCTCCGGGCGTGATAGAAGTCGGTGAGATGGGTCGTTTGGCTGGGGTACGACTGCCCCTAGGATGGAGGGTGATCTAGGCGTGACAGAGCTTGGTTTCAGCGGTATTCTCCTTTTAGCCGCTCTCTGCCGGTGAGATTCCTGTCTGGCTCTCCTCCGCCTTCCCGCTATTTTTGGCCCCACCAGGGCTGTTGGTTGTAGCTGTGGGTCGGGCGGTGGGTAGCAGGGTGAGCAGCTTGAGGTGGGCGTCTGCAGGGCTCTCTGCCGCAACCTGCGCTCCATTTTGAGCCAGAAGTCCGTGAAGATTTGTTCCAGGCTGGTCAGTGAGCCTTGTTGCATTGCATTGCATGGTCTCTGCCATCCTTGGTGGGTCTCTCAGTCCTCTGCTTGGTTTCCCGTTCGTTTCTGCCCTGTTTGGGAGGACTCCCAGGGGTGGACCGGAATCACCCACACCGGTCCTGGAGGGGGGGTTGTGAGTTATCCGCTTTTAGCAGTCAGTTCCTGGGCCGCTCCAGGCTGGGAGCTCGGCCTCCGTTCCCGTCCAGTGCGCTCCAGGCCGCATGCCCTTGAGGGTATTGCCTGCTGTCCGTCGTCTGCTCACGGGCCGCATCAGCGGTTTACCGTGGGGACAGAGAGCCAGTAAGTCGCTTGGGGTCATTTTTCACTGTTTATTGTGGTTTGAGGGGTGCCTTTTCATCCGTTTTTGCAAAGATCTGTAGATCTTCAGTTAGGCACGTCTTCCCTCCATGACAGTCAGGCCCCGCCCCCACTCACAATTTATACACACATTTTAAACCCCCAACAGCCTCATTTACATACAATAGGGTAGATAGAGCACTATGGTACAAGGGGAAGGGTGGGGTCAGACAATAGCAAGGGATGATGGGAGATTGAGGAGGGACAAAACAGTTATTTTAAACTGGTCTGGCAGTGTCCCTGGGAACACTGATGGGGAACAATAGGACAGGAAAAAGGGGGAGGGGGAGAGGCACATACAAGCAATACATTCAACATACTCCTCCTCCGTGCCCAAGAGATAATTGAGTCAGGAACTGTACAAACTCCATTATCTCCAGGTACAGAAAAACACGCAATTTCACAACACTTTTTCACATTCACGGATAGCCCTGATCTAAGTGACCATCATATCCTAAAATCACTCAGATCGCTTCAGCGGTTCGGATTTTCCATGGCAGTCAACTTTTAACATGTCTTTTTACATGGCCCATAGTCTTTGGGCAGGAGGCTAGCCACCAGGCCCCTCCAGGAACACTTGGCAGAGGCACCTTTGCCACACACATACACTCACTGACAAACACACATACAAAATCCTTAACAGACACACACACACTTGATTTATTGATTTAAATTTCACTCCACCCAGCCTCCCTACCTTTGGGAGTGCTGGCATGGAGTCTCTATTTCCCTGGGGTCCAGTGGGGTGCCTTGCTTGCGGGTGTACAGTGCGGGCGGCAAGGGAGCTGTGATCTTCCTGCTCAGCTCCCTCGCGCGAGTCTTAGTGATGCCAGAGTGACGTCATATTCCGGCTCCAGCATCACTGCTGTGCGCGCGAGGGAGCTGAGCAAGAGAGAGTGCTCCTTCACCACCCGCAGCCATTTTGTTTCCCGAAATTTTGGCAGAACCCCAATTGGGAAACGCTGCATTAGACTGACCCTATGTATGCTTGTAGCAGTACTAACTGTTGTCCTCTTTTTAACCCTCTCAACCTTTCCAGCAATTATGTTTATTTTTCTCTCCTTAGTAATTCACTATGGTTAATGATATAGGAAATTCCAAAAAGTAAAATGCAGTTGCATTATCTTCGTGCTTGGCACTTCACATTTTGAGATACTTTCTATAATTAATTCAAACATTTTCTTATGTCATTTATTTACTTTAAGGTTCTGAAGATTCGCTGTATGTTTGGCACAATGTACGTGACATTTCTGCTCCATCTCCTGTTTCTGAATCAACATTAAGTACCTTGGTAGGTTTTACTATCAGGTTTATAATATCTTTAATTTTAAAAGATTACAATTTACATATTCAATTTATCAATGTTACTTAGATCATAGCTTTCTGTCTGTAGCTTTTCTAAGAACACAGTACACATTATGTTACCTAGCAAAAAAATTCCTGAGCACCGAAGGAGCTCTCCAAGCAACCTAACCTCTAGAGCTCGCCGCTTTAAGTTAATATGTCATACATTATGAATAAAGTTTAATTATTGAATAGATGTTGATCTTTCAAAATTCTAAGCAGCTAATGAGAGTTGTCATCCTTGCAATGCTTATCTCCTTTTAGTTTCCCTTTCTTGTAAATGACAAAAATAGTATAACTGTGTGGTGTACCTGCATATAATAGACATATGAAAGAATTTGACCCATGATAAATTAGAGCTCTTAAACTGATTAACCATGGAACACTTTAAAGCACATACACTGGTTATGCACGTGCCAATTTAAACTAAAAACGTATATAGAAGTTTGCATGTAGGTACTAAGCCTACTTTCACTAACATGTCACATTTGTTGAATTACAGCTGTTATTTTCTGTTGTGTGGTTTGTTTACAACATATGAGATTTCATTGAAAGCATGTCTGACTATAGCTTTTAATAGTGTGTTAAGGTATTTTATACATCAGAAGGTCATTAGATATGATTTGCATTGTTTTATAACAAATAAGCAGCAATACAATTAGTTGCCAAGCATGAAAAATATGTAGATGAAATATATTTATTTGCACACTTTCAATGGGGGTTCTTTGCAATGGTTTTTGTAGGCTCGTAATCCTATTGTTTTATATTGATACTGCCTGGCCAAATCTCTTTCACCAAGCTAATAAGGTTGCTGTGTCTTAAGCATTTTAGGTTCCAAGTGACAGATTTCACTGTAGCGTTGGTGCACAAATTGTTCTCTCTTGTTTGCGTACTTGTTTGTTTTTGCTTTGCTTTAATTTCTGCCCCAGGAGCCCTTACTGTGAAAATGTAAACAAGTCTAAGGAGTTTAAAACACAAACAATAACAAAAATGGCGCGTGTATTGCACCTTGGTACTAAATAATGCAAATCTACCTTTATAACTTACCATTGATGCCTTGGAGTACATATGATTCACTATTATGTAGTCCTAGTGAGTGAGTCAAATTATAACATTAAATCAGTTAGGTTTAGTATGCATGCATAGTATTAACAAGGTGTGCATACATATGAATCTTTTATTTTGCTCTATAGTATTAAATTCCCAATTACTTCTATAAAAATTTTATTTCCACATATCCTTCCTGGTACCTTCTTTTCTATACACAGAAATAAGACTTACACTCAAAATCTCATCCCTATTGGACAGCAGCAATGGATATAAAATTCACGTTGCAACATTTCTTAACAAAAAAACTATGTTTTGTTTCCTTTATTTTTATATTATGGACTGAAATATGTTTAAAGTAGTATGCCCATAGCTTGCATGGATGCTGTTATGAAGAAAGCTCAGCACTTTTACTTTTTCCCATTAACAGCATTGTGTGAAATTGAAATTCCCAAAGGTGCAATTCCTCGATTTGTGAGGCCAATATTATTTGTCACTTTGTACATATTATATAAAGAAGACTAGATCAGTATTACTATAGATATAAAAGTGATTTCAGTATTTTTTTATTTTTTTTACTTAAAAAGGAGCATTGGAAGGCAAATTAATTACTACTTTTTATTATGCTTAATCTATTTTATATATATATATATATATATATATATATATATATATATATATATATATATATATATATAAAACTTTAGTTACCCCTGTGACTAAATATCTATATATGGTTAATGTACACAATGTAATATAAAAAGCTTTGTTTAAATAAAATAATATGTTTATATTTGGGCATTGAGAAATAGAAATCTTATTTTTTCCCTATGTACAAAGCTCCTTCCTGTAGCCTCTTCTTCAAGTAGTGCAGAACACCTGATTTCACTTGCTGCTTCTCCAGTTTGCGAAAATATAGCTGACCACCAGCTGGATCAAGGTATAGAACATCATGCATGAGAAATGTGTATTGAATAAAACCATGCTTGCCTCGCTAAGCAAAAAAAAAAAGCATAACATATTTCTTAATAGCCAGCATCTCGGTAAAAAAAAAAAAAAATACATTTAAAAAAAATAGTTCACTAGTCATTCATTTTATTATACCAGGGTATGCACTAATTGTATCCAACATAAACATCTAACCTTAGTTTTATTTTTTTCTCAATTGCTTCGTTTGTGAGTTAATCTTTGATACTCAATTTCCTTGCACCTAGATTCACATCCCCATGATATAATATTCGAATACAAATTCTTCCTCAAGCACTGACTGTAAACATTTTTTTTTTCTTCTTTTTCTGTAGGTCAGAACAACAAGTCCGGAACAGCATCTCTGAGCTCAGGAGAGATGTGTGTTTCTGTTGGTATGCCTGACCAGTGCTCTCTCGTCAGTCCTTCTCTTTTGTCAGCAATATGCAGCTTGCTGGAGAATCTGCTAATAACGAATCCAAAAGACACTGCAAGTGCCCTGTCTGAAAGACAAATATTGACAGATCTGACAAGGTAAAAGATGAACACAGTTGTTAGTGAGCTTCCTACACCTTTGCAGAAAAACAAATTCCTAAGATTTTCACTTTGAAACTAACAAAAGAAAATCCCTTTCAGAAATGTAGCAAGAATGCAGAACAAATACTGAAAACGATTTGTTTTCTTTCACCTGTTATAATGTTAAAGGATGTAAAATGCAGACAGTGAATACAAATGTGGTACTGCGCTCAAATGTAGGATACATTAATGTCAAGTTTCATTATTTTGGATTGCTTTATTTCAGTAGAAAAACAACCTCTAAAAACTAAGGGTTTAAACCAGTGTAAATGATAACTGAAACACCATTCATAGTGTTAACTACACAGTTAAAAGTTTTAATGACAAAAACTAGTCCAAAGGCAGCACCCCATATTATACATCAATTCTCCTCAAGTAAATACCAATTTATACTTAAACAATTATAAAGGGATTGGAATAGGGACTTATTTCATACCTTTACCCCACAGCTTGCCCAAGTGGATGTATCGCTGATAAGAAAATAGTCATTGGGTGTCTTGTACACAAGACAAAAGAAGAATGCATGGTCTGCAACATTTTATTCTGTTTTGATGGGGCTCTTTATTATTCCCAAGTAGTTGCATATAAGAGCTCAGCGCATCCTTTTAATATTACTGGTCTGTAGAATAAAACTTGATTTTATTATTTTGGGTTAGGAGAAGGTGCGGGTTGTGCCTTCCAAATCATCATAGATACATCTATACCACATCGAGATGGAACATAAATAAGACAGAGTGAAGAAAATATTTTTTTGTCTCTGGATCACATATGTCAGTAGCTTTGCATACGTCCACTTGCTATTTCTTCACTAACCTACTGTCAGGTTTTGTAAGAGAATCCTCAGCAAGTTGAGTTGCAGCGATCTAACAAAGGCAAAGACATAGGGATAGGAAGAGGTGTGTTACCGAACTTTAGAGTCAGGTCAGGAGAGGGACAAAATGCAAAAATGAAAATACAAAATACACAATGCTAAACACAGGCAGGTAACAGGAACACTGAAACCAAGACATAGTCAAGACAGACAAGGGTCAGGAGCACGGAGAAGAGTGATAGCTGTAAACTAACTAGGGATTGGTATATGGGCCGGGTAGTCAGACAAGCCAAAAGACTGGAACACGCAGCAGACAGAAAATTAAACAGGCACGGTCAGGTGAATAACACTGAAAGACAGCACCTGTGCTGCCTGTAGGTGCTCTGCAAAACAAGCAATTAATATTATAAGCAACCCTCTGGAATCTTGCATGGAGAGCTGGTTTCACAGTGGCACACTGAGCAAAGCATTGATGCAGAAAGTGGGAGACAGGGGTTTAAGTCCCACCAGAGCCAGCCAGAGAGGTTTCCTGACACCTACAGTAAGCTAGTACCTTGTATGGAAAATAGGGAATGGACACATTAATGGAAAACTTTAACAGTATATTAAAGTGTCATAAAAATAAATCTTTTACAGGGAACAACTTTCTAACAATGCATTGTGCTAGCCAAATACCTAGAAAATATCCATTCCAATGATATAGCAGAAAAAATGCAAATATGGCATTAATGTTCTCCCATTCCCCCATTTTCTCTCTCACTTTCTTATGCATCTATATAACCTAATCAATAATCTAACAAACACAAATAGTTACCTGAAAGTTGCACATAGGCTGGTTAATAAATAAAACAGTGTTACACTATATCTGTGTTTCACCTATTTCCAAGGTGGATACATAGTTTCCATTGGATTTGAGATAGGAATTACAAATGAAATACTGAACACTGTGCAAAAATTAACATACCCCGTCTATTTGAACATACCCTTTTTTTATAATTACAATTGACTTTGGGACTCTCACTATTTGATCATTTTATTTGCTTTGTATATTTTCCCAAAACATATGAAGGGGAATATCTTCTAAGCGCTGATACTATTTGGTTGTTATTTGATATTTTTTGGAACTTGGGAAGGTTCTGTTGTATCTAGCTGCTTTTTATCGTTGTTTTAGATGTACTTTTCCATTGCGCTCTCTTATAGTGTTTGTTTGTTTGTTTTATAACTACAATCTATTGATGTGTTTGTTGACTAGTCTTTGAATTATAATGTACTGCTTTTAACAACTGCTAATGTTCCCTCTCTATATCTTTACAGTCTTATAAAGCCAACATGGCTAGAAAGATGTGTCTTTGATCTGAAATCCCCACAAATTTCTCAAGATCATGCTGAAACCATTAAGTCACAGGTCAGATTCTATTCTCATTATTATTGATTAATAATAATTACACACATAGTAATATATTGATGTATGTGCATTGGACATAATGTTTCATCTTCTGTAAATTATTGATACTAACCAGATTTGTTTTTAAGTATGCTTCACTGGTAAACATACATTTCTTTTATATTTTGAGTTTCATTACCACATGATGCCAATGATCATCAGAGTAGAGATATCCCCACCCCCTCCCTCCATCCTATTAATTTACATAACTAATGACTGTTGGGACACGAGCAAAGGTAAAACGAACAAAAACATGGAAATAAAGCATTTTATTTTGAATGTTTACAAAATATATGGTTTTTATAGAGTTAATACTTTACTTGCTTCTTCTGCTTGCAAGTGATTTGCTACATATTTATTACTGCAGGTAGTAACTAATATTGATCCGGTGCATACATACATGTGAGCCATCAACTCTAAATGTTTCCCTAATGTCTTTGCATAGACACATTAACACATTAAACGTGCGTGTATTTGCATGGAAACATTTTACATTAAATTCATTCTGTATGCTGCTTAGGCATACAAAGTAAAACTTTTAAAGTTCCTTTACACAACAATGCTATCTTTAAAGTGTTTTACTAGGAAAGATTCCATGGAATGTTCTCTTATTTTTTTAAATTATATTCTGTGGAATAAAAGTTATTTTATTGCAAATGTCATCATTATTAAAGTTTTTTTTCATGTATACCACGTTCAATAAAAATACAAATGGCAGCTGGCAGAAGAAAACACACATATGACATGAATTTTTTTGGGAAAAATAGTGGCAAGAGATTCCACTTAAGACACCCATGAACAGTAGGCAGCTGTAAATGATTATTCTCTATCAGACAAACTGTGATAGAGAATAAGAGACCATTGTATAAGAAGTTTAGACTACATGTAACATCTTCTTTAAAAAAAAAAAAAAAAAAAAGTATTAATGAGGGCCACCACCAGATGTGAAGCATGGTACCAGAGGACCGAACACCACCAATCAGAATATCCTGCAATCAGAGTTAATGTTAATCAGGAACTTACTGAACATTTGGATTTACAATCATCTGCTTGAATCCTACCTTATGACAATAGTGACTGGTAAATAATTTGTGTAAAAATGTAAGCATTTCGACTACTGATTTCGAAAAACACTATAAGCCACTGCATGGTAATTGTGTTGTAAAAGTAGATTAGAATGTTGGGGTAGTGTTTATATTTTAGATTTGGAGAAATTACTTACTACATTTAGAATTTGAATGAAGATCCCAAACTCAGTAATATGACTCTGTTTACTGGTAATTACTTTACTAAGCTTTACTAAATTTTACTAAGCTTTACTAAACATGGAATGATTTACATTTTTACTGTGTTGACTAGGTGTTGATGATACTTGAATACTTGTCTTCTTTATCAAGACTTGTTCAGGCTTGCCTGATTGTCGATGCCAATATTGCAGTTCAGGATGAAGTGATACAGCCACTTTTAGCAGTAATGTTTTCACTGCTTTCAATGCGGCATAAGAAAGGTTGGAGAGGTAAGTCATACAGATAGCACGTAGGATTTGGTTATCTATTAAATTAGTATGATTACAGTAATTATAATTGTCGGCTATTTATACATGATCACCACACTCTGCAGTTCTAACCAATGAGGGAAAACCTTTGCATAAAAAAACATGTACAATGAAAAAGTTTTAAAACGGAAGTTATTGTATTAATTATCAATATGCGTGAAAAATAAATGCTTATGAGATAGGATTCAGATTAATAGCTTAAAGGAACACTATTGTCACGATAACAACTTTAGATTACTGAAGCAGTTTTGGTGTATAAATCATGCCCCTGCAGTCTCTTTTAAATTCTCTGCCATTTGGGAGTTAAATTACTTTTTATGTTATGCAGTCCTAGGCACACCTCCCTGCATGTGACTTACACAGTCTTCCTAAACACTTCATGTAAAGATCCATCTGATGTTTACACCTCATTTATTGCAAATTCTGTTTTAGAATTACTTATCTACTGCTTTGTTAATAACTTGCTTGACCATGCAGGAGCTACCTGTGTGTGAATAAATAGAAAATTGAAAAAGAGCTAAATCTATATACAACTCCTATGTGGGGGGTAACCCCAGTGGTGTATGTTCCGCGGTCGCAGCTGCGACCAAGCCCTGCACTCCAAGGGGCCCGGCCGCCCTGCGGCCCCCCGCGACCAGGTAGCAGCTGCCACGCTTTGCGGCCCCGGCCCATGCGGCAAACCGCCGGGGCCGCATGTTAAGGGGTCCATCGGGTGGCCCATGCTTTGAGGGCCACCCGATGGACATGGATTGTAAGGGGGCCCGGTCTGCGCTGGGCGCTTTAAGAGCGCGACCGGGCCCCCTGTGATTACATCATCACTGCTGGGAGGAAGTGACTCGTGTCTCTGTATGTGTGTATGGATGTCTGTGTCTGTGTCTCTGTATGTGTGTGTCTCTGTATGTGTATGTGTGTGTCTGTGTCTCTGTGTGTGTATGTTTTTGTCTGTGTCTCTGTATGTGTGTATGTATGTGTGTGTCTGTGTCTCTGTGTGTATGTATGTCTGTGTCTTTGTCTCTCTGTGTGTATGATTGTGTCTGTGTCTCTGTATGTGTATGTATATGTGTGTCTGTGTCTCTGTGTGTATGTATGTCTTTGTCTCTCTGTGTGTATGATTGTGTCTGTGTCTCTGTATGTGTGTATGTGTCTGTGTCTCTGTATGTGTGTATCTGTATGCATGTGTGTGTCTGTGTCCCTGTATGTGTGTATCTGTATGTATATGTGTGTCTGTGTCTCTGTATGTGTGTATGTATGCCTGTGTGTCTTTGTGTGTCTCTGTATGTGTCTGTGTGTGTCTCTGTATGTGTCTGTGTGTGTCTCTGTATGTATGTGTCTGCATGTGTGTATGTATGTTTGTGTCTGTTGGGGATGTGTGTATGTGTTTGTGTCTGTATGTATGTGTCGGGGTGGCCACGGTCAGGGGGGAGAGTGTAAGGGTTGGGGGGTCCACGGATCAGTTTCGCACCGGGGCCCCATGGAGTGTGTGTACGCCGCTGGGTAACCCCTAATATATGAAACAACCAACAAGCTAGTGATGAATAGGAGTAGTTCAACAAGTTCACTAAGGGCATAAAGAGTTCAACAAAGTCCTAAAAAATAATAGAAAACAACTTTTAATATGTACACATTTTTAAAAGGTATATGCCAGCTATAAAATGAAAATGTCATAACTAAGTGCTTAAAACTTAGGACATAAGCTCTTAAAAGGGAGAATGAAATCCTACGTATAACATTATTGTGTGTGTATACAAGGATTTGTGTATAGGGAGCAACTAAATCCCCCAACCCAATCTTAGATTTAGTAGACAATGGTATTTATCATTATAAAGTAGATGGCTAAGAGTCTGGTGCGATCACAGAAACGTTCTGGGAACAGTTAGCCACTCCCTCAGTAAGGAGGCTTACTCTAATGTACAAAGCACACTCCAGATTTGGTGATTTTGAAGTGCGCGTGTTAGTACTCATGACGCTCGTTTCCAGGGGCGTACCTGGAGCATTTGGCACCTGGGGCAGATCCGAGATTTGGCACCCCCCCAGCTAAAAATTTTTAAAAAACACCCGCAATTTTTTAAAATGTATTTAGCATCGAGTAGTGCTTGTATTTTTTTTATGTGTTTAGCACCGAGCAGTGTTTGTGTGTTTGAATGTAAGCATGTTTTTGGATGGAGTATGTGTGAGTGAATGTACGGGTGTAAAAATCAAAGAAAAACAAGTTACCTGCGATATCTCCTTAATCCCTATGTATTTTTAAACAAATTTAGGTTTTTAGTTACCTCCAATGGCCATGAGAGGGTAAGCCCACCTGCCAACATCAAGGCAGACCCCCCTAGGTGGGTCCTAACTCCAACCATTCACCTTGCTTCCTTGAGCTTCTGGCAAAGACATCTCTACTGAGACAGAAGGGGGTATTTTTTTTTTATATACACCCCTATACATTTATTAACCCTTGTAACGGATCACCTGGCACCCCGACTTGGTACCTCCGTTAATGGATGCTCCTAGTGCTTCCTGAGGACTCCAAGCACTCCACCAGACACCACAATCACCGAATCCGAGAAACCTTTTAAATTCTCCCAAGCATATGAATGCTGTAGACCATTGAATAGGAACCATACGAATAGGCTTGTACTCCTAGCAGTCAACTGGAACAGCACTCAATAAATCCTTCCCCCCAATAATGAGACGACACATCACTTTGAGGGTAAAACAGGAACTCTGGACTGGCTCATCCAGCCTGGCTTTTATTACACTAATCCACATACAGGCCACACCCAGGGGGAGGCATAAAATAACCAATCACATACATGGTTCAGCCCACACATCCCCTCCCCTCAGATAACATTAAACTCAATTATCCGGTACACTTTTTCAGCCAAGTTCTGGATGTACCCCAAAACCCGGGGGTACACCTTTAAATCCAGCATCGCTGGATAGCCCTTATTCAGGGGGACAACATATCCAAAATTCAAGTAATTCGGATGAATGGTTCGTGAGATATGGGGTTCCAAAGATTTGACCGACCGCATGGGTAAAGTATCCGAAAACAGTTCCATGCATTTTGGCCCTGCGGTCGGTCACAAACAAGGGAATGAAAACAGGCGAATTGCCTGTGTTATAGAGCCTGGAGAGGGTTTGAATGAATTCCCTTGTTTATGGGGCTCTTTCTACCGAACGGCGGGTCATTCGGTAGTTTCCATACGAATTTCTGGAAGTATGGAGGTCTCAGCGGTGTTTGCCTAGTCAAGTGTCCGATTTTAGTTCCAGACACTCGACGGCAAAACACCGCTGTTCGGTAGTTTAAGATGGCCGCCGCCACGTGTTTGTTTCCCGAATGGCGGCACCCAGAGGACAAAGACCACACTGCACTGATTGCCAATTACCTGTTTGCAACATTGTTGCAAACGGTAATTGGAGGCACACTCATTCCTGGGTGGTCTGGTTGTTCGGTAGTTTCACTCAATATACTGAATGGAGTGATTCTACCGAACAATCAGATGAATGTTGCATACAAATCACCCAGGATAAACTTAACACATCTATAAATACATATATAATATTACAGGCAGTACACTCGAATATGCTTCACAGTCTTAAAGGGACAGTAGTCCCAAAAGTCCCAATATGTCCATAGATGCTGTTAAAAGGGCCAGTAGCAGCAATATACAGTACAATATGCCCCAAATAACCCAGGGGCCATAGTCAGTAGGTAGGAGGCTAGCAAACAGGCTTCTCCAGGGCCCAGTGGCGAGGTTGGTTTCGCCACAACCCTTAATAGGGAACACATGGGATGGGTGGCAGCATTGTAACAAAGCTGTGTGATACCAAAAGTGGATACAAATGCAAAAAGTTAAGTCCTGCATTCACTCCCATCACTACTTGTCGGCAGCAATGACTACAGTACACATAACCCCCAATATATAGTAAAATCTAAAGAAAAACAAGTTACCTGCGCTCTCTCCTTAATCCCTATGCATTTTTAAACAAATGGAGGTTTTTAGTTACCTCCAATGGCCATGAGAGGGTAAACCCACCTGCCAACGTCAAGGCAGACCCCCCTAATGTGTTTTTTTAATATGGTTTTATGTAGTGTTGACATTTGGATGCAGGGTTGTATTTGTGTGAAGTGTAGGCGAAATGCTGAGATGTATGCACATATACACATCTACTTACATATACACACTGTCTGTTAAGACACTCCCAGCATAAATGAGTGAAACCACCGTTTAGTTGATCCCCCCCCTTTAGAGATACAGGCGCTGTTGCTGTAGACCGCCAAACTCCCGAACAGAATATAAGGGAATGCTCCAAACTTCCGAACAGAGAATCATCCGAACTCCTTCTCTCCTAGAACAGGCAAAAAAATACTCCCAAGTAGTAATCCCCCCCAAACACAAGGCCAAGCTCCGTCTTGAGGGTAAAACAGGAATCTGCTTTAATGAGGGCTACCTGCCCGGTATTTATGCCTGGTGGACACTCCCCTAGGGGACCAGATGGAAGACTGGGACAAATGAAGTACAGTAGCCAATCACAGTGGCTCAGGTATAAACACTCCCCTTTGTACAAGTAAACCTCTCCTCTCTATCCTGGAGATAATTGGGAAGAAATCCAATTATCTCCATGGATAGAGGCAAACCGCCATTTTATATGGTATAATAAAAACACCTAAAAATCCATAAATGTAAAACTTCCGAATGCATTTAATTCGTATAACGTATCCCCAGAGAGCCTAGGTCTGAGCACACATTACTACCGAATAGCGCTTAGACCCAATGCACACCGTTCAATCGCCATGGAGTCAAAGTCTTTCACACTGTTCTTTCGGTATACGAATGACTCCATGGGATTGCTATTTGGGTTAAGTCCATTCGTACAATAAAAAGTCCCGAACGGACCGGCGTTCATATGCCCGATGATAAAAAGGGCGGTCGGCAGTTTCAGCAGTGTTCGGTAGAAAAAGTTTCCGTTTGGAGTTCCATAAGTTCCTCGTCGAACACCGCTGTTCATTCGCGTGTTTAAAATGGCCGCCGCCTCGTGGTCGGCATACGAACGACGACCACCCTGCATACGGTTCGAATGAAGAGGTGTCTGCGATTAACCACAATGTTCTAATTGAGGCCAATAGGTTAACAAGCCGCACACTTCTTTTCTGGGTGGCCGTCCGTTCGGTAGTTTTATTCGGTATAACTGAAATAAACGAACAGGGACGTACGGGCAGGTAATTCCACGAATGCACAACAAAATAGACGAACCAGCAGATAATACTTAGGCAGATGGATCTGTCACACTGGCACAAATAGAAAGACACATAGGTACACACATGCAGTTACATAGAAACACAGTCACACACAGATACAGACAAACACTGACACGCACACATACAGACACACAGGCACAGACACACATACAGATAGACATACACATGCAGACATATATGTCGCACCCGGCGGCATATCGAGCAAGCCGCCGGGCCCCCTCTTGTTGTCGGGTCCTTGGTCAGTGACCCAGGACCCGACAGTCTGCCCCAGGCACCCCCCTAGTGAGTGCCACCTGGGGCGGACCGACCTTTCCCCCCCCCCCCCCTTAGTACTCCACTGATTGCTTCTCCTCTCAGGCTCTTTAGAGCTTGTGTGTGAATAAAGTTCAATTTACAGAGCCGAAGATAAAAACTTCTGAAGTAAGTTGACATCTAATAGAAAATGAAACCATTTTATTTAATGCAGGCTGTGTAAGTCACAGCCAAGGGAGATGTTGCTAGGACTGCATGGACAGAAACAAAAGCAATTTAACTCCTAGATGGCAAAAACTTGAGCTGTGAAATTTCCGAGGCATGATCTATACACCAAAACTGCTTTGTTGTTTTGGTGACAATCGTGTCCCTATAATATTCAGGGGATTTAAATAAAAGGAAGTTCACATTTAGATCGAAAGTAGATGTGACTGGAGGGACATAGCAGGAAATTCGGGATTAGGAGATACATTTCAACATGGAAGAAGCTGTTTGTTTGTTTGTGTTTTTTTAAAAAAGTACTTTACAGGAAATCATTGAATATAATGGTGTGATGTTCAAACAACATAGCTTGGAATTAAACATAAAAAAAAATCAAAACAGTTCTAGAAAATGTTACGTCTGGGGAAATTTGTAGAAAAACTAACAGCAGTTTCTGTGACTGTTTACATATGTCACAGTTTTGTGGTGGATCAAATTTTTTAAATAGTTATTAATGTGTGCATAAAATAGAGAGACTGTATAAGGGAAAGGGAAGAACAGAAAGGATTGGCATAAACTGAAGAGGTAAACTAGGTTAGAGGGAAAAATGGAAAGGGCAGGCTGAAATAGACTGATAAGAATATGGCTGAATGTCAGTAAGTAAAGAGAAAAGGATTCGGGTGTACAAGTAAGAATATGAAAATTTAGGGAGAATTCTAGTACAGAAGGAATATATGAGTGAATTGCATTGGACAGAAGAGGAAATGGGGCAAATAATTAGACAGGATTATGGATAAATGTAACAGAGGGAAAGAATATATAGGATTTGGGCATCATCGGGAGGGTTAGGTAAATCTGGTGTAAAAGAATGGGAGATATAGGGTGGTTCTGCATAGAGAGTGAATGTTATAGGGAATTGGTGTGAAGGCAGGGCAGGGTAGGGAATGCTTGTATTAAGGGAGTGGATAATAGAGCAAGATTGGTGTGAATGGCATGGAGGGGGGCCAGCATAAATGGAGAGGATTATGGGCTTGAATGGTACAGGTTGAAGGAAGTATTGGCATGGGAAAAGGGAAAGATAGGCGTCTGGCATAGAGGAAACCAAGTACATTAGACTACATTAGCAAGTAATGTAATGTTTTCTTTTCATTGTGCTATCTAAATCAGGTTTTGCATTTGTAGGACAGTCTTGTCATGTGGGATGACAATTTTTTTTAAACTTTTTGATATATCTACATTCACTGCTGCTTTCATCTTGGATGAGATGCAAACAAATATCTTACTTCAATGTGTGCGTTTTCTGGCAATTGTGTGGTTCGTTTAAGCTATTGCCTTCAATGCAGACATAGAAAATTGGATCTTTTCTATTATCTGAATGCTGCTTCTTTTATTATAAATATGTTGACAAATGAAGAAAATATGTTACCCTTGACTCACCATGGTGTTTGGAAGATCACTCTGAAGCATTAGAATTTATCTGAACTGCTGAAGCCAGTCTTAGTTTCTGTGAATAGCATTACAGCAGGGGTTCCCAATTAATTTTCCTCTGGAATTTTTTGACATAGTGCATCAACATCGTGGAACAACCACCCAAAATGTGCACCGTTGCATAATCCTTTTATTTTGTATGTGATGGTGTGTATCTGTGTTTGTATGTGTCAGTGTGTATCTGTGTGTGTGTATGTATCTGACACACAGATACACACACTGGCACATAGTGGCACACAGATACACACACCTTGACACATACACACACCTTGACACACAGTGTGTGTGTGTGTATGTATATGTGTGTCAAGGTGTGTGTTTCTGTGTGTCAAGGTGTGTGTATCTGTGTCAGTGTGTATGTATCTGACACACATATACACACACTTTTACTCACAGATACACACACCTTGACACACAGGGTGTGTGTGTATCTGTGTGTCAAGGTGTGTGTATCTGTGTTTGTATGTGCCTGTGTGTGTATGTGTGTGTAAGTATCTGACACACAGATACACACACACTGGCACACAGATACATACATTGACACACAGATAACCACACACTGGCACATACACACACACTGGCACATACAAACACTGACAGATACACTTACACACATATATACACACACATACACACCTTGATACACAGATACACAAACTGGCACATACACACACAGATAGAAACATAGAATGTGACGGCAGATAAGAACCATTCGGCCCATCTAGTCTGCCCAATTTTCGAAATATCTTATAGTTAGGGTAGCCTTATGCCTATCCCATGCATGCTTAAACTCCTTTACTGTGTTAACCTCTACCACTTCAGCTGGAAGGCTATTCCATGCATCCACTACCCTCTCAGTAAAGTAATACTTCCTGATATTATTTTTAAACCTTTGTCCCTCTAATTTAAGACTATGTCCTCTTGTTGTGGTAGTTTTTCTTCTTTTAAATATAGTCTCCTCGTTTACTGTGTTAATTCCCTTTATGTATTTAAATGTTTCTAACATATCCCCCCTGTGTCGTCTTTCCTCCTAGCTATACATGTTAAGATCCTTTAACCTTTCCTGGTAAGTTTTGTCCTGCAATCCATGAACCAGTTTAGTAGCCCTTCTCTGTACTCTCTCTAATGTATCAATATCCTTCTGAATATACGGTCTCCAGTACTGCGTACAATACTCCAAGTGAGGTCTCACCCATAGGCGTGCGCACGGGGTGTGCCGGGTGTGCCTAGGCACACCCTAATCCCCGCGGCACGCCTGTGAGTCCTGCAGGAACGCGTGGGAACAATGTTCCCACGCGTTCCTGCAGGCACTCTGCCACCCCCAAATGCCCTCCGAGTTCCCCCTGTCATGGGGGGGGAGGGCAAGAGGTAATGGACCCCCCCCCCCGCCGGTCTCCATCTCAGCCGCGGCGAGAGAGCTGTGTGCTGTCTGCTTCCTCTCGCCGCGCGCCGTTTGCTGATGCCGGAGCCGGAATATGATGTCATATTCCGGCTCCCAGCTACAGCAGACAGCCCGCGCGGTGAGAGGAAGCAGACAGCACACAGCTCCCTCGCCACGGCTGAGATGGAGACCGGCACCCGACCCACTGGACCTCAGGGACAAGTCCACGCCAGCACTCCAGGTAGGGAGGCTGGGTGGACAATTTTTAATTAAAAAAAATAATAATTTGTGAGTGTCTCTGTGTGTGTGTGTGTGTGTGTATCTAAGTATGTGTGTGTGTGTGTTTGTGTGTCTAAGTATGTGTGTGTGTGTGTGTGTGTGTCTAAGTATGTGTGTGTGTGTGTCTAAGTATGTCTGTGTGTGTCTAAGTATGTCTGTGTGTGTATCTAAGTATGTCTGTGTGTGTATCTAAGTATGTCTGTGTGTGTGTGTCTAAGTATGTCTGTGTGTGTATCTAAGTATGTCTGTGAGTGTGTGTGTGTCTAAGTATGTGTGTGTCTGAGTATGTGTGTGTCTGAGTATGTGTGTGTCTGTAAGTGTGTGTGTCTGTGAGTGTATGTGTGTGTACGCGTATATATATGTGTGTGTCAGTGTGTGTGTGCACGTATATATACACGAGTGTATATTATTTTTTGGGGGGGTGGGAATCTTGGGAGAGTTCTTACACTTTATTCCCCAGGACTTGACCCCTGCCGGCAGGAGAGATCTCCGGATCTCCCCTGTAGGCTCATGCAGAGTGCCGGCTCTGCTCTAAGCCTCCATGGGCCGGCGGGGAGATCAAAGATCTACCTCACCGGCCCACAGGAGCATAGAGGGAGGCAGGAGAGGACCCGGGGAGCTCTAAACAGAAGCTTCGCCAGGTTCCTCTCGCGAGATCTGAGCATTGCCGTGGCAACGCTCAGATCTCGCGAGAGTGAACTGTAGCCCCGCAGGCTAGAGTATACTCTACACTGGACCACCAGGGATGGCACATGGCAGCAAGGATCTCCCCTCCCTATCATAAGGTAAGAAGGGAGGGGGGATATTTACTACAGCACACACACAGCGCACATACAGCACCCTCACACACACAGCACACATACAGCACCGTCACACACACAACACTCTCACACACAGTACACTAACAGCACCCTCACACAAACAGCACACTCACAAATACACGACACAAACAGCACCCTCACACACACAGCACCCACACACACACACATATCACACATCAGACAAACAGCACCCTCACACAGCACACTAACAGGACCCTAACACACCCTCACACACAGCACACTACCAGCACCCTCACACACAAACCGCACCCTCACACACAACACACTAACAACACCCTCGCCCACATAGCACACTACCAGCACCCTCACACAGCGCACTAACAGCACACACACACACACACACAAACAGCAGTGTGTGTGTGTGTGTGTGTGTGTGTGTGTGTGTGTGTATGTATGTATATGTGTATATATATATATATATATATATATATACACTGCGTGCAGAATTATTAGGCAAATGAGTATTTTGACCACATCATCCTCTTTATGCATGTTGTCTTACTCCAAGCTGTATAGGCTCGAAAGCCTACTACCAATTAAGCATATTAGGTGATGTGCATCTCTGTAATGAGAAGGGATGTGGTCTAATGACATCAACACCCTATATCAGGTGTGCATAATTATTAGGCAACCTCCTTTCCTTTGGCAAAATGGGTCAAAAGAAGGACTTGACAGGCTCAGAAAAGTTAAAAATAGTGAGATATCTTGCAGAGGGATGCAGCACTCTTAAAATTGCAAAGCTTCTGAAGCGTGATCATCGAACAATCAAGCGTTTCATTCAAAATAGTCAACAGGGTCGCAAGAAGCGTGTGGAGAAACCAAGGCGCAAAATAACTGCCCATGAACTGAGAAAAGTCAAGCATGCAGCTGCCAAGATGCCACTTGACACCAGTTTGGCCATATTTCAGAGCTGCAACATCACTGGAGTGCCCGAAAGCACAAGGTGTGCAATACTCAGAGACATGGCCAAGGTAAGAAAGGCTGAAAGACGACCACCACTGAACAAGACACACAAGCTGAAACGTCAAGACTGGGCCAAGAAATATCTCAAGACTGATTTTTCTAAGGTTTTATGGACTGATGAAATGAGAGTGAGTCTTGATGGGCCAGATGGATGGATTGGTAAAGGGCAGAGAGCTCCAGTCCGACTCAGACGCCAGCAAGGTGGAGGTGGAGTACTGGTTTGGGCTGGTATCATCAAAGATGAGCTTGTGGGGCCTTTTCGGGTTGAGGATGGAGTCAAGCTCAACTCCCAGTTTCTGGAAGACACCTTCTTCAAGCAGTGGTACAGGAAGAAGTCTGCATCCTTCAAGAAAAACATGATTTTCATGCAGGACAATGCTCCATCACATGCGTCCAAGTACTCCACAGCGTGGCTGGCAAGAAAGGGTATAAAAGAAGTAAATCTAATGACATGGCCTCCTTGTTCACCTGATCTGAACCCCATTGAGAACCTGTGGTCCATCATCAAATGTGAGATTTACAAGGAGGGAAAACAGTACACCTCTCTGAACAGTGTCTGGGAGGCTGTGGTTGCTGCTGCACGCAATGTTGATGGTGAACAGATCAAAACACTGACAGAATCCATGGATGGCAGGCTTTTGAGTGTCCTTGCAAAGAAAGGTGGCTATATTGGTCACTGATTTGTTTTTGTTATGTTTTTGAATGTTAGAAATGTATATTTGTGAATGTTGAGATGTTATATTGGTTTCACTGGTAAAAATAAATAATTGAAATGGGTATATATTTGTTTTTTGTTAAGTTGCCTAATAATTATGCACAGTAATAGTCACCTGCACACACAGATATCCCCCTAAAATAGCTATAACTAAAAACAAACTAAAAACTACTTCCAAAAATATTCAGCTTTGATATTAATGAGTTTTTTGGGTTCATTGAGAACATGGTTGTTGTTCAATAATAAAATTAATCCTCAAAAATACAACTTGCCTAATAATTCTGCACTCCCTGTATATATATATATAAAACAAACAAACAAAAAATATATATATATACATACATGCGGTGTGTGTTTGTGCTTTAGGGTGCACACCCTAATGCAATAGGCTGCGCACGCCTATGGTCAGTGGCGTACACATGACCCATGGGGCCCCGGTGCGAAAATTGATCCGTGCCCCCCCCCTCGCGCTTACTCTGCGCGGGCCGGGGCAGCAACACATGGCGGCGGGCACCTGATCGCAGGGGTTGCAGGGCTGCGACCGCGGTATGTACGCCAGTGCATGCAGATGCACACACACTTAAAGGACCACTACAGACACCCAGATCACATCAGCTCAATGAAGTGGTCTGGGTGTCAGGTCCCTCTAGTTTTAACCCTGCAGCTGAAAGCATAGCAGTTTCAGAGAAACTGTTATGTTTCACTGAGGGTTAATCCAGCCTCTGGTGGCTGTCTCACTGACAGCCGCTAGAGGCGCTTCTGCCATTTTAAGACACTGAACGTCCATAGGAAAGCATTGAGTAATGCTTTCCTATGGGCGGTTTGAATGCGTGCGCGGCTCTTGCCGTGCATGCGCATTCGGAGCTGAGAGGCGGAGGGATCCCCAGCACCATGGGAGTCCGGCGCTGGAGAAAGGTAAGTGCTGAAGACACACACACACACTCTCACGAACAAATGCATACACACTAGCTAACAGACACACACATTTACTGACAGAGACACACTCAGCGGCAGACATACATACACACTCACTTACAAAACATACACTCTCACTGACAAACACACACTCACTAACAGACATCAAACAGACTCACTAACACACACACACAAACACACTCAGTAATAGACACACACAGTAACACACTCACTGACACTCACTAGCAGACACACACACTCTAACACAAACACCAACACTCACACTAACACACACACACTAACACACACACACACACTCACACACACTAACACTCACACACAAACACTAACACACACACACTAACACTCACACTCACTCACACACACTTGCACTCACACACACTTACACTAACACTCACACTCACTCACACATGTTTTTTTTTAAATTTAATCCCCCCAGCCTCCCTACCTTTTGGAGTGCTGAGGGGATTCCCTGGGGTCCAGTGGTGCTGCTGGGCTCCTAGGCGGCCGGTCAGGCTGGCGGATGCGCGAGGGAGCACTCTACCCTGAGTGCTTCCTCTTCAGCTCCCTCGCGCGCCGCTCCAGTATCAGTGCGGTGCGCGAGGGAGCTGAAGAGGAAGCACTCAGGGGAGAGTGCTCCCTCGCGCACCCGCCAGCCTGACTGCCCGCCGGGTGTAAGCAGGGCCAGCCTCGGGGGGCCCTGAGGTGGCCGGCTCCTGGGGCCCCCAGGAGAAGAGGCTGGCCCAGTGGGTACATACAGGGTCGCAGGGGCGGCCGGGCCCCCTGGTGGGCCGGGCCCGGTCGCAGCCGCGACCTCTGCGACCCTGGTATGTACGCCACTGCCTATGGTCTCACCAGTGTTCTGCTAATACCTCTCCCTATACAACCAAGCATTCTGCTAGCATTTCCTGCTGCTCTATTACATTGCCTGCCTACCTTTAAGTCATCAGAAATAATCACCCCTAAATCCCTTTCCTCAGATGTTGAGATTAGTACTCTATCAAATATTCTGTACTCTGCCCTTGGGTTTTTACATCCAAGATGCATTATCTTGCACTTATCCACATTAAATGTCAGTTGCCACAACTCTGACCATTTTTCTAGTTTACCTAAATCATTAGCCATTTGGCTTATCCCTCCTGGAACATCGACCCTGTTACATATCTTAGTATCATCAGCAAAAAGACATACCTTACCATCAAGACCTTCTGCAATATCAATATTAAAGAGAATGGGTCCAAGTACAGATCCCTGAGGTACCCCACTGGTGACAAGCCCAAGCTTCGAATATACTCCATTGACTACAACCCTCTGTTGCCTGTCACTCAGCCACTGCCTTACCCATTCAACAATATTGGAATCCAAACTCAAAGATTGCAGTTTATTGATAAGCCTTCTGTGTGCAACAGTGTCAAAAGCCTTACTGAAATCTAGGTAAGCAATGTCTACTGCACCACCCTGATCTATAATTTTAGTTACCCAATCAAAAAAATCAATAAGATTAGTTTGGCATGATCTCCCTGAAGTAAACCCATGTTGTCTCTGATCTTGAAATCCATGTGTTTTTAGATGTTCAACAATCCTATCCTTTAACATGGTTTCCATCACTTTCCCCACTACTGAAGTAAGGCTTACTGGCCTACAGTTGCCCGACTCCTCCCTATTATCTTTCTTGTGAATGGGCACAACATTCGCCAACTTCCAATCTTCTCGGACTACCCCTGTTATCAATGATTGGTTAAATAAATCTGTTAATGGTTTTGCTAGTACACTACTAAACTATTTTAATAGCTTTGGGTGTATTCCATCAGGTCCCATTGACATATTTTTCTTTACTTTTGACAGTTGAAATAGAACCTCTTCCTCTGTAAACTCACTTGTAATAAATGACTCATTTAACCTTTTTCTTAACTGAGGTCCCTTTCCTTCATTTTCATCTGTAAATACCAAACAAAAATATTAATTGAGGCAGTCAGCTAGACCTTTATCCTCTTCTACATACCTTCCTTCTTTTGTTTTTAATCTAACTAATCCTTGTTTTACTTTCCGTTTCTCATTTATGTATCTAAAACAAGTTTTGTCCCCCTTTTTTACTGACTGTGCTATTTTCTCTTCTGTGTGTGATTTGGAAGCTCTTATAACTTGCTTAGCCTCTTTCTGCCTAATCTTATAGATCATTCTGTCTTCCTCACTCTGTTTTTTTTTTATAATTACTAAATGCTAACTTATTGTTTGTTACTATTTTGGCCACATCTGCAGAGTACCACAGTGGTTTCTTGAATTTTTTGCTTTTACTGACAAGCCTAATGCAATTTTCTGTTGTCTTCACTAGTGCAACTTTTAAATAATCCCATTTCTCTTGGACTCCATTTAAATTGCTCCAGTCTGATAATGACTCCTTTACACATATTCTAATTTTAGAAAAGTCTGTTTTTCTAAAGTCTAAAACTTTTGTTTTTGTGTGGTGTGACTCAGTTACTGTTCTTATATTAAACCACACTGACTGATGATCACTGGATCCTAAACTTTCACCTACAGTAATATCGGATACCAAATCTCCATTTGTTAACACTAAATCTAGTATGGCTTCTTTACGAGTTGGCTCCTCAACGACTTGTTTTAGAGACAATCCCAGTAGGGAGTTTAGAATATGTGTGCTCCTGGCACAAGCAGCTATTTTTGTTTTCCAATTCACATCAGGAAGATTAAAGTCACCCATGATGATAACTTCCCCCTTCAATGTCATTTTAGCCATTTCCTCAACTAGTAGATTATCTAACTCTTCAATTTGTACTGGGGGCCTATAAATCACACCTACACGAGTTACTGTGTGATTACCAAATTCTAATGTAACCCAAACGGACTCTATGTTCGCCTCACTAACTTTTATTAGGCTAGATTTTATGCTAACCTTCACATACAGGGCCACCCCTCCCCCTTTCCTGCCTTCCCTGTCTTTTCTATATAAAGAATACCCTGGTATTGCTATGTCCCAGTCATTTTTCTCATTATACCATGTCTCAGTAACAGCGACTAAATCTACACTTTCACACACATTGGCAGATACACATACTGACGCAGGTACACATACACACACACAGACACATATGTTTAACTTACCTTTTTTCTTTAGTGCTGTAGGCTGCTGGCTGAGAATGGTTTGCCAGGTCGGCAACTGCTCACTCCCCGCTGCGCTCCCTCTCCCTCCAGCCAGCATGTTCTGTTTGGTAGGGAAGTGCTGTCACTTCCTCCCAGCATCCCATTCAACAGGGATCTGGTTGCGGTCTTAGACGCCCGCGGCACCTGACCGGACCCCTTTTTAGCGATATCAATCGGATGGCCCTAAATGCTTGAGCGACCCGACAGGCAAATCGCTGCGGAACACCAATTTTGTTCCGCGGAACACAAATTGGGAAGCGCTGCATTACAGCAATAATTATATGAGTTTGTGAACCTGTTAGTAGCACATTTAAAGCGCCAACTGGGTAAAGTACAAACTGTATTATTTGGCAGTCTTTTGTTTTATCACATCATTTAAAAATGTGTCCCATACATTTTATGAACGAAAGCAATCTTTTATTCAATCAGCTCAATCTCTGTTGATCTTTTTTTCCTGTGGATGCAGAATTGATTGTAGATTTAATGTTTCAAACTACTCATACATGCAATATAACAACTACTCATACATACAATATAACAGCAAGAAACCAGGCAGTTCAGAATATTAAATGGCCACTGTTCTTATTAACACAAAATAAAAGGCATAAGCACTATAACAAACTTCCTCAAACTCTGTCCCTCCAGATGTTTCTGAACTACAACTCCCATGATTCTCAGCTTTTTTTTATTTATTTCATAGAATCATGGGAGTTGTAGTTCAGCAACATCTGGAGGGCCGGAGTTTGGGAAAGCCTGCACTAGAATAAGATGTGAAATCCATTACAGCCATTATACAAGAGTTACTATCTCTCTTCCTGATTTTTTTTTTAACAAAGTACTACATTTATTTTATTTAATTTATTAATAATTTGAATTTATTTATTTATTTTGTTCTTATTTTTAATGTTTTTTCAGATATTCAAATTAGTTCTACAATTCACCATGCTTGGATGGATATTTTTATATGTTTAACTACCTTGTTAAGAAAAAATGGTCAGACCGTTTTGCAAGTGGAAACGGCTTTGGCAAAACATAATACTGCTCTCCTTGGTAAGTCTTTGCATAATCATATTCTTCTCCATATATTCTGCCACTGCTCTCATAAATTGTATAAAACAATTTTTATGATTATTATGTGATTTTAGGTTAGAATCCTTTATTTATAAGTTGAAAATCTGAAAAATATTCTCCAGTACAATTTAAAACTCATGTCACAGAAAGTAAGCCTAAGATCCCAAGGGGGTCTTATCATATTACACGTCTTCCTCTAAAATAACAGATCTAAATATGTAAATATGTACAGTCTTTTTTTTTATTCTTTATTTTGGTTAGATGGCAAAGATGGCGTTAATTACAGAAAGAGAAGTAGTCAGGCATAAAATTTATAACGCTAAACATTAAGATCACACCAAAGTACATCTCACAGTGATAAACATGCATCAAATATTAACCATTCAGTGCTCTTTATTTTCTTATTTTATAAACTTGACCCCAGCCTCCATGGTACTCATAACAAAATTGCCCCTCATAAAGAAACAGGACAATACCAAAAACTCAAAGAAGAAAAGGGATTGTAGAATACCCAATAAAGGGAAAATAAATTGTAGGAAAGAGGGGAAAGGAAAGAACAGGGGATAGGGCAAAGAAGGGGAAGTATCCCCTCCCCGCAGCGGACACCGCTGTCTCCCATATTTCCGCGCTCCAAGACCCAAGGTGAGTCATCTTGCACATATGACAATAAAACTCCCAGGGCTGCCACAATTTGTCAAAGGTCGCAACTGTGATCTGTCAGCTTATCCATCAAGAAGTTATCGTTGACCTTCAGAATGATTTTATTATTATTAAGAATCTGATCACTCCTCTAAACCTGTGCCAGCGTAATCTTATTGAGCAATATCTGCTCCCTTGTCGTCATACCCTTCAATGGTATGGCTAGGAGAAAGGTTCAAGGGTCCATGTGTATAAGCCTAAGAAAGATGGAGCTCAACAGATGTTGTTTGACTCTAGGACATTCTCACCACATATGTATGTATGTGTCCTGCCCCCACTGCCTTCCCAGTATACATCTGTTGTCTTTCCCATTTTACAGTTCTGCACTGCTATTGTGTACCTTCAATATTATATCTTATATGTTTGCTCCTGTTGGGTAACACAAATTGAGGACTTTGCTGCTGCTTCCCATTTGCCTTTCCAATTCAAATCCTCTAGAGTCTGATCCAGATCTGCTTCCCATTTAGCTATGTATTTCATGTTTCCCGATTCTCCAGACATTTCGCTTACAGGTGTAATCAAAATTATATAACCCCCATTAACATTCAGATTTACAGTTTACTGTTTGCAATGAACATACCAAACAAAAGCACTTGACATAGCTAAACACAACAAATGCTTCCAGTGGTTTCCCCAAATTCAACTGAAAATACAACTTGTAATGACTTCTCCAGTCTCAAAATTATTCAGCCTCCTGAATAGAATCCCACAAATATGCAAAACATGTGTTGTCTCAAGCACACCTGATGCAACTACTCAAGGGCTTCATTAGTTTCACCAGGTGTGCTTGAGCTGGGAAAACGTAAAATACCTGAACTGACTAGAGGTTTGTTGAGTATCACATTTGACTGCATGTTAGAAATATGGCACAAAAGAATGGTCCACAACGTTAAGAGAAGAGACCATCGCCATTCACAAACGAGGAACAGGATCCAAAAAGATAACGGAGGCACTGAATTTTCCTAGAGACAACGTTGGACGCATAGTTTGCAAGTTCAAAAAGTTGAAGTAACAGTGGTTACACTACCTAGATGGGGCAGAAAAAAGAAGCTGCCAGTGACTGTGACCAGATTTCTGCAAAGGCAGGTTATGAAAAACACTTGAGTGACTGCAAAAGACCTGCAGCAAGACTTGGTGACAACAAGCACTGAGGTTTCAGTTAGCATAGTAAGGTGCAAACTAAACGCAGAAGGTTTCCATGCCAGAACTCTAAGACGTACACCACTACTGGCCCAAAAGCTGAAGGATGCTCAAAATCATATAAATAAGCCACATACGTTTTGGGATTCTGTTCTGTGGAACCATGAAGTAAAACTGGAACTTTTTCGCCCAATGGATCAGCAGTATATTTGAGCGAAGAAGTATGAAGCATGCTCTGAAAAGAGCACTCTGCCCACATTTAAGCATGATGGTGGCTTGGTGATGTTCTGGAGCTGCTTTGCATCCTCTGGCACTGGAAACCTGCAGTGTGTGGACAATACAACAATGCCCTGGCTACTCTGTTGCCAAACAAATTCATCAATTGCTTTTTGCAAGCCTGCCAGGTCCCCCTTAGTTACCACTCTCCATAAAGCCTGAAGGAGGAATAAGATTCTGGGTAGCACATTCATCTTGATAGAGTGTATTCTACCCTTTTTCGATATTGGCTTATGTGTCCATCTATCTAGGTCCTATGCATTACTATCTCAACCCCATTTTTTTTTTTATTTGGAGACATATGCCCTATCGTAGGTGTGGTCTGTGGAACTGGATACGAGATGGCAACAGAAGGTGTGTTTCTTGTGTATATACGCTATATCAGTCTTTTGTTGCTTAAGTTCATAGAGCAACAGTTGCGTTTATTGGACATGTTCAGCCCATTGACATTTAGAAAGATTATTTTCATATATCTCACGTTTAGAGAGGTTATTTTGCTATAGGTACACTATACCGTCTATGTTCCGTGTCATGATAACTCTAAGTACTCTACCCCCTACACCCTCTAGTTCCATCCTATACCCAAAATGCACATTTCTTCAATAAAAGCCTCGCCAACTTTGCATCCAACACCAGGGGAGTTCTGTTAAAAAAAAAATATATCACCATAGTAACGTGGTACTTTAGTTGTCCATTAGAATTCTAAAATATAGGCACACTCTAAACATCATGCAAAGTTATCCTTCATGCATTGGTATACTATAAGGTACTCCCCTGTCTCACTTCTATCTTTTTAGCTTATAACTAATGCAACATCCTTGCATCTCTAAACTCACACTACCACTATAATAAGTTGTTGTTGTTGTTATTGTTCTTATTATTATTATTGTCCTTGCGGTGTTTCTGTGAGCAAAAGTGTAATGTATTATACAGTAAAATCAATTCACATTTTAGTAATCCAGCATATTTTCTATGTTGCATTAAAATATTTTGTTATTTTTCTTTGTTTAAAAAGATGTTGTTTTAATTTTTGTTTCTTGCTGTTTTATTAGATACCATTTCAGAGTGTTTAAAGCTAGCCACAAGCCACCCAAAGCTTTACACAGCATGCTTGCAGTTCCTTTCACTTCTTTTCATGGAAGATGGAAAACAACAGTATGAGCGCCAACCGTGTTTCGTTACAGAACTCTCTAAAATTTTAGATGGACATTTAAACATGGGAAATGATATTTGTAAATTAATACTGCAGGTCTGTATTGCTATTTATGGATATTGCAATATATAACCATTTTGAGTTTATGTATCAGAACACACCATTTAAAAAAAAAAATGTTTTTTCTAAATGATAAAAAATCTCTATATACTGCTGCAATCCATTAGTCTTGTACTGGATCAGCTGGCTCAGAAATCCCTTTTTTTGCTGTGTTATAACCATATACATACATACAATATCTATGGGATTTTTTTGGCCACAAACATTCACACATTCTATATTTAAATGTGGTAATTTCAATGTGCAAGATATGTTTTGGAGAAACGAAATGCATTGTGACAAAGTTTGGTGGTTTCCCAGTTCCGTAACCATATGTCTATTATTAGGTTTTACAGGGACTTTTCAGCTGATGTGTGAGTGCACCTATTTCCAGATTTAAATAGAGAAAATGTAGAAATATCCACAATCTATGCACATCTTATATAAAAAAAAAATGGTATGCAAACAACAATAAGTGTAGTATAAGTACCAAAAATATTAATTCCAAATTGTATACATAAGACCAGCTGGTGGTGGTGAGTCCTGTAACTTTTACTGATTGGATCCCACATTCACAAGGAACTGATCCCCCTGGGCCTGATGTTCCTGAGTGGTACTGTATCCACTCCACACTTGCAAATGTATCACCTTTTACTGTTACATTCAATTTAGAGAACTTACACTATTGCACTAGGTTGTTTTTGCTTTTTTTCCTGTAGTTCATCCAAATTACAAGTGGATTTACACAAGTATTTGCCTTTTAGTATGCTTTTTTTAATCTATACAAAATTTGTGGTCACCATTTATATTTTTAATTAGTTGATGATACACTGTTATTTCACGTTTTGCTTTTTTAAAATGTTTACTATTTTGTGTACGTGATTATACACAATAGTGTCATATATACAATTTGAAATTAATTTTTTTAGTATTTATTCAACGTATTCTAAGCGCAACATTTTGAATGTGTTTAGTTTGATATAGACCTGTTTGCCAATACAGATGCTCCTCACTTTACGACCTACACGCTGAACGACCGAGTTCTGTGTTTGTACAAGTACAGTGCAGTACAGTATTTTGCCAAAGAAAAGATCTGTGTTGGCTAAAAACATGTTTGCTAAAAAGAAGAGCATGACTTCACCAGGAGGAAGCACCAAGAGAAGAAAGGCTATTGATTTTGACAAGACCATGAATATAATAAAGGACTATGAAGCTGGTAAAAAAGTTAATGCAATAGCACATGACTTGGCGCATTCAACCGTTTCAACGATATTAAAGGATATAGAGTGAAAAATGCAGTGAAAGCATCAGCAGGATTTTAAGCCACCATAACCAGGCACCGGAAAGGCCTCTTTCACGAAATTGAGAAATTACTAGTGATCTGATTTGACTACTAGACACAAAAAATAGTGCAGATGAGCCTGCTAATAATTTAATCCAAAACACTCTGTATCTTTAAGGTAGCATGTACGGAAACATTTACAGCAAGCCATGGATAGTTTCAACGGGTTTGTCGCAGATTCAACCTGCAAAATCTGGAAATCAGCGATGAGATGGCAAGTGCATACTTTGAAGCAGCTGAAATTTTTTAGACGAATTTGACGAAGTTGTTGAAAATGGCAACTACATCCCGGGACAGATCTTCAATGTGGATGAAACTGGCCTATTTTGGTAAAAAAAAAAAAAAAATGCCAGAGAGGCCATACATACACAAAGAAGCTAAAACAATGCCTGGTTTCAAGGCTTTTAGGGACAGGGTGATGTTGCTATTGGGAGGAAATGTCGCTGGATTTAAGTTAAAGCCTTTCCTCATCTATCGCTCAGAGAACCCACGTGCATTGAAACAGGTAAATAAGCACATGCTGCCTGTTGACTACAGTGCAAATACCAAGGCATGGATGACACAAGCATTATTTGAGGATTGATTCCTGCTTCATACCCCCAGTCAAGCAATATTGTCTGCAAAAGGGCATTCCCTTTAAAATTATCTTCCTGCTTGATAATGCCCCAGGCCACCCCCAGCATCTTGATGATCTAAACCCAGATGTAAAGGTAGTGTACCTGCCTAAAAATACGACATATATCCTACAGCCAATGGACCAGGGGGCTATAGCTACGTCCAAAGTGTACTATTTGTGCACAACTTTTTCCAAAGCTGTAGCAGAAACAGAAAGTGGTGAAGTAACCCTTTGTGATTTTTGGAAATCATACAACCTTTTACACTGCATAAACAACATTAAATCAGCTTGGGAGCAAGTAACAGGAAAGTGTGTGTAAGGTATATGGAAAAAATGCCTAAAACATTTTATTAATAACCTCAAACGTTTTGACAGAGACCAGCATATTGATGGCATATATCAAGCAGTTGTGGGACTTGCTAACATGCTTAATTTAGATGTTGAAGTTGAAGATCTTAAAGAATTAGTGGAATATGTCGAGGGAGAGCTAACAAAAGAAGATTTAGTAGAATTGGAAGCGCAGCAGCACTTGGAAGAAGAGGAAAGAATGGAAGAAGAAGAAAAGAAGTTCACTGCACAGGGGTTAGCAAGTTTGTTCTCGAAGGTGAATGCGGCTATGTTAGAGCTAGAAGGTATGGATCTGAATGTTGAATGGTTCAGGAATGTGGAACGGCAATTTGTTCCGTGCCGCTTTACTGAGCGGGCGCCGTACCCAATTTTCTAGGTACTTGGCTACATGGTCCGCTGGGAGCCACTCCGCCGACCTTGGATGGTGAAGCTCATCCGGGTCGAAGAGAGGTTCGTCCAACGCATCCAAGAGGGTGGACCCCGCGGTAGCGGGGTGAAGCACCCCGTGTCACCTCCGGACGTTTCTGCCTGAGCAGAGGGAAGGAGGTCAACGCCCATCTCAGCAGAGTCAACATCCGAGTCGTTATCCGACTCAACCATAGCCTCCTCACCTGACCCAATTTCTGAGTCGGAGTCACTCTCAGGTTGTGCTCTAGCACATTTCCAGAGCCGCGCCCATTCTGCCTGGCGCGGAAAGGCTCTCTTGCGTGGGTGGGACGCGCTTTCTGGGGCGACCGTAGGTACGCCAGTCGTAATAGTTCTGGAGGCAGAGGGGTGTTTAGATTTATGGGTTGCCTTCTTAGGTGCGCCCTCGGACAGGTCCATAGAGGGACGCGGAAGAGGCGTCGTGGAACCAAAGGACGTGGCAGGAGGGCTTGGGAGATGGTATGGGAAAGAGTAGAGGACATGGACCCCATGGCTGCCATAATGGCATCTGTCATCAAGCGCTGTAGCGCCAAGAATTGGTCCCCTTCAGGTTCGGTGGGCCTATCTGCCATAGTGGATGGCGTGTCATTTTATGACAGGGGTCTCTCCCAAAGGCAAAGTGGCATCAATTACCTCAGTGGGTGGTGAGCTGGAAGGCATCCTGGGTTTGGGCATATTGGATGCAGTTCAATATTCCTATCAGTGATATACATAGTAGTAAGGGTTAGTCACCCAAACTATAGGGAAAAGAATGACGGGGATCTCACCAGGGTCCAGACCAGAGGCACACAGACACACACGAGGCAGTAAGAGAGACAGGAAGTCGGAAAATGGCCGCCGCGAGTCTCACGAGATTCGCGGCAAAACCAGTGAATTCGTCAATGGAGAAAAACAACCGAACGTGCGGTCAAAGAGGCGAATTCGCGTGAAGGAAAACAGGCGAATAGTAAACCGCATGAATAAATTAGTCGAACGCGGCAAATAGCCGAATTTGCTATATGCCGGTGAAACTAACGAATGGTCTGGATTCGTGAATTTAGCCGGACGGCATGATACGTGCATAAACAGCCGAACGGAATGGAGAAAAGTAGCGCAAAATGGCACCAGTGGACAGGGAGAGGAGAGATGGCGAGAAAAATAAATAAGAGGTCGGAGCAAACACAGAAAAAGTTAAACTGAGTGCAAGATAGACATTTCACACAGAAGGTCTGGAACCCTGGGAGACAACAACATGTATATATAGACATGTAATAAACAGAGATAGATAAACTGAGGAAAAAAGATTCCTAATATAATCAAAATAATAATAATACAGAATTAATCAATAAGGAAAATAACAGAATAACAAATTACCATAAATAGCAGAAAAAACAACCATAACTGACATAATAAACAAGTAATCAATGAGAGAAAAAATATGAGCTGTTACTTATCTTTGGAGCAGCAAAGAAAGAGGGAAATGGAAGGGAAGTGCTGCCTATTATACTGGGACCTGTGCAGGGAGGGGCCTATGTCACTGTTTGTTCATTGTTTTTTCATTCTGTTTATATCATTTGCTGCTATTGGTGGACAGTAAAGAAAGGGATATGCAATATGAGCCTCCGTATCTTGTCATAAAATCAGTGATTATATTATTCGGAATTTGTCTCTGAACCATTTGTGATCATTCTGCCAGATGTTAAAATGACTTCAATAGGTCTAGAGAAATCATTGTGTTATTTACAGTAAATTTGGTTTCCTTACTTAGGCCCTTATATAATAAGCTTTTTAAACGGTTCAGTACTGTTAGAACAAATTTCCAAATGTTTTATCTACTGAAGTCACCATTAAAGTCCATAGAATTTTTTTCTAGTAGTATTGATTCATGTACTAGATAAATCATTTGGAACATTTTTCTAGCAGTATTGATTCATTTAGAAAACTTATTATATTAAGCCTTATGGTTCCTTGATTACAAACTATACCTTTCTAGCTTAAATGTTTACATCTAGCATTAAAGTCTATTTAGCAGTATGCAGCAGTGGTAAAAGACGAGTGCCCGTCCTCACCTCTTCTTTTCATATCTGGTTGTGGAACCATAAAAGGCCTCCTTGCCACAGTCTGACTTTGATTATCAGTAGGAACTTTGATTCCTCAATTTGCAGATGAGTTGGTCCTTTAGAAGAGAAGAAATAGAAACCTGTGGTCTTTCTACCCTTTAGTTTTTGTTTTTTTTTTATAAACTCTAGAACAGACATAGGCAACCTTCGGAACTCCAGATGTTTTGGACTATACCTCCCATGATGCTTTGCCAGTCTTATGGGTGTAAGAGCATTATGGGGGATATAGTCCACAACATCTGGAGTGCCGAAGGTTGCCTACCCCTACTCTAGAACAATGTCAAATAAACCCATTATTCCATATCATTCTGGACTTGAAACCATTTTGCTATATCATATTATGATGCAAGGTAATCACCAGAAACACCTCTAATATTATGAGACAAAGAGCTGTTAGGGGTCTGAATATTAATATTTTAAGAGCAACTGGTGCTGTGCAGTAACACCTTTACTTCTATTTTGTTTAAATGTTGTACCACAGTTAACAGAAAATCTGTTGTTTTATGTACAGAAACAAATATATATATATATTTTACCCTCCAGCGCTTCAGGCTTTTTCAGCTTATGACTTTCTGAAAAGGCAGGGGTGGCACAGAAACATATCCCATAGTATCCTTTCAGCACCAATTTTGGTTTTGTGTTGTGTTTGGATCTTCACAATTCATTGAAACATATTACTTGGTATTTCACACAGAGCTATGAAGAAAAATCCTCAGAGGACCGTCTCAGACAAGTCTGTGCTAGTACTTTAATCTTACTGCTAGCTGTCAGCAGAAGTGCCCAGAAGTACAGTCTGCAAGGTGAGCCTTTACTTTGTACATTTACAATAAAGAACAGAAGTGCTTTTCCCTGTCAATTCTCTGGGAAGGTTTTTTCTTTTCCTTTTTGAAATGCCTAAGCCATCAATAGCAAGTAGAATTCAATTGTTGCTTATATTGTAGCTGAATTAAATAGCTTGGCTATGCTTTTAAAAGGTTTCTTATAGCGTTGGGTTAACATTCGTGATACATTTATTCTCTGTTAGTTAAGTCATGTGTGCCAAATATTGTTCATTGTTGCTAAATGCTGGGATCTTATTGCAGGTTTTGTAGTCCATTCAAAAAATAAGAAATTCTGGGAAGACTGTGAAATTATACCCTAATGATGACCGTGTTTTTTTTTTCTTTAATCTTGTAGTCATATTGGTACCAATATAATACAGTGTATGCTGTAGCTTAGTGATGGCTAACATGCTAATAACGTTATTTGCTATGGTACCTAAAGACTGTGTATCATGTTCGTGTCGTTTACAAACACCTGGTATTCAATGGCTAAATATCACTGTTTTAACGCTTCTTGTACTGAATTAATATTTTATTTTAACCATCAAAATATAAAATTTATACAAACTGCACCTAGATACTGTAATATAGGTGTAAAATGAAATTAGAATTAGAATGAAGGCACTAAAGATTCATTTATTTTTTCTTTTAGCACACCTTGTGGACAGCTGTATCGAACAGATGAAGCACATTCATGCACAGCTAAACCTTGACTCCCTTAGGCCAGGAAAGCCAACACAAAGGAAAAAGGTACTCGTTATGCATAGTAAACTCCAACTTTCTAGCTTGTATCTCTTCTCTGTTAAGAAATTATATATTTTTTTTTTTTTTTTTTTAATTCTTTATTTTTGTAGTGCACGCTTATAGCACAGACAGGCTCGAGGTACCCCAAAGGCAATCCTCAGGCTTTTCCCACGCGAGCATGCGGGGTGCATTCTTAATTGGCACATTTTTTTTTTTTTAGTTATCAGGCTTAACAAACATATAAGTAGGTTATCGCTTTACATAAGTATGAGTAACATGCTAAAACTAAGTAGCTTATTTTCCTTAGGTTATCGCTTTACATGAGTATAGGTAACTTTAAAGATGATTGAGGCGTACATTTAACGTCTTACTTTCTGATAGTTATCTTAGCTGAAAAAGTAATGTAATGTCACAATACAGGAACCAGGGTTTAAAAGAATGAAAACATATTATAACATTTTTTCACCAGCATAAGAGTCCCTAGCTTATCTGTATAAGAAAAAATCCCTGACAGTCCAGGGTTATGCCCGAGTGGCCATGTAACTAAATACTAACACGTTGAACGGGAATGAGAAGTTGCAGTGAATTACTGCCGTATGGTAGATGCTTGAGCTTACGTATCTGTGGGAACAATTAGACAGGAGCATCAAACCGGGAGAGATCCGGCATGTGGGTGGTAAACTGATTAAGTAGTGTGTTATGCACTATAAGAGATATAACATGAGGTTAGGTTTAAGCAGTGCAAGTATCTCTCGGTGAGGCATTTGAAGTTAAGACATACCTTAGTACGTTAGTGAAACAAGTTAGTACCAAGCCAGTAGAAGAAAACTAGCTATGTCGCTGTAAGCTAAGCCTGGCTGTAGGAGTTATGGAGCAGGCTGTACGCAGTAAGTCTAACTATGTGTTGCAATGGAGATGTGGTAATCCTGTGTAGTTCTCTATCTAACATCTGGAATGTACGATTGATTTAGGCTAAATGTAGGAGGTTACAGAATTAAAACAGCTATTAGAGGCGTGTAACTCGACTCCAGTAGAATACCTATCCCAGCCTGTCAATACTCGTGCATGCGTTTATAGAGCTTAGCTCTTGTGAGATAGGGGAACCAAGAGCGGTCACAGAACGGCAAACAAAAACACAAAAGGTTATACATATTGCCTAGATCAATGTAGTTCAGAGATAATACAAGGTTATACAAAGAACAGGTAGTAATAGATTGTGGGCTAGGTGTCCCTTGTGCACTGATCATGACTTACAGTTATGTGGACACGGAGCGTGTTATATATTATCGTGAGACATAAAACCTGTGCGTTCCCCCCCTCTATGTGCTGTTGTTGATTCGTTTTTGATGGCTTAGAGAGGTGTGGTTGCCGTAATTGTTGTTGCTGAGCCTATGGTGAGTGAATGGGTGATTGTTGGGGCGGTGAAGTGATAGTGGAGCTAGTATGGTGTATGTCGGTCTTCTTGTGTATATGTGTAGAAGTTACCATGTCTGGTAGTATCTTCTGCTGGCGTGTCTGTGGTGTGTCTGCTAGCCAGGTAGGGTGTCAAAGGGGGAAAGGATGGGGTATAACCTGTACAACAGTAAAACGAGGTCACCATGTCCGTGAGTAGCAGGGGTCAGTAAAACCATGGGTAGTGTCCATCAAACATACATGCAGTCTCGGCCCGTGGGTCGTTCATGTTGCTCTTCATGTAGTGACAGCTGCATAGGAGTCGGGTGTTCTTCCTTGGGGGATGAAAATGGTGGTTCTTGCTGGATCCCAGGCGTGGGTTGAGGGAGGGGTGTTGCGTACTCCCTGTTGTAGCAGCGAGTCCATGGTCAGGCCCATCTCCCGTAGTAGCGTTGTTGAGCTCTGGAGGTCTTGAATGTAGTATGTTTCGTTTCCGTGTTTGACCATTAGCTTGTGGGATTGGTGCCAACGGTATGGAGTCCCCCGTTGCTGGAGTAGGGAAGTGAGCGGTCGGAGCGCTCTCCTCCATGCCAGCGTGCCGCTCGATAGGTCGGCGTAAAACGATATCGACATATTTTCGAAGCTGAGGGGGGATTTGTCTCGTAGTGCTGAGAGGACCGCTGTTTTGTCATTCCCGGTTTGAAAGGTAATTATCAAGTCCCTGGTGGCTGTAGCTGGCGCTTTGTTGGGTTTAGGGATTCGGAAGAATCTGTCCAGTATGATGGCTTTTCTCTGCCTCTGAGGCAGTATGGCCGCCAGCATGCGGCTTAAGAAGTGTGGCAGTTCCTGCTCAGAGATGTCATCGGAGACTCCCCTGAGTTTGAGGTTATTTCGTCTCCGTGAGTCCTCTAGGGCTGCGAGGCGGTGTTCCTGTAACATGGTCTGCTGCTGCAGGTCTTGTACAGTTAGGTGAAGTTTGGCAATTTGTTGGGTGTTGGTATGGGAAGTTCCCTCCAGGGCCCCTATGCGGCCCGTCAGCCCCTGCAGGTCGGTACGTACCGCCGTGATGTCCGCCAAGATATTCCTTTGTAGATCGGCCAGCAGGGTTTTGAGGACCTCTGTAGTCACAGGTGAGGAGTCAGACACTGCTTTGGTGCGTTGCAGTGCTTGTGAGGGAGCTGGTGCCGGCATGGGTAGGTAATTGTCATCAGCGTCGTCGGACAGTCCATCCGAGTAGTTTGAGCAGCCACTGGAAAGCGCGGCCATTTTGGGCCCGTTGGCGCCAAGCGCTTGTCTCCACATGTCTCCAATGGTGAGTCCCGGTGCGGATTTGTCCGTTGTTGGTCGCTTGGATTTGCGCCCCATGTTGTCTAGGTCGACCCGGTGAACTAGTATGGTCGGTTTGCAGGGGTAAGGGTTTCTATTTTTAGTCGTTTTTGCTGCTGTGTGCATGGAGCTGCAGGCTTGTGCGTCCGTTCACCTCTGCGGTCAGGCTCCGCCCCAAGAAATTATATTTTAACATGTAAACGGGTATTTCATTTTTAAAGTACATAAATACTTAGTGTCTAATTAGATTTCAGTAACTTTGTATGTAGAATACAACCCTTTTTTGTTTTGGTGATGCAGGTACTTTTAGGACTGAGGAGGTTTCAAGATGACTGTCTTGTCTGTCCATATTTCTGTCTGTTTGTCTACGGGGTGACCACCAACAGTACAGAGTAGCATCAATTCCCCAGTGTTTAGTTTGTCACCTTGATATGTTTCTTAAACATCAGTTGCTGAAATCCATAAATAGTATAATATCCCTGATGAATCACTGTACTTTTTGGCAAAATTGTAATGGGACATAAAGTTAATATATATATATATATATATATATATATACCATTATTACCCATTCCAATTGGTATATAAATAAAAAAAAAACATTTTACTTCTATACATTTCTCTTCTTATGCATAATGTATTTACTGCTTTTTAATACCAAGTATATTTTAAACCAAATAGAATATTAAGTTTAGTATGCTCTAGGTGGAACACTTCTAGGAATGGAAACGATATAAAATACTTTATTAAAATATGTCAAATTAAATTTCTGGAAAGTTCAATCTATAGAACATGCTAGGCAAAACTAGTTGTGGTAGAGTTTTTTTTTCCCAATTTGACTTTTTCCTCAAAAGACGACCTTTCCTGTGAATTAAACCAAGAGAAACCGCTAGAAAAAGGTCACATAAGAAGAGAAAATGGAAATTCGCACTAAACCTGTGATGTTCGTTCTGTATGGAAGAAACCACTAAATAACAAATATTACTGCAGCGTGTGTTAGATTTTTATCTTTTTTATATCACCTTTTAATCTTGTATCACTAAGTTGTGAAACCATACAATATTTTATATGTATTTATATATTATTTCTAGTATATACTATTTCTTACTACTGCGTACTTCTGCTTTTTCCATGATATTAATATTATGCTGATAGCTTGTGGTTGGAGAGTGATTCACAGACTTAGAGGCTTTGGCATAGCATTCTAGATCTGTTTGCACACACTTGGTTTATATCTGTACTGATATTTTTAACTTATTTATGACAATTTGTTTCAGCAATGAAGGTTTTTCTTTTTAGTTTTTTTTCAATTCCTGTGAAAATAATTTTCTGCTTAACCCCTTAAGGACACATCACGTGTGTGACATGTCATGATTCCCTTTTATTCCAGAAGTTTGGTCCTTAAGGGGTTAAACCCTTTGTGTCTTTGTTTTTAATGTGTATGTGTGTTAATATCAAAGGCAGGTCAAACATTTTTGCTCTGTTTTTCCCCCAAATGTAGTTTCTTTTTTTTTTTTATAAAAAAATAGACTTTACTTCCGTGCCCTATATGTGGACCGCTCATCATATAGTATGGATAACTTAATAAAAACAATAGAATACATTGCTGTTATAGAACTTTTTTGAGTCACTGAATCCAAAACAACTACACAAAATTATTTATTTCTGTAAATTAGACAACCAATGGTATCTACCTAGATGCAGTTTGACAGAATTTCAGCCAACATTTTTTTACATATTTTATTTTCACACACCCCACCACTTTTATCAATGTAATCCTGACATGTGCAAACTCTGGAAATGTAACATTGATTGCAGCTACATTTCTGAAGTACAGCAATACCTCCATGCATCTATCCCCATGTTTTAAGTGAAGTTACAGGGCCAAATTTAGGATATGTGTATCGTGTTCATGGTTCAGCTTTCCATTTTGACAGTTTGATTTACTAATCTTGTATTGCCCTTGTGGCAGTTTAGTGACCCTGTGGCACACCTGTATACCATATGCAAAATTAGAAACTGTGGACAAATATACATAGGCTTTTTTGATTCTTTTAATGTTGGTACTTAATCACAATTTCTGCCAAAGAAGAAAAATCAAACTGGCAAAAAAAACTGAAGCGCTTGGAGTTTTCTTTTCGAAGTACCTCAGAAACTTTAGTTGCTTATTTTTCTCTCTCCCTATGTTTAAACAACCTGTAGATTGTTTTTTATGTAGTATACATTAATACAGCAGTATATTTATCATTGCTGCTGTTTGGCCCTGTCCTAGTGCATCCATCTCACAGAGACCACCTCTCTGTTATGTTTTCCTCAGTTATGTCGGGGATTATTAACAGAACATTTTGGGGCCATAGAGGCAAGAAGACACTTTTTTTTTTCTGGGAATACAGACACATGTTTGACAAGGGTGGGAGGAACACAGTTTGTGATGGGGTATAGAGTCCTAAGGAGAAAAAGAACATGATCTGTTGGGATAGGGGACATAGTGAAAAATATTGAGGAAATAATTAATTTACATAATTCGGACATGATATATGACCAGGAACGGACAGGAAACACATACGTGACCTCTGGGCAGGGGAAAACTGGGTTAAAAGGCACACTTTGTTATGGAAAGATATGGAGGAAAATAAGGTGATTTTATACATTATTGCTGCAAACACATGTGGATGCAATGCAGCCTTTTATGACTGATAACATTTTAAGCTATATATTTTAACAAAATTATTACTGTTTTAGGAGGAAAGTCACTTCTTGCAGCTAAAAGTTACTATGCATCTCCTGCGAAATTGTCTTTATCAAAATGAGGAGGGCAAGGTAGGTAAAGACAGAGAAATCCTAACGCAAAATGTAATTTGTGTAAAAAAATATGTAACTATGTATATTAACTGTAATAGCTCTCTCCCTAATTTAGCAATTATTCCTAATTGGAAGGTACACAGTTGGCTTAGCCAATGAGAAATCCAAGTTATCTGACCTGCTGACTTGGCAGCACCCCACAGCTAAACACTCTTTTTGTAATATCTGTATACCCGTGCTAAGGGGACAGAGGCAGATAATACAATTATTGATTAGCTGTGGGGAGGATCCCTTTTAGCTCATACAACTCTCTTATTGGATGAGCTGAACTAAGTATCAAACCACAACCAAACACTAGGCAAATGTTGTTTTATTATCATTATCCAACTGTTTAATTTGTTTCCTTTATTGCATTTTTATTTTTGCAAAATGTATTTACTGGAAAGTGGGCAAAATTAAATAATGTATATGAGGCCAAAACCACAGATACTTAAAGAACCGCTAAAGTCATCCAGGCCACTTCCCTTCAATTAAGTGGCCTGGCTCAGTGGTTCTTAAGTTTTAATCCTGCAATGTAAACCACTGTAGGTTTTATCTTAGGGTTATCTCCATCACTAGTGGCTGTCATACTGACAGCCACTAGAGGCGCTTCAGCACTGACCCAGTAAAACACAGTCATGTAATGTGGATTCTTTATCAAAATGAAAATCATTGCTTTGGGCCCTTTTTTAGGATTAAAGCAGTTCTGCTGTACTTCAACATTTATTGTCATGAAGTGAATTAAGGCGTTTTATATCAATTCCTCTTTGTTGCCACTCGTCATTTATTCCGCATCTCCTTTCAGTCTCTTATACCATGTTTTTTTTAGTTTCTCCCTCTGTCAATCTATCTTTCTTCTTCCTCCAAGTTTCCTTTTTACAGTGTCCTTTCTTTTGGACTTATGCTGTAAGTGTCTGTCTTCTCCAACTTCTGTCTCTCTTTTTTCACTATTTCTCTGCCAGTCTCTCAGGCATTTCCCACTGTCTCTCCACAAATCTTCTTCAAGCTTGCAAATAGAGGTGGGTGCTTTTAGTACTATGTATATGGCAAGAAAAGAAGGAATAAGGGTGCGCCTAAAACAAGTGGAAATAACAAATAATAATATAAGAATAGGAATATAAAAATAAGAGTAGCAGCAGTGACAAATCGTCCGAAAAAATGTCCAAATATAATATAAAAATTGGAATAACAACGGTACCTAATAGTCCAAATATAAAATGTCCAAATGTGCAAATGGTGGTCCTAGTGGTCCGTAAAAAGGGTATGTAGCGTCCCGAATGTATATCTGTAGTTTGAAGATGAATATGCGGGAAGAACAGAAGAGAGAGAAAACTCCAATGGTGTAGTATGAAAACAAAATGTGGATATTGTGTAAATAATAGTAGAACTACTCACAATATTCAGAGCTTAAATCCAGCTCTGGTATGGATAGCGTGAAGTGGAATAATCCCCACTCAAGGATATGTGGTGCTCCTCTTTGGTCCTTTAGTAAAATGATGGAGTTGTCCAACTCGGGATGAGAAGATAAAAAATATATAGTGCTCACTGTATAGTGATAGAATAATTAAAATGAAATAAAATATACTCACGGTATATAGAGCAGACGTACTGCTCGGTGGATGGCGTATGGGTGGTATAATCCCCACCTTGAGGATTCTTTAGTATTCCAATATGGTGGAAAACCAACGGTAGTTAGGTCTGGATAAAATAAACTTGCATAGAATAAAATAGCAAATAATATAATACTGAAGTGAAAAGAGGAATGTGGCAAACCAGTGTATAATAGCCAAATATTCCTTTAATAACACTTTGATTTTAAAAAAAAATAATAAGGGTTTCTATACGCGTTTCGCCACAATAGGCTTTTTATATGTTTCTACTTGATGAAGCCTATTGTGGCGAAATGCGTATAGAAACCCTTCTTTTTTTTTTAAATCAAAGTGTTATTAAAGGAATATTTGGCTATTATACATTTGGCTATTATATCCTTGAGTGGGGATTATTCCACTTCACGCTATCCATACCAGAGCTGGATTTAAGCTCTGAATATTGTGAGTAGTTCTACTATTATTTACACAATATCCACATTTTGTTTTCATACTACACCATTGGAGTTTTCTCTCTCTTCTGTTCTTCCCGCATATTCATCTTCAAACTACAGATATACATTCGGGACGCTACATACCCTTTTGACGGACCACTAGGACCACCATTTGCACATTTGGACATTTTATATTTGGACTATTAGGTACCGTTGTTATTCCAATTTTTATATTATATTTGGACATTTTTTCGGACGATTTGTCACTGCTGCTACTCTTATTTTTATATTCCTATTCTTATATTATTATTTGTTATTTCCACTTGTTTTAGGCGCACCCTTATTCCTTCTTTTCTCTCCATTGTATTTCAAGGGGTTCAGAGGGGTTTCCCCCTTTTTCAAGGTGTGCTGCCTTTTTGTCATATTCCCTGTTTCTTATCAGCGCTGAACCTCTTTCCTGATTCCTATGTATATGGCAAGGCAGATATGTTTCTGTGTATAGGGCGGCTGTTGTATTCTGTGTGACCTGTGTTTGGGGAAGCTCTGTGGGCTGCACGGTGCCCCCACTGCCTGCCCCTTGCTTGTGCTTACTATGATACACATATTGGCAATGGAGTGCCTTTTTTAGATGATGTGAGTGATTCAGGAAAGCACACTAGCTCTTTAATGGAACACTCCACACCAGTAAATCACTGATGCTTGCTAAAATGCTTGGTGTGTCTGGAGTCTATCACATTTGTTACTGTTTATAAAAACACAGAAAAACACAGAAATCTGCACTTTTATCTTAGGGAGCAAAAATTAGACAGCCAGGATTTTTTTTTTCCATTTTCTTCCTTATCTGTTCCACAAAGGTAATGCAAGTGACATATACACTGTGTTATCCAGAAGTATTGGATAGCCGTGATTGCGTGTGCTCGTGGCTCCAGCACAGAGACTTCTTAATGAGCAGCCTTTGAATGGACTATTGCACAGCCTAAAATTCTGTGCTGAGGAATAAGCGGAGGGTTTCCAAATGCTACAGACAAGAGAGCTGCAGCTTTTGTAACTTGTTTTTAGATATACATTCAAAGATAAAAGGTACAAATAAATAAATGTGTGTTTTCACTGGCGGTATATTTACTAATGACGGATATTATTTTTTTGGGGGTGGGGTACAATGACAATGAAGTGTTCCTTTAATACCATAGTAATATGAGTTGTGCTTCTGACCAAGGAGAATTTACATATAGCTGCAAGCAAGAAAAAATATGCCTATAGGTATGCATTACAAAATGACACACGTAGGCTGATGGGTAATAATGTGCAATCTGGCATGATTTAAAGGGTTACTACAACCCTTTTTTATATTATTCTGATTTTAAGTTCTAATTCCCTATTGGGCATTACTTAATAAGTCTAGCCCTTATTCACTTATAAAATAAGATTAAACATACCTGGAATCCTGTGTTGGGAGTGCAGCTCCCTGCTCTGCTCTCCACTCCCTGTCCAATGTCATGCTTTTGATTGGACCTATGTCGAGGCTCAGAGTTCATGTGCGCTCACTGGGGAGGGGATGGAGAGAGGGAGGACAAGGGCACCAGACACAGGCAGTGGACTAGGGACAATAAATAAATAAAGCTGAATGTAGGGAGGCACTGTAATGATATGATTTATGTCTGATTTGAAGTAGTGATGTACTATTCATTTACACTGAGCTGTGAATTCTTAGTGTCTGATTATTACCAGAGTGTCACAAAAGTGTACTGAACAATCACCTTTCTCTCAGTTAGCCAATTAAAGCATAACCTTTAATAGTTTCTCTCAGTTAGCCAATTAAAGCATAACCTTTAATAGTTAACACTGTACCACTGTACCACAATCACTTTTTCCTACCTACTTTCATGCCTGTAATAATGGCTTGTTGGTAAACTTTTAAATGAATCATATCAGCAACATTTATGTTCCAATTAGGATCCGTATTTGGGAATTGGGCAGTAGCCCAAGCCGCCGGGTTCGCTTGGGTCTGGGTACTGGCAGTTTCCTCAAGAGCTTTAAGGGCCCCTTAATTATTACGGGTCCTTTCCTCAGAACTGAATAAATTCAACAGTAACTGCTGACATTTGGCCCAAGTAGGGCTGTGGGTTTGTATGATCGATGTGACCAAATCAGTCATAGCTTGTGGTTTTTCCATATATGAGGGGTTATGGGTCTTCCAAATAAACAGATCGGTAGCTGTAAAGGGAACGTATACAAATACAGGGTCTCCCAATTGCAACTGACCATTGCCATCAATGTGTGTTGGGCCAGGAGTAAGTCGGCGACTCATCTGTAAATGCTGGAGTTGAAGGGTACCAGTAGTCATACGTGTTAAAACTGGACTGCGGACATTTGTAGAAAGTTGTGGACTAACAATTTCCTTTTGGGGGTCGTCAGGTGGGTAGAGGAAGGTATATCAATCATAACCGTTTGTAATTTAGTAAGAGGGATATCTCGGACAAGGAGGAGCCCGTCCGGTAACATAAAAAGGGTAAAAGTGTATTCCAGCGTTTTATGCCATTGACCATTTCGTCCAGGTGTATTTTAGACTCTGTTACTGAAGGCACACAGAGTAGTTATAGTGCAATGTCAGTGGTTATGGTGTTGGCAGATGCTTTAGTCCAGGTCTGGGAGGAGACACCTCAGGAGACCATCCGCCACCTCATCAAGAGCATGCACAGGCGTTGTAGGGAGATCATTCAGGCACCCTGAGGCCACAAACACTACAGAGCCTTATTTTGACTTGTTTTACATCAAAGTTGGATCAGCCTGTAGTGTGTTTTTCCACTTCAATTTTGAGTGTGACTCCAAATCCAGACGTCCATGGGTTGAAAAAATTGATTTCCATTTTTTTATTTTTGTGTGATTTTGTTGTCAGCACATTCAACTATGTAAAGAACAAAGTATTTCAGAAGAATATTTAATTCATTCAGATCTAGGATGTGTTATTTTTGTGTTCCCTTTATTTTTTTGAGCAGTGTATATACATCAGGGTTTAACTAAACAGTGTTTTTGGAGACTATGTTTTAAACTGAACATAGCTTATACTGGAGTTCAGTTAATCAAATCGCTCCACACTTCGAGATCTAGTGAACTAAATTCACAACAGAATTCAACTAGTCTACTCACTCCAGAATCCGCGATCTAGTAAATGGAATTTACAACAACGTTCAACTAGTCCAGAAACCAGAATCAGAACATACTTCAGGATCTAGCGAAAGGAATTTATAACAGAATTCGGCTGGTCTACTCGCTCCAGAATCCGCGATCTAGTGAACGGATTTTACAACACAGTTCAACTAGTACAGAATCCGACTGAACATATATACACCAGAATTCAGCCGGACAAACAGACGCTATGCTAAACGGGCTAGCTACAGAGCATTTAGCTTAACCCCTTAAGGACACATGACTTGTGTGTCATGTCATGAATCCCATTTATTCCAGAGGTTTGGTCCTTAAGGGGTTAATTGGGAAAGGTCAGATACCAGATACAGATTTAGCCCCTAATGGGTTTACCTTCAGTGCCTGGCATTCATCGACGGGACACCCCAATACCAACTGCACAGAAGCCTATAGTTGGCGCCGAGATGAAAGTCCACGCAGTATCGGTCCAGGGGTGTTGCCGTGGAAAGGTGGGTAACATTTTACTGTCTCTGCGATGACTTCTCGGCCTATTGCACCAGAAATGAAGAAGCCACGCACAGAGTCTGGACACAGGTCAGTTCAGGAAGCAAAGGTTTTTATTCTCACCGATCGGGTCTCAGCTGAACTCATGTTCAAAATGTCTGAGCACTGAGCACATGGAGTAAAGCCATTCATCCCCCATCTGTACCCTTATACCAATCAACAAACAGTATTTACAGCATTACCTTACATGGATAGGCAGTATGGCACTAGGAGAATGGAATGTGTTTTTTTAAATCCAGCACATGCTCAGTATATTGATGACAGTATCTTAGCTACACACAACTAACCAACAGATACCTGTTCTTGTATATGACACATGGAGATTTTAGGCCTACTAAATTTTGGGCCTAGCTGAAATCCCATCACATAATTAGAATACTGGCATTATTTTAATATTCTGGTTCCTGTTTTTTATATTAAAGATAAATGTGTAATGAAAAGTATAATTTCATCAAAAAATTATGACGTTTCCAACTTGTTAAAAGCTATATATATATATATATATATTTTTTTTTTTTTTCTCTCTATAGGTAGCAGCTTTAGATTCACAACTTGCTCCTGTGCTGCATTCTCTCTGGCCATGGTTTTTGATGGATGATTCATTGATGCAATGTGCTTTGCAATTACTGTGCGTGTACACTGCAAATTTTTCTGCAGGTAAATCAGATAAAATATAACCTATATTGTTATGCCAATTGCCAAGTGTCTTTCCAATGTGTTGTAATTCTTGTTTTTAATAGATTCCCTACTTCAGTATCCATTAATACTTATTTCTTCTGATTTTATACTTTAATGTATGTGAGTGGCTTACAATAGACTAGAATTAAGGTGTTTCAATCAAACCCATTGCAACAGGTGTATAAAATCAAAAATCAAACATCTAGCCATTCAGTCTGCATTTACATAATTTTTTTTTAAAAAATGGGTCGTTCTGAAGTGCTCAATGAAAGTGTGGGACTTAGCAATATGTTAGTTTGTGAAATGTGATCCCTGCTAAATATTCAACTGTAAGAGGTATTATTAAAACGTGGAACATCAGAAACTCAGTCACAAAGCGGAAGACCACGTAAAGTCACAGAGTGGGTTCAACAAGTGCTGAAGAGTATAGTGCATAAAATTCGCAAACGTTCTGCTGATTCCATAACTTAAGTTTTCCAAACTTGCTCTGGCATTAATATCCGCACAAAACTATACAGTGGGAGCTTCATGGAATGGATTTCCATCGCTAAGCAGCTGCATGGAAGCCTCACATCACCAAGTACAATGTCAAGCATTGTATCGAGTGGTTTAAAGCACACCGTCACTTGACTCTGGAGCAGTGGAAACATGTTCTTTGGAGTGTCAAATCATGCTTCTCTGTTTGTCAGTCTGATAAACAAGTATGTGTTTGGCAGATTCCAACATGCCTGACTGCATTGTGCCAACTGTAATGTTTAGTGGAGGAAGGATAATGGTATGGGGTGGTCAATCATGGGTTATAATTTCCAGTGAAAAGGAAATTTTATGGCCTCATCATACCAAGACATTTTGGACAATGCTATGCTTCCAACTTTGTGGGAACAGTTTGGGAAAGGCCTGTTTCTATTCTAGAATGACTGTGCCCCAGTGCACAAAGCCAATATCAATAAAGACATGGATGGATACGTTTGGTGTGGAAGAACTAGACTGGCCTGCATGGATTCCTGACCTCAACCCCATCGAACACCTTTGGGATAACCCCAAATGGAGATTACGAACCAGGCCTTCTCATCCAACATCAGTGCCTGACCTTACAAATGCTCTACTGGATGAATGGACAAAGATTCCCACAAGAACACTCCAAAATCTCAATCTACAAGAGGAGTGGAAACGTTTATAGCTGCAAACAGGGGACCAACTAAATATCGATGTCTATGTATTTAAAATGCGATGTCATAACAGTCCCTGTTGGTGTAATGGTTAGGTGTCCCAATACTTTTGTCCATATAGTGTATATTAATCTGTGCATATAATGATATGAAGGCATATCAAATATCACCAGAAGAAGGGATTTTAGAAAATATGTAATACGTTTAGTCTTTGAATAAATCCTTAATGAATCTGAACTTTGCAGTTGTTCTTGAAACATGCTTATATCAAAGTATTTAACCAGAAAATGTACATTCATCTAGGTCCCAATTATGTTCTTGAGTCTATATATATATATATATATATATATATATATATATATATATATAGATAGATAGATAGATAGATAGATAGATAAAACCCAACTCAGTGATACTCAAACTTGAAAGATGATGTTTTGGAGTGCTACTCAATGAGCCATCTCAGTAGCTTAGTAAAAATATATATTTTTTTGTTTGTTTGTTTTGTTGTTGTTTTTTTTGTTTTTTTATAAACATACATTTACAAAAACAAAAAATCTGAAATAGTTTGTTAGTCTGGCCCATTATTAGTGCCTGTTGTTTTCTGACAACTTTGATGAATTGTCATACATATATAACTAACTTTCTAGTGAATCTGTTCAACACATAAATGTCATACAGGTTCTCAAAAAATAACTGAAATACTCTCTAATTGTTTGTGGCTGTGCTGACCACTGTTATATTAAAATTATATTTGTTTTTCCTTCTATAAAAAGCGTGTAGTTCTCTTTGTTGGGCAAGTTCTGGAACAATGCCCGTACAGCTATCGCAGAAAGTGCCAGCAAATAACTCCCTCATGCACAGCCTTTTGAAGATCGCCTCAGAATCTGCTTCCAGTAACAGCAGCACCCAACAGGTGGCCTTTGTTCTCCTTTCTAATCTTGCTGCTACTCAGGACTGTAAATGTCTTATTCAGAAGGTAAGGGTATTTTGTTAATGATGAAATAAGCTATTTAATTCTAATAAAGAGTAATCACAGGATTATCGTTACATGCTTCTGTGTTCCAATTTGTAATGTTTAAAGGACTTTACTTCCTTTTCAGTGATCTGATGATTAAAGCAAGTAATCCAGCTGACACAAAAGCGTTGGGTTCAATATTTTCCAGTGTGCAAAGTATTTTTTGTTGAGTAGCTACAGCAGTTATTGAAAATAAATCCTCTTTGATGTGAGGATATTGAGTAAATTGCTCTGCTATCCACAACATGCATCTTACATAGTTACATATCTGAAAGGAGACTTGCGTCCATCAAGTTCAGCCTTTCTCACATTTGTTTTTGTTGTTGATCCAAAAGAAGGCAAAAATCCCAGTCTAAAGCACATCAAATTTTGCAGCAAACTAGGAAAAAAAATATTCTTGACCCCAGTATGGCAGTTCGATATCAAGTGGATCAAAAGCAATTACCCTACTTATTAAAAATGATATCCCTGTATATTATGTTTTTGCAAGTATTTTTCCAATTGCTGTTTAAACATCTGTATAGATTCTGATAAAGCCACCTATTCGGGTAGAGAATTCCACATCCTTATTGTTCTTACCGTAAAAATCCATTCCTTTGCCTTAGACTAAATCGCCTTCCTTCCAGTCTAAATGCATGACCTTGTGTCCTATGTATAGTCCTGTTTATGAACTGTGGCACTGTTTCAAGAATCAAATCCTGCACTATGTAAAATATCCACTTCCTCAGAAAGATTTTTTATTTTCTAAAAGAAATCAATGCATGTGAGCGTAAACGAACATACGCACTTCACTGAGCACTGCACATAGCTAATCTTTCAGTTTTGGCTCACTACTTGTGGCCCCAGCTGACAGAGGGAACTCTTAGGTATCAAAATAATACCTAAAGCTCTGTGGTACCAGCCAGGATTTATCCCTGATGGCATTCTTAACACATAACAATCTGTTTTGTCAAAGGGCATTGCATAATGACAGACAGTCATGTGGACCTTAAGTGATTAATGCTAAAGTTGGTTCCTTGGCGCCTGACACTTTTGTCTCTGACTTCTTTACTCCTCACTGCCATTGCATGAGGAAAATGTTGTCAATCTGATAGGCCTATCACTGTGCGCACATTGATAGAAATGATAGCATTGAGATAAATATTGTCAGTCTCTTTTTAAATTCTCTTTTTGTTTGGTTTTATAGAGCATAAAATACACTGTTGCAGAGTCTGAAGAGCAATGAAACACTTACTTAAAACAATGGGAATATAACATTTAACTATCAGTGTAAAATCTAGAACAGAAAAGGTAGAAATGAACCAAAGAAAATACATTAAAAAAAAAAATAAAAGTGTTCACAAACCACCGAAAAAGAAAGAGAAACAGAATGGAAGTAGAAGGTGACTGTGGCCACCATAGAGGTCTTAAGCATTAGTGTAAGGGCCAGGTATCCCATAGCCGATGATAATATTGAGACTTGTCATGTACCAATGCTTTTCCTTCTCAGCTAGCTCCTTCATCTTATGGACAATAGTAGCTAGAATAAGTATTTTAAGTATCCCCCATAATAATGCAATCTCCCATCCGGTGGAAAGGGCCATTTAGCTATCGATTTATTTTATGCTCTTGTGATTGAGACGTATGGATTAGATAAAAGCCAAATCATGGGATCAAGTGATGTATTGGTGTCTAATATTTATGATATTAATTGTTTACCTTGTGTCATAATTTAGGAGATGTAAAAGTACAGATCTGTAGTCATGCAACCCATGTTGTCATCAAAATAAAGTTTTGTAAGCTTGTTCCTTATGATTAACACAAACCATGTATTATATCATTTGAACATATTATGTATGTGAATTTGTATGGCCAATATGTTTTACTGCAGTGAAATACTCAGTTTTGTGTTCTTATAGATCTCATGAGTACAAAATGTACGGTGATAGATTTGTTACCTTGCTATCTCTTTGTTAGTTTTATTTGTTTTTTTACGAAACATTTAGGTGCAAGTTCCAGACCTAAACGTCTTTCTCAATCAACTGCTGTAAGTTAGATATGAAAGATCATGTAAATATTGAACTACCATACGATTGTGACCAACCAATGTTTTTAAAGTATTATTATTGTAAAAAGGCTTTATTAATAAGTAATTGCAATTTCTACAATTATTATTTTTTGTAATGTAGGGATTCTTTCAATATGTGCACTATTTCCTGAGGATTTCTTTTTGTTTTCTTTTCTTAACAGAGTAACTTTTTACAGCATTTTCTTTCCATTTCACCGCCAAAAGGAGGAAACAAGGGCCTTGGCATCCTAGCTGTCCATTGGCTTAAATTTTTTTTGAATTTGTCATTGAGCAGTGATGGTCAACAAATGATCATGAAGTTGAAAGGGTGCTTAGATCTTTTTCTAGAGATGGCAAAATCTAAACACAAAATGGATGTTCCTGTAGCATTGCTCATTTTACATAATATCTGCTTCAACCATGCCAATAAACCAAAGATTTTGTCTAATGGTAAGACTAATGCAATTGTATTCTAGTATAGCCTGTTATTGTGTACCCGTATGAAGCCTTTTCCAAAATATATAATAGTCATTCATTTCAATGGTGTATAATATTGTTACATATTTCTTGTAATAAATGTGAGACACTGTTTTGCCCTAATTTGATAAGTAAATATATAAAAAAAAAAAAATCTGAAATGCTAGAAAAGTTTCAGTGAATCTGGTTGCTGATTTTTATTGAAGAATTACAAAATGTTCTCTCTCCACAAACACAAGATCAAAAACATGTGTGTGTGTGTAAATGTATACAGTATATTAAAGCGGCATAAAATCCCAGATCCTTTCACATGTAAGGAGGGTGGGATGTACGAGATGATGAAGGTTTGGTATACAACCTAGAAGGACTTCCCATTCACCCCAATGCGTTATAAGCATGTTATTATTGTTAATATTAGGGCCATTTTCTGTGAGAGGGTGCACTGTCCTCCCCATAACTATTTTTAAAAAGCCCCCATCCGATGTACACAGGTGAGGGCAGACTTAGTACAAACCCCCTATTCTATAAACTGGGCAGCAATGGCTACTCAATCACTATTTGTAAACATCTAGCAGACATGCCCTAGGAGGGGGGCAGGGGTGATACAATACCTCAATTATAGTAATTAAATGTTAACCCCCATAGGATTTTTTTAATTTATTTAATTATAATTAACCCTTGCATTTCCAAGGGTTCTGTTAACTATTTGCTTTTTCGATACACAATACAGATATTTTTTAATTCCATCAACAATGTCTGGATTTTGCAGTCAGAATTGCTCGGTTTGCAGCCAGATGGTTTTGCCCAATTCTATCCAGAATTATTCAGACTTTACTAAATTACCCAATTGGACTAAATATTACTCAGAAGTAATAATGCTACTTATGAAATGTGCTGTCACTGTAATGCATCAAATGATGCAAAGTAACCTTGAAATGCCCTTTAATGTGGGCCAGACATTTTAGTATTTTATTAAGTGTTACTTGCTTGCGTGTTTAATAACTACTGTTAATCTCAAATAATTTATGTGTGTATTTTGCTATACATATGCAATACATATTTAAACTGGGCTGTGGAATCTGTGCTTTGTTTCTGTTTGTAAATTGTGCTTTGATTTTATTAGATAAAGCAGTGACAGTGATTTCATCCTGTTTGGAAAGTGACAGTACTAATATACAGAGAATAGGAGCCTCCATGATGTGGGCATTGCTTCACAATTACCAAAAAGTAAGTCTTGTGGGAATTAACATGTCTAATATTATAAGTATGGATATGTAGTAATTTTTCCCTTTCAGCCTGGCATTCACAATGTTTATTCATATGTTATCAATTTATATATTAAAGTCAGAGGTTTCATACTTAATGCATATATTTAATTAAAGGACCTCTCCGGGCACCATAACTCCTTCATTGCAATAAACTTGTTATGGTGCAATGCAAGGGGTTCCGGGGTTGGATTTTATTAAGGGTTTAAACTGTTAATGTGTTTCGAAGTATGGAACACAGCGTCCTACTGCACAGCCCCTTCATATTCAGAAAAGTAAGTGAAAAACATTCTTTATCTTTTCAATCACATTTCTAAATACGGTAGGTAGCAAGTGATGGGCTGAGATTAACTATGAGCGGCTGATAGGCTGAGATGATTATCAGACAGACGATTCCTGATTAAAGCCAAGGACTTGTGGCATCATGACTGAGTGTCATCCACAGGAACACGGTGGAGAGAGTGTTCAGGTCATGAGAGCGTTGGTAAGTGGTTATCTCTCTCATCCGATTCCCTCTGTCGGGAGTCATCTGTATCCCGCTGGTGGATCGCGGGGGTTCATTGCCGCATGGGTGCGGCTGTAGGTGTGTAGGCTGGTACGTAGGTCTGCATCTCTTGGCCACAAACTCGTCTGCTTCCGGAGCACGAGTTTCCTCCTCGTATGGGAACGGCAGGATGGTTGGCTACCACTTGCGATGCATGGGTCACCGCTGGTGGGCTAGGACGAATAAGTATTGATGGGTGTTCTGGTGTGTTGTGCAAGGGTGGCCCCCTCACTTGCCGCTGTCCGCAACCCTTCTCACCCGCTTCCAGGGGGACTTGCTGCTATATCTGTGCTGTCTGCTTGGGACTTCCGTGCTAGTTAGCAAGCAAGGAGAACGGCTGCCTTTCCCCTGCTCGATCCTTAGCAGGCCTCAGCAGACGATTTCGGGTTCCCGGGTGGGTAGAAGGCTGATTCTGGTATCTAAGAGTTCCAGCATAACTGTAGCCCTCCAAAGTGCGGGCGTGCCGAGTTTCTGGGGTTTTTCCCCCAAAGCAGTGAGTTTTGTCAGGAGCTTGATATCAGCACATCCATTCAGCCAGGATGCTAGGCTTCGCCCCCGCATTGTTCCCCGCAAAATGTTTGTTTTTTTGTTTTCGTCCTCTTTCTTTTTAATTTTGTTGTCAATGAGCATACATTTCAAATTTGCACAAGGAGATCATTTAGATACTCCTAAATTCTTTGGAACTAAAATTGTCTGTGACAAATCATCTTATACTCCAAGGTTCTGAACCTTTACTGCGTGGCATTAACATGTAAAGTGTTCAAATTATACAAGAATATGTTGACACTAACCTGAGTCCCTTGGAAGCAAAATATATGTAGTTTATTTATAGATATCATTGAAACGGAAGTTTCATTTCCATGTTAACATTTTGAATGGAATTCATTGGTCAAGAGTATCAGCTGACAATCTTTAGTCAATACATTCTATTCAAGGCAGGATCCATTTGATCTTTCTCAAGTGGAAGTGGTTACTATGCTCAGAGTTTCCATTTTAAATCTGCTAATGACATGTAAAGAAGGTGGGCTTTTGGCACAAAGGATTCATCTAAACTAGAGGAAAATGTCAAACCAAATGAAAACAGTTTGAAATAAAAATGATGGATTGCTTCCATAGCCACTTTAATAAACTTTGTTAACCAGATGCTATAGGTGGTGATTTGTTCATAAAGTTACCCTTTGTTATTGCCTGGATATATGTTCTGGAAGTCTTTAAATTATTGAATTTGGCAGGTAGTTTTTACCAGTATGATATCATGTTTTATAATAAATGTTTTGGTGTAATTTTTATTTTTTATTCTAACTTTATTAACAAAGTAAATTGTTTGTAAAATCTATATACCTATTATTGCCATTTTGTAGACTTTGATAGATCTAGCTCAATGTGAAATAATTAGTAGAAAAATATGTTATTAATTTTTGCATTCTGTCCATATACTAATCAATGATAAATTAATTTAAATTTGTAAACTAGGCAAAAGTTATTCTGAAGAACCCATTTTTAAAAGGGAGAATAGAAGAAGCATTGTGCACTCTGAGAAAGCGTAAGTTATATATCTTTTTTTCTTTCACTGCCGTAGATTAAATTTGTTAAAGATGAAGGAATTGAAAACTTATTGTATACTCTATATATCATAGGAGCCTCCATATGGTGTTAATCGCTAACCTCTTCCCCTCCATTGTTTGGCAGCACTCAATCCAAGTATGAAAGCTGGCTAACTGAGCAACCAGCTAACCTGTCATATATATGGGACCATTTGCTGTCCCTATACTGTCAAAGTGCAGCATGTGGAGCCTTATATAATGTTAAATATACTGCTGACTGTCATACACAGACTTAATCCTCCTCGCTCTCCCTCTCCGTGCTCTCCCATTTTTTAGTAATATCCAGGTAGCTTTCCAGCAGACCTGCTCACTGTGCCTCCTGGACATTGGGGGAGAGTGAAATATTACTAGAGCTTCTCTAGTGTAGGTAGGTAGGTGGTGAAAAATTCAGCTATTGTATATCTATGAGCTCTTTTAATGCATCTGTGGGTTTGCATAATTTAGCGTCCAAGTGTTTTATAGATGTATGCATGTATTTATGCGTGTCCAATCGGATTTGTGTGTATGTTTTATCAATGTCTATCCACAGAAACATACAACCGAAGTATTGTGCAGTCATGTCACCATTAAAACATATATTTATATATAGACAAAAATATATAATTAAACACTTATTTACAGACCCACTCCACATATATCTATAGGCACATACTTCCATAGATGTGTATATACAGTGAACAAAATTATAAACGCAACACTTTTGCCCCCTTTTTTCATGAGCTGAACTCAAAGATCTAAGACTTTTTCTATGTACACAAAAGGCCTATTTCTCTCAAATATTATTAACAAGTCTGTCTAAATTTGTGTTAGTGAGCACTTCTCCTTTGCCGAGATAATCCATCCACCTTACAGGTGTGGCATATAAGATTTATTTATTTGATGAGCTTCCCTGAGATGGTTTCTGACAGTTTGTGCAGAAATTCTTTGGTTATGCAAAACCGATTGTTGCAGCAGCTGTCCGGGTGGTTGGTCTCAGACGATCTTGGAGGTGAAGATGCTGAATGTAGAGCTACTTGGCTGGTGTGGTTACATGTGGTCTGCGGTTGATAGGCCGGTTGGATGTACTGGCAAATTCTCTGAAACGCCTTTGGAGACGGCTTATGGTAGAGAAATGAATATTCAATTCACGGGTAACAGCTATGGTGGACATTCCTGCAGTCAGTATGTCAACTGCACGCTCCCTCAAAACTTGCTACATCTGTGGCATTGTGCTGTGTGATAAAACTGCACATTTTAGAGTGGCATTTAATTGTGGCCAGCCTAAGGCACACCTTTGCAATAATCATGCTGTCTAATCAGCATCTTGATATGCCCCACCTGTGAGGTGGATGGATTATCTCGGCAAAGGAGAAGTGCTCACTAACACAGATTTAGACAGATTTGTGAAAAATATTTGAGAGAAATAGGCCTTTTGTGTACACAGAAAAAGTCTTAGATCTTTGAGTTCTGCTCATGAAAAATGGGGGCAAAAATAAAAGTGTTGCGTTTATAATTTTGTTCAGTGTGTATGTGTATATGTATATATATATATGATATATACACTGCTCAAAAAAATAAAGGGAACACAAAAATAACACATCCTAGATCTGAATTAATTAAATATTCTTCTGAAATACTTGGTTCTTTACATAGTTGAATGTGCTGACAACAAAATCACACAAAAATAAAAAATGGAAATCACATTTTTCAACCCATGGAGGTCTGGATTTGGAGTCACACTCAAAATTAAAGTGGAAAAACACACTACAGGCTGATTCAACTTTGATGTAATGTCCTTAGAACAAGTCAAAATGAGGCTCAGTAGTGTTTGTGGCCTCCCCGTGCCTGTATGACCTCCCTACAATGCCTGTGCATGCTCCTGATGTTGGTGGTGGATGGTCTCCTGAGGTGTCTCCTCCCAGACCTGGACTAAATCATCTGCCAACTCCTGGACAGTCTGTGGTGCAACGTGACGTCGGTGGATGGAGCGAGACATGATTTCCCAGATGTGCTCAATTGGAGTCAGGTCTGGGGAACGGGTGGGCCAGTCCATAGCATCAATGCCTTTGTCTTGCAGGAAATGCTGACACACTCCAGCCATATGAGGACTAGCATTGTCTTGCATTAGAAGGAACCCAGGGCCAACCGCACAAGCATATGGTCTCACAAGGGGTCTGAGGATCTCATCTCGGTACCTAATGGCAGTCAGGCTACCTCTGGCGAGCACATGGAGGGCTGTGCGGCCCCCCAAAAGAAATACCACCCCACACCATTACTGACCCACTGCCAAACCGGTCATGCTGGAGGATGTTGCAGGCAGCAGAACGTTCTCCACGGCTTCTCCAGACTCTGTCACGTCTGTCACATGTGCTCAGTGTGAACCTGCTTTCATCTGTGAAGAACACAGGTCGCCAGTGGCTAATTTGCCAATCTTGGTGTTCTCTGGCAAATGCCAAACGTCCTGCACGGTGTTGGGCTGTAAGCACAACCCCCACCTGTGGACGTCGGGCCCTCATACCACCCTCATGGAGTCTGTTTCTGACCGTTTGAGCAGACACATGCACATCTGTGGCCTGCTGGAGGTCATTTTGCAGGGCTCTGGCAGTGCTCCTCCTGTTCCTCCTTGCACAAAGGCGGAGGTAGCGGTCCTGCTGCTGGGTTGTTACGGCCTCCTCCACATCTCCTGATGTACTGGCCTGTCTCCTGTTAGCGCCTCCATGCTCTGGACAATACGCTGACAGACACAGCAAACCTTCTTGCCACAGATCGCATTGATGTGCCATCCTGGATGAGCTGCTTGTGTGGGTTGTAGACTCCGTCTCATGCTACTACTAGAGTGAAAGCACCGCCAGCATTCAAAAGTGACCAAAACATCAGCCAGGAAGCATGGGAACTGAGAAGTGGTCTGTGGTCACCACCTGCAGAACCACTCCTTTATTGGGGATGTCTTGCTAATTGCCTATAATTTTCACCTGTTTTCTATCCCATTTGCACAACAGCATTTGAAATTGATTGTCACTCAGTGTTGCTTCCTATGTGGACAGTTTGATTTCACAGAAGTGTGATTGACTTGAAGTTATATTGTGTTGTTTAAGTGTTCCCTTTATTTTTTTGAGCAGTGTGTATATGTATATATATATATATATATATATATATATGTTTATTTTTTTCCCATAGACACATAACTATAAACACATATTTTATATTTATAAATGGACATATCTCTTTAAACCCCATTCACACAACACATTGGCATTGCACACACATACACATCTTCAGTAACACCTCACACAAATGGCAAATTCCTAAATCAAAGCCAACACAATTTTGACATGTTTTAGTGGTAGTGAATAACTTTTAAGTCTGGCTAGTGTGTTATGACTTGAAATTTTGAGCCCTGTTAAGCAGATGCAGGTATAAGCCCAATAGTTTGAAAGGCACAGGTAATCGATTCAATCGATATGGTGAGTTCACAAGTAGATTCCTCTATACAGAAAATTGCCTCTGCCTCACCACTGAAAATTTTGCCCACCCTGACGCCTCGAGACCCTAACTTTGAGCAATAAGACTTGCCGCTCAGGAGCTTCGCATTGACTGCCTACAACAGCCGGCGAAGGGTCTACTTAACCCAGCATGGGCAAGATGAACTTACCCCCTCTCCACCGCCACCAAGTGTCCGAACCACTCACGGAACTATGCAAAGACACCCACCGGTCATCCGTCTCCCCGTACCCATCTCAGAAGGGATTGGGCTCTAAAAGAGGTACAGGCCTCTCCGAGTATCGAATACCCCCCCCCCCCCCGACACTCACGAGACACCACCTGCCGCTGTGACCCCCTCTCAGTGCAGTAGAGGGTGTGAGCTGTCCCCCTGCCCCCCACCTTCCCCCCCCCCCGAGATGCACCCCCTCCGCTACTGGGTAAGACACAGGGTAAAACAATTGACTCATCCCACCAGCTCTCTCACGTAACAAGTAGATTCCTCTATATTCCTCTATAAAGGGACACTATAGGCACCCAGACCACTACCACTACGGCTCGTTGAAATGGTCTGGGTGCATAGTCCTAAGTCCCTTAACCCTGCAAAAGCAATTATTGCAGATTTTAATAAACTGCAACAATTACCTTTAAAGGTTAACCCCACCTCTCTTGGCTGTCTACCAGACAGCCACTAAATAGACTTCAGGGTCATTAGGCAACTTTTGGCCACCTAACTGACACTGGGTGTCCTCATGCTATGCATGAGGACGTCCAGCTTCACCCAAACCCCCATAGGAAAGCATTATAAATGCGTTCTTATGGGAAAAAAACTAATACGAGTGCGGTCATTGCCAGCTGACATCGGCGGGGGAGGAGCGGAGCTATAGTCTGGCACTATAGTTTCCTTTTAAGTGAATCTTGTCATTAAAATTTTGAATTGAACTGGTTAAAATATTTATATTTTTATCTATTTTTTTTCTTACTTTTGTTTCTTCTCTTGATTACCAGGTTCAATGATTTCCAATGAAAGACTTGAACTTTATCATCTGAAATGCTTGGAAAATTTGGAGCAGATTTTAACTAACTGAACCTATGTATTTAATGCTGTTAGCACAACAGAAATATACACTGTGAGACTGTAACTGAATAACAAAACAATGGGATGTAGCATGTTCTGTTTAAATGTAACAAATTTAAGGGCACTGCTGTAGGACTGTGGAGATTTGTATAAAGTGTTCACTTGTAAATGTGTATATGAGTCATGTTTCTTCATATTTTTATTGCACAACTTGATAAAAATCACACTTTTTTCCCATCATGAAGACATACAGTTGCATTTTTCTAAAAAAGTAAAACAAAAAAGCACATTTTTATACTTTATTTATTAAACAATATTAAGGATAATAAAATATACCTCATATATTGGACAATTTTTTATTGTTTTTGATTCCTTAGTATTATCTGTGTATGTAAATTAAAAATATAATATAATCCTCAATATACTTTACACAAGATATAAGTTTGGAGGTACACACTACAGGATATGAACAGGTTTATAGATATGTTTTGCTTTTAAATCATGATCCTACATTGTTATGTCATATCTTCATGCTGTTCTGCATTTAAGAACATCCACATAGCCTTGGGCATTAAATGTTAATTCAAGACAGACATCATGATGCCTTTTCTGTAAGTTTATGTGCTTTGCACAATATTTAAGATTGCGAGAAAAACCTCTTATAGGGGCTTCTTAAGCATTATAACCACTACATGCCATGGTTATGGAACAGAGTCCTTGGTATGCCACTGTTTTGCATGAAACCATTTTGAAAAATCTGGACAGTTTTAGAGGTTCATTTAAAACTGTGCAATTCTGTATTAACCTGTCAATCTTTGTGTGGCAATGATGGGCTGTAATTTTTATTAAACTCAGCTAGCTCAGGCTTAGGTAAAAAAGAAGAGAGGGAAAGAGTTGATTGTGGTTAAAGGTGATCATCATATAGTAAATTCAGAGGAGAGGATATATGAATCAGGATATAATTGAGGCCAGAATCCATGAGTGGTGCCACTTTTCTTTTTTTTTTTTTTTTTTTTAACCCCTTATGGACCAAACTTGAATAAAAGGGAATCATCACATGTCACACATGTCATGTGTCCTAGGGGTTAAATAATTGTGTTCTACATCAGAAGTTTGGGTGTTTTTTGTTTTATTTTCTTATTCGTACTAAGTTAGTAAGTATACATTTAGTTTTACTAAATTAAACTCTACCACAAAATGCCTCTGTGAAATAAAAGCAGGAGATGCTTATTGCCCCGTTATGGAGAAAAGTCTTTCCAGTGCCCGTCTAACTAGTGATAGTGATACCAATGTCCCCTCACGCACTGAATTCTGTGAACAACTCCGAATGTGGGCCCAAGATAAATTAGCCGATCAGGCTACTTGCATTAACGATGTCACCCAAGAGAAGACAGAATCTGTGGAGAAATGTCAATCCAGGTTGTCCCAAACCTTCTCCGATCTGGGTTTTAGTTTGCATAATACGGCCCATAGTGTGTTTTCTGAGTCTTTTCACTAACTGTAAGACTGACCAATCAGTGTGCAAATCATGGAAAAGGGAGTATCCTATGTAACGGATCGCCTGGCACCCCGACTTGGTACCTCCGTTAATGGATGCTCCTAGTGCTTCCTGAGGACTCCAAGCACTCTGGCAGACACCATAATCACCGAATCCGAGAAACCTTTAAATTCTCCCAAGCGTCTGAATGCTGTAGACCATTGAATAGGAACCATACGAATAGGCTTGTACTCCTAGCAGTCAACTGGAACAGCATACAATAAATCCTTCCCCCAATAATGAGACGACACATCACTTTGAGGGTAAAACAGGAACTCTCGACTGGCTCATCCAGCCTGGCTTTTATTACACTAATCCACATACAGGCCACACCCAGGGGGAGGCATAAAATAACCAATCACATACATGGTTCAGCCCACACATCCCCTCCCCTCAGATAACATTAAACTCAATTATCCGGTACACTTTTTCAGCCAAGTTCTGGATGTACCCCAAAACCCGGGGGTACACCTTTAAATCCAGCATCGCTGGATAGCCCTTATTCAGGGGGACAACATATCCAAAATTCAAGTAATTCGGATGAATGGTTCGTGAGATATGGGGTTCCAAAGATTTGACCGACCGCATGGGTAAAGTATCCGAAAACAGTTCCATGCATTTTGGCCCTGCGGTCGGTCACAAACAAGGGAATGAAAACAGGCGAATTGCCTGTGTTATAGAGCCTGGAGAGGGTTTGAATGAATTCCCTTGTTTGAGGGGTTCTTTCTACCGAACGGCGGGCCATTCGGTAGTTTTTATACGAATTTCTGGAAGTATGGAGGTCTCAGCGGTGTTTGCCTAGTCAAGTGTCCGATTTTAGTTCCAGACACTCGACGGCAAAACACCGCTGTTCGGTAGTTTAAGATGGCCGCCGCCACGTGTTTGTTTCCCGAATGGCGGCCACCCAGAGGACAAAGAATACATTACACTGATTGCCAATTACCCGTTTGCAACATTGTTGCAAACTGTAATTGGAGGCACACTTATTCCTGGGTGGTCTGGTTGTTCGGTAGTTTCACTCAATATAATGAATGGAGTGATTCTACCGAACAATCAGGTGAATGCTGCATACATATCCCAGGTTAAGCTTAACACACAAATACACATATAATATTACAGGCAGTACACTAGAATATGTAGCACAGTCTTAAAGGGACAGTAGTCCCAAAAGTCCCAATATGTCCATAGATGCTGTTAAAAGGGCCAGTAGCAGCAATATACAGTACAATATGCCCCAAATAACCCAGGGGCCATAGTCAGTAGGTAGGAGGCTAGCAAACAGGCTTCTCCAGGGCCCAGTGGCGAGGTTGGTTTCGCCACATTTCTCCCCTTTTCCAAACATACTAACAGGGTACCTGACCTCTTGCCGGTCAGTGCCCTTGTTAGTCCAGCAGCCCACCCACAAAACAGAAACAGCAGTACAGTCCACCCACAATGAATGGTTACTACACCTGAGTAATGGAAAAACTTGTCCAGGTGCCTCACCCCGGCTGTGTGGGGGACTGGTAGGCTGTTTTGGTGGGTTGCTGAGTGGGCAGAGACCAGCGGTACTCTGCCCTGGTGCCAGCACTACTACAGGAGTAGTCTGGTTGGAGCCTGGTTGCTGGAGACCGACTGTCTCCCCTTTAGCTGCGCAGCTCTGCTGCTGGAGACCGACTGTCTCCCCTTGAGTTACACCGCTCTGCTGCTGGAGACCGACTGTCTCCCCTTTAGTTACACAGCTCTGCTGCTGGAGACAGACTGTCTCCCCTTTGGCTAAACAGCCCTGTTGTGGGGGGGCAGGACCGACCGTCCCTACCCCCTGTGCTGGAAGTGCAGAGACCACGGTCCCATCTGCACAGGTGTGGGGCTTACAGTCTCCCCCTGGTACATTAAGCTGCCGCTGGGGAGAGGTGGTAACCAGCTCCTCTCCCATTAGAACACTCTGCCCATTGATGATCCGCCGCTGGGGAGAGGTGGTAACAATCTCCTCTCCCATTAGAACACTCTGCCCATTGATGATCCGCCGCTGGGGAGAGGTGGTAACAATCTCCTCTCCCATGCCTACTTTCAGTCTTTGTGGAGGGAGACCGACTGTCTCTCCTCCCAATTCAGTGTCCTGCTGCTGGGGAACGGAGACTGGGCTCTCTATTCCCAAAAAATCACGCTGCTGCTGGGGGGTAGGACCAACTACCTCTGCCCCCTGTAACTCAGCCTGCCGCTGGGGAGGGAGGACGCTGCTCTCCTCTCCCTGCACTTCACACTGCCTTCCCGGCATATCACTCTGCTGCTGGGGGGTAGGACCAACTACCTCTGTCCCCTGTAACTCAGCCTGCCGCTGGGGAATGGAGACTGGGCTCCCAATTCCCTGCAATTCACACTGCCGCTGGGGAATGGAGACTGGGCTCCCAATTCCCAACAAATCACACTGCCGCTGGGGAGGGAGGACGGCCCCTTCAGCTCCCTGTAACTTGGGCGCAGAGACCACGGTCCCATCTGCGCTGGAGAGGGGTTTACTGACTCCCCTTGGTGGGTTAGGTTGTCGGTGGGGAGAGGGGGTAACAAACTCCTCTCCCTTACACACCTTCAACCGCTGGGGAGAGGGGATAACAGGCTCCTCTCCCTGCACCGTAGACTGCCGCTGGGGAGCAAGAACGGCACTTTCAGCTCCCTGTAACGCACACTGCCGCTGGGGATCTGGGCCGACTGCCCAGCATCCCTGTAGGGCCGGTAGAGAGACCGCAGTCCCATCTCCACCTGCCATCTGTGGGTCTTCCCAGGACCAATCCGTGAGGCCCCTCAACATTTGTGAGTAAGGGCCACCTGCTTCCCCACCTGGCAACTCTGGCTGCTGCTGGGGATCTGGGCCGGCTGCCCAGCATCCCGGCGGGCCCGGTGGAGAGACCTTGGTCCCATCTCTACCTGCCTGTTGTGGTTCCTCACAGGACCAGTCTATGAGGACCCCCACTTCGGGTTCCTCCCGCCGCCTCAGGGAAAGACGGCTAACCTCCTCGGATGCAGCCTCTACTCGGCTGCTGTAACGCTCCTGCTGCTGAGCATACTTCCTCTCTTTCGCCAACCGGAATTCTCGGTCCAGCCTTGTGTTTCGCTCGGCCATGACCTGGTTCCAGATCACCCGGCGTGTCTCCATGGGTATATCATCCCCATACTCGGCCACTCGCTGCCTCACCTCGGCCAGCCAATCATCTCCAGAGCCAGAACCTTCCATACTAGTCTGCTCCCAGGGGCGCTGCACGACTGCTAGCGTTGCCCTCAATTTGTAAATCCAAACGTACTGTGTCTCCGAGCTGCTTTACCTCGCACTTGGACGCCATCCCACCGCTTGCCACCAATGTAACGGATCGCCTGGCACCCCGACTTGGTACCTCCGTTAATGGATGCTCCTAGTGCTTCCTGAGGACTCCAAGCACTCTGGCAGACACCATAATCACCGAATCCGAGAAACCTTTAAATTCTCCCAAGCGTCTGAATGCTGTAGACCATTGAATAGGAACCATACGAATAGGCTTGTACTCCTAGCAGTCAACTGGAACAGCATACAATAAATCCTTCCCCCAATAATGAGACGACACATCACTTTGAGGGTAAAACAGGAACTCTCGACTGGCTCATCCAGCCTGGCTTTTATTACACTAATCCACATACAGGCCACACCCAGGGGGAGGCATAAAATAACCAATCACATACATGGTTCAGCCCACACATCCCCTCCCCTCAGATAACATTAAACTCAATTATCCGGTACACTTTTTCAGCCAAGTTCTGGATGTACCCCAAAACCCGGGGGTACACCTTTAAATCCAGCATCGCTGGATAGCCCTTATTCAGGGGGACAACATATCCAAAATTCAAGTAATTCGGATGAATGGTTCGTGAGATATGGGGTTCCAAAGATTTGACCGACCGCATGGGTAAAGTATCCGAAAACAGTTCCATGCATTTTGGCCCTGCGGTCGGTCACAAACAAGGGAATGAAAACAGGCGAATTGCCTGTGTTATAGAGCCTGGAGAGGGTTTGAATGAATTCCCTTGTTTATGGGGTTCTTTCTACCGAACGGCGGGTCATTCGGTAGTTTCCATACGAATTTCTGGAAGTATGGAGGTCTCAGCGGTGTTTGCCTAGTCAAGTGTCCGATTTTAGTTCCAGACACTCGACGGCAAAACACCGCTGTTCGGTAGTTTAAGATGGCCGCCGCCACGTGTTTGTTTCCCGAATGGCGGCCACCCAGAGGACAAAGAATACATTACACTGATTGCCAATTACCCGTTTGCAACATTGTTGCAAACTGTAATTGGAGGCACACTTATTCCTGGGTGGTCTGGTTGTTCGGTAGTTTCACTCAATATAATGAATGGAGTGATTCTACCGAACAATCAGGTGAATGCTGCATACATATCCCAGGTTAAGCTTAACACACAAATACACATATAATATTACAGGCAGTACACTAGAATATGTAGCACAGTCTTAAAGGGACAGTAGTCCCAAAAGTCCCAATATGTCCATAGATGCTGTTAAAAGGGCCAGTAGCAGCAATATACAGTACAATATGCCCCAAATAACCCAGGGGCCATAGTCAGTAGGTAGGAGGCTAGCAAACAGGCTTCTCCAGGGCCCAGTGGCGAGGTTGGTTTCGCCACATCCTATTATGACTTAGAACCCCAAACCAGATGAGGGTATCACCATCTATCCAGGGAACTATACTTGTTATGGTATATATGGAGGAATAGGAAGGTTTTTGGGTAATTTCAGCGGTAAATATTGTGCCACTTATAACAAAGTCCCAGCTGCCTTACTATAAAATCAGTTTAAATCCCTGGGGGACATATATTGGATATGTGGGGATATGCAGCTCAGGACAAGGATACATAGTATCCGACAGTCACCAAGATACACTTGACAAGTCACACCCACATATCAGAACAATGAGAGGCACCCCTGTAAAAGGCAGTTTCGACCCCCATGTATATATAGATGCCAAGGGGGGTGCCAAATGAATTAAAGGCGAGGGATGAGGTTGCTGCAGGATTTGAATCATTACTGCCAATAAGAATCTAAATTGGATTAATTATATCTATAATAACCAACAACGGTTTGTAAACTATACAAGAGATGCCCTTCAGGGGATAGCTGAGCAACTTCAGGCCACATCCCAGATGACTTTCCACAATAGGATGGCCCTAGACATGATCCTAGCGGAGAAAGGAGGAGTATGTAAAGTACTCCCTGACACCATGACATGTTGCACCTACATTCCAGACAACACAGGCCCGAATGGCAAGGTTACCCTGGCAATAGAGAAATTAGAAAGTCTCTCAGAAGAATTAAAGCGAAACTCTGGGGTCACAGATCCATGAGAACGATGGTTTGGGTGGCTGAGTGGATGGCAGAAAGTTCTGGCCCAAATAGGTGTGGCAATCCTGGTAATTTTGATTATTCTCGCTCTCATTGTCTGTTGTGTTCTCCCCTGTGTTAAGAAATGTATACAGAAAACAGCAGATCAGGCCACACCAACTTTCATTCATCAAGAGGTAGATGAGGAGGATTTTGATAAACCCTATGCCCCGTTGCATTCCTTCACCGCCAAGGATACAGTATTTCAGGGATAGTAGGGATAGCGTCTGTCTTTACGGGCGGGTGGTGGACAAGCCACTGCTCGTCTTATGCGCAGCACCAAAAGAGTTCGAGACCTGTTGGACAGCTGAGCTGTAGGCTATTAGGGACAGCTTTTAGGGTCAGAATTAGCTGCTAGAAACTGTTGTTAGTAAATAGTCATTTTAAGGGGGTACTGTTATGGATAGAAATTAACGTAGTTAAAATGTCTATTTACTATGTATACCTGTATTCAGTATTTACTCAAAATGGTTGCTAGAGCACCCCCTCCCATCAACCAAACACCTCGTGTAACAAAATGGCATCTCCATCCGGAGTAAAATCCCGAGATGATGGTGACATAACATTTTGGAGGAAGTGCATTAGATAAGACACTTAACACTTGACCAATTAAATATGTACTTTCTATGTTATCATGTTTTGCATATGATGTATTTTGTGGTTTATAAGGGGCTTGCCGCCCCTCTAAGTAAACATTCTGAAGTTTTTCATTTACCTGAAACCTGTGTCTCAGTGTGATTTACTTCAGCGTGCACTCACCTTATTTCAAACAATATGAACAGGGGCAGATATTCAAGCAAACGCTTGGTTTGGTCTAACACAACAGTTCAGTGGAATCATATTATGAAAATTGTTTCATACTTACTGTAATTTTCTTTTCCTGATCATTATTTATAGCAGCATTTACTCATGGGTTAGCTCCTCCCCTCACAGCAGAACGGACCGGAAATATAATCTGAAACTGGTATAAATAGATCCTCCCTCTTCCCATCAGGCAATCTTTGTAACTAGCTTCACAACTTATAGTATATGGGTGAGAACATAATGCTGCCATGAATAATGATCAGGAAGAGAAAATTACGGTAAGTATGAAACAATTTTCCTATACTATACTTGTTATGGTATATATGGAGGAATAGGAAGGTTTTTGGGTAATTTCAGCGGTAAATATTGTGCCACTTATAACAAAGTCCCAGCTGCCTTACTATAAAATCAGGTTAAATCCCTGGGGGACATATTGGTTATGTGGGGATATGCAGCTCAGGACAAGGATACATAGTATCTGACAGCAGAGGCGGCTCTAGACTTTATGAGGCCTTAGGCGAAACGCAAACATGAGGCCCCACTAACAAAAAAGTGTCACATATATTCATTGATGCGCTGTCTACCTGTGTATGTGCCTGAGAGTGTGTCTGACAGAGAGTATCCTTGTGTGTCTGAATGTATGTCTCTGTGAGCATGTTTGCCTTTTTGTCTGAGACCCTAAGTGTATGGGGTAGCTGCTTGAAGTGTGTTGTGTGTGTATAGGGGGGGGGGTGATGGTGAGAGGGAGAGGGGGTGCGATGGTGAGAGGGAGAGGGGGTGCGATGGTGAGAGGGAGAGGGGGTGCGATGGTGAGAGGGAGAGGGGGTGCGATGGTGAGAGGGAGAGGGGGTGCGATGGTGAGAGGGAGAGGGGGTGCGATGGTGAGGGAGAGGGGGTGCGATGGTGAGAGGGAGAGGGGGTGCGATGGTGAGAGGGAGTGCGATGGTGAGAGGGAGCGGGGGTGCGATGGTGAGAGGGAGCGGGGGTGCGATGGTGAGAGGGAGCGGGGGTGCGATGGTAATGTGAGAGGGAGGGGGGTGATGGTAATGTGAGAGGGGGTAATGTGAGAGGGGGTAATGTGAGAGTGAGGGGGGTAATGTGATGTGAGAGGGGGTGATGGTGAGAGGGGGTGATGGTGAGTGGGGTGATGCTGAGGGTGGTGACGGAGGGTTATGCTGAGGGTGGCGGGGGGGGCGATGCTGAGGGTGGCGGGGGGGCGATGCTGAGGGTGGTGGGGGGGCGATGCTGAGGGTGGCGGGGGGCGATGCTGCGGGTGGTGGGGGGTGGTGAGGCTGAGGGTGGTGGGGAGTGAGGCTGAGGGTGGTGGGGTGTGAGGCTGAGGGTGGTGGGGTGTGAGGCTGAGAGGGTGGGGGGGTGATGCTGAGGGTGGGGGGGGTGAGGCTGAGGGTGGGGGGGTGAGGCTGAGGGTGGGGGGTGAGGCTGAGGGTGATGGTGAGGGTAGGGGGGGTGAGGCTGAGGGTGGTGGGGGGTGATGGTGAGTGAGGCTGAGGGTGGTGATGGTGAGGGGGGGGTGAGGCTGAGGGTGGTGGGGGTGATGGTGAGTGAGGCTGAGGGTGATGGGGGTGGTGAGGCTGTGGGGGGTACGGCTGGGGGTGGTGGGGAGTGATGGGGAGGGAGAGCCTACCTTTCCCTGGTGGTCCAGTGGGCTCCCTGGTGGTCCGGTGGCCATTACTTCCGGTCTGCAGCTCCGCAGAGCTGCAGACCGTGTAATCTCGCGAGATTTCAGAGCGTTGCCGTGGTAACCCGCGGCAACGCTCTGATTGGCCAATTCTCGCGAGTCACATGGTCTGCAGCTCTGCACACTGCGGAGCTGCAGACCAGTGTCTGCGGTGGCTGGCCGGGCAGCCAGGAGGGGCCTCGCACCCGGCGGCATACCGGGCAAGCCGCCGGGCCCCCTCCTGGTGTCAGGTCCTCGGTCACTGACCGAGGACCTGACACACTCTGCCCACAGGCGGTTTAGGCGGCCGCGAGGCCCCAGCCAGCGCGAGGCCTTAGGCGGCCGCCTAAACCGCCTAATTAGAGAGCCGCCTCTGTCTGACAGTCACCAAGATACACCAAGCTTGCAGAAAATAAAATGATTACTAAAGTTATGACCAGGTAAAAACAAAAAGACAGCATCAACAGCTTTTAAATCAGTTAACCCCTTCAGGACCGGCCTGTTTTGGCCATGTTGTACGTTAACTTTTGTGTTTAGCTGTAATTTTCCTCTCTCTCATTTACTGTTCCCATACAAGTTATATATTGTTTTTTTCAGGACAAAAAGGGCTTTCTTTACATACCGTTATTTGTTTCATGAAATATAATTTAGTTTTAAAAAAGTAATAAAATATGGTGAAAATTTGAAAAAAAAAACATGTTTTTTGAATTTTGCTTGAAAAATCTTTTACTTACCTACGAAAGCTAATAAAAAAAAACTGCTAAATAGATTCCAAATTTTGTCCTGAGTTTAAAAACACCCAGTGTTTATGTGCTTTTTTGCTTTTTTTTTTTTTGCAAGTTATAGGGCTATAGTACAAGTACAAATAGGAAATTGCAGTTTCAAAATATATATTTTTAAAATGTATCAATAGTAACATTGTAACACTATTATCTGTCATAAATCTCTGAATCACACCCCACATGTACATATTTTTTTTAAAGTATACAACCCAGGGTATTTAATATGTGGTATGTCCAGTCTTTTTTAGTAGCCACTTAGTCACAAACACTGGCCAAAGTTAGCGTTCATATTTGTTTGTGTGTGAAAAAAGTAAAAAACTAAATTGAATGCTAATTTTGGCCAGTGTTTGTGACTAAGTGGCTACTAAAATAGACTGGACATACCCCATTTGCAATATCTTGGGTTGTCTTCTTTTGCAAATGGTATGCCATCATGGGGTAATTCTCATTCCTGGGCTACCATATGCTCTCAAAGGCAACATAACCAACCTGGCAATTTTCAATGTAAAAATATTTGACCCTTATATTTGACCCTGTAACTTTCAAAAATGCTATAAAACCTGTACATGGAGGGTACTATTATACTCGGTAGACTTTGCTGAACATAAATATTAGTGTTTTAAAATAGTAAAACGTATCACAATCAGTGAAAGTGCCCTTTGGGGGTGAAAAATGCCAACAATTTCACTTTCCCTCACGAGAGAAAAACCTTCTCTTCACTCACCAGTAGCTTGAGATCGGCGAGCATTGAATACAGGTGGGGGACCAACGGCTCACTGACAGTGAAACGGAACGGAACTCTACACACACTTACCTCAATGGAAGGCGCACCCGTGTTCCTAGAAACACTGGGTCTAGACATCCCGATCGCTGCTATCCCACCTCGGAGAACAACCACGGATAGATGGGACCCAGAACGCATCACTCCCTTTGTCCCACGGGCTGGGAGCTCCCAGAACACAGAACAGCGACCGCCTCTGGAGACCGGTTTGACGCAGGGCACCTAACCCTTTCAGCAGAGGCATATTCAGGACTTAATTAATCGTCGCAAATCCAACAACTACAATTTTATTTTATTTTTTCTCTTTCTCTTTTATCTTTTCTCTGTTCGGGGTGGTTGTTTGTTTATGTTGGCCTGCCTATTTAACCTTCAATGGTGAATGACTAGGCTTACATGTAGCATCTAAGTCACCACTCTACAGGATAGAACCTGCAAACATCTAGCAACCACTGACACTAGATGCACTGCATAGCCCACCTCAAATCGACAGGACACGGCACTACTCCTACATTTACATTCACACTTTGTAGCGGAACAACGAAAGCACCCCTCCTACCCCCCCGTAACTCCCTTGGTCAGGAGTAATTACATCTAGGACCTAGTACACACTCACCAATCCAGTAGCTGCACTGCAGAGCACACACACCCAAACACGCTCGGTACCCCCGAAGACACGCCCCATGAATCCCGCACAACACCACCAGCACCTCGCCATTCAGGCAAAGTCTGGCACACCTCGCAGGGGGGTCGCTTGCATGCTCCAGCAGAGCAGCACCTCTGGTAGTTAGGCAGCGGGGGCTTAATTCAATTCAACCCATTAGCACCTCCACACTCCATCAACACCCGAGCTCGCAGAGACATACGCTCCCTTCAGCTCAAACGTACCACACCAAGAAGCCCAACTCGACAGATGAGGCAGGGAAGTCTACACGTAACCCCACACACGCAATCATAAAACACCATAGGTCCATCAACACAAACCTGACGAAACCGCAGAGTCACACCACAGTTGTTACTCACTGTTCATTCTGAGCTCACTTTCACAGTGGGCAAAATGTACTAGCCTGACTATACAGTCACCTTTGTATGCATGCATTTACGCTAGAATGGTACTGAGCCTCACTGATATATCTTAATCGACTAGTTTCATAACCGGACTGCCTAAAAACGTGGCACAACACGCTTGTATAGTACAATCACACTAACTTAACTACGCATCGTAGCATTTTGTATACCTGACTTGATTAGATCTAGGGGGTGCCATTTTAGCTAATTAGCTATTTAGGTTCAGCTTCTGTTCAAACGCATACTTTTTCTAGTTCTCAAAAAAAAAGGGGCATTACCAACCTAGAAATGAGATACAATACTGATGTCTTAAACCCAATGCTGTAAATTATTCGTACATTTCCCTTGTTTTCTCTTCTGTACCCCATCTCATATGCCTTAAATAAAAAACAGATTGACAAAAAAATTTCACTTTCACTGACAATATTATCGCTGTGATATGTTTTACTGTTTTGAATCACTAATATTTGTGTTCAGCAAAGTCTCCCGAGTAAAACCGTACCCCCATGTACAGGTTTTCGGGTGTCCTAGCAAATTGCAGGGTTAAATACAGTGCTAGCAAATTAAATTCTCTGGACTTTCGGCCTGGGTTGTCAGGCAGGTCCTTCAAATTGCAATCAATAAAATTACCTAATTATGTAAAAATATTGCATAAATACGCACATAGAATTTAAATATATATGCATATTTATATATTTGAAGTCTACGTGTATATTTATGAAATTATTTATGTAATTTTGTATATGGATATATATATATATAATATATAGTAATATAGTAATATATGGATTTATTTATATATACATAGATGTATATATAATTTCATTCTAAGTGTATTTTGATATAAATATATATTTATATATATTAATATCAAAATACAGTTAGAATAAAATTTCATATATATGTTGAATTTCTTTAAATTTTTCATTATTATTTTTAAGTTTTTTAATTTATTTTAATTTACTTATTATTTGAATTTTATAATAATATATATACACAATATATATAGTTATTATATATATTATATATATATGTGTGTAATTTAATTATACATTTATTTTTATATTACCATATGTATATAATAATCTAAAAATACACTTAGTATGACATTATATAGACATATATACACATATATAATTATTATTTATTAACATTATTATTTTTATTTTTTTTATTTTATACATGCAGGGAAACTGCCTGTTAGCACAGGCAGTCCCCCTGCAGGCAGATACATAGACACCTATTGTGACCATGTGATCTACTAAGATGTGCATCTGTAATCAGCAAGATCTACTAAGCTGTGCATCTGCAATCAGCATATATAGTAAGGTTAACTCCTTAGTGACCATACAGTTTTTCAATTTTCTTACTGTTAACGACCTTTTTACATTTCTGCTGTGTTTGTGTTTAGCTGTAATTTTCCTCTTACTCATTTACTGTACCCACAAATACCCACACGTATTATATACAGTTTTTCTTGCCATGAAATGGTCTTTTTAAAGATACCATTATTTTCATCATATCATATAATTGACTATAACATTTTTTTATAAAATATGATGCACAAATTGAAATAAACACACTTTTTCTAACTTTGACCCCCAAAATCTGTTACGCATCTACAACCACCAAAAAACACCCATGCTAAATAGTTTCAAAAATTTGTCCTGAGTTTAAAAATGCCCAATGTTAACATGTTCTTAGTTTTTTTTGGAAGTTAGAGGGCTATAAGTACAAGTAGCACTTTGCTATTTCCAAACCATTTTTTTTTCCAAATTAATGCAAGTTAAGCAGGCCACTGTAATTTACGCCCATCAAACCATATATTTTTGAAAAGTAGACACCCTAGGGTATTTTAAATGGTGGTATTTTAACACTTTCCATGTACTCATTTTATCATCAGTGTTTGTCAAACTTTTGGGTAGTCATTTTTGTGTGTGATTTTTCTCTCACATTGTACTTTAGGCATGTATTCTCAGTTCCTGTTATGTGTTACTGACAAAGAACACCCCAATATGTGTTCAGCAACATCTCCCGAGTACAACAGTGCCCCCAATGTACAGGTTTTATGGTTTTTTTTCAAACTTAAAGGGGTCAAATGTAGGGCTTTCCACTTTTCCATGTTTGCACATGGAAATTTGCCAGATTGGTTTGCTGGGCTTATGTTGCCTTTGAGACCATATAGCAGCCCAGGGATGAAAAATTAACCCCATCATGGCACCATTTGTAAAAATAAACAACCCACGGTATTCAAAATGGGGTATGTCCAGTCTTTTGTAGTAGCCACTTAGCAACAAACGCTTGCCAAAGTTAGTGTTCATATTTGTTTTATGCATTTTTTTTAACTCAACAACAGCACTTTTACTGGTGATTTCATTGTTTTACTGTTTTAAACACTCATATTTATGTTCAACGAAATCTCCCAAGTATAACAATGCCCCCCATGTACAGGTGTTATAGTGTTTTGAAAAGGTACAGGGTCAATATAGGGCTTGCCCAATTCAGTTTGCCAGATTGGTTTGCTGGGTCTGTGTTACTTTTTGACACCATATGGTTGGAATGTGAAATAACGCCATCATGGCATACCATTTTCAAATATAGATAACCCAGGGTATTTCAAATGGGAAATTTCCAGTCTTTTGCACTAGCCACTTAGTCACAAACCCTGGCCAAAGTTAGCGTTCTTATTCGTTTTTTTTTATTAAAAAAAGTTTTCAATTTATATTATATATTGTGCCTTGCAAAAGTATTCACTCCCCTTGACTTTTTACCTATTTTGTTACATTACAGCCTTAAGTTCAGTGTTTTATTAATCTGAATTTGATGTGATGGATCAGAACACAGTAGTCTAAGTTGTTGAAGTGAAATGAGAAAAATATATACATAAAACTATTTTTTAGAAATAGGAAACAGAAAATTGGCATGTGCGTATGTATTCGTCCCCTTTGTTATGAAGCCCTTAAAAAGGCTCTGGTGCAACCAATTACCTTCAGAAGTCACATAATTAGTGAAATAATGTCCACCTGTGTGCAATCTAATTGTTACATGATCTGTCATTACATATACACACCTTTTCTGAAAGGCCCCAGAGGCTGCAACACCTAAGCAAGAGTCACCACTAACCAAACACTGCCATGAAGACCAATGAACTCTCCAAACAAGTAAGGGACAATTTTGTCGAGAAGTACAAGTCAGGGTTAGGCTATAAAAAAATATCCAAATCTTTTCGGCCATCAAAGAAAATGCTATGTCTGGTGCAAACCCAACACATCACATCACCCAAAGAACACTATCCCCACAGTGAAACATGGTGGTGGCAGCATCATGCTGTGTGGATGTTTTTTAGCAGCCGGGACTGGGAAACTGGTTCAGGGAGTTCAGGGAAAGATGGATGGTGCTAAATACATGGGATATTCTTGAGCAAAACCTGTACCACTCTGTGGGTGATTTGAGGCTAGGACGGAGGTTCACCTTCCAGCAGGACAATGACCCCAAACACACTGCTAAAGCAACACTTGAGTGGTTTAAGGGGAAACATGTAAATGTGTTGGAATGGCCTAGTCAAAGCCCAGATCTCAATCCAATAGAAAATCTGTGGTCAGACTTACAGATTGCTGTTCACAAGCGCAATCCATCCAACTTGAAGGAGCTGGAGCAGTTTTGCAAGGAGGAATGGGCAAAAATCCCAGTGGTAAGATGTGGCAAGCTCATAGAGACTTATCCAAAGCGACTTGGAGCTGTGATTGCCGCAAAAGGTGGCTCTACAAAGTATTGACTTTAGGGGGGTGAATAGTTATGCACATTGACTTTTTTTCTGTTATTTTGTCCTATTTGTTGTTTGCTTCACAATAAAAAAAAAATAAAAATATTCAAAGATGTGAGCATGTTCTGTAAATTAAATTATGCAAATCCTCAAACAATCCATGTTAATTCCAGGTTGTGAGGCAACAAAACACAAAAAATGCCAAGGGGGTGAATACTTTTGCAAGGCACTGTGTATATATCTATCTATCTATATATATATATATATATATATAGATAGATAGATAGATAGATAGATATCCAAAGTTTCCCTGCACGCAGGCTGTTTGCAGTATAGTTGTGGATGCCGGGTGCCAGACCATGGTCACATGTATACAAAAAATTGAAGAGATGGTCTGCACTTCCGGTCTTAGTAAAACTTAACTTTTAATGTCTACATAAAAAAACAAATATGATGCTTAACAGTGTCAATGTTTCGATCCCCGTTCAGGACTTTCCTCAGGACAGCATAACAAGAAATAAAAACAGTGATATTTCTAAGAGGAATAAGTGAAATAACTTACCCCAGGTGTGTGTTGCCTGCGTTCACCTGTGTCAGTTGCGCATGCATTCTGAACCTCACCGCACCTAGTGATGACGTGTACGTGCTTTCGGAAAGGATATGTGCTGTCATGGAGATACGAAACGCTTTTAATCCTATCGGTGGAGATAAGGTTGTTTTGTATGTCTCACACCTCCTCTTGTTTGACAGCACTATAACAAGCTTACTGGCGTATCCACGGCAATGCATACTCCTCTATTTATTCGTGTGAAAAAAGAGACAAAAAGAGGTTACTGCTGGTGTTTATGGGTGATCCACTGGACAAGAGTTAATCTTATTAGTGATAGTGAATTACTTTCCCATTAAGATAAGGACATTTCTTGATATCAAATTTAATACAGTTTGAAAAGCACCAGCACTTCTATATACACCATGTGCCTTGAAAGTGCTATGTGCAAAAGTGTCTAGGGCATTTATATGATATCCCTGTGCATGCAGAGAAAAATTAAGAAAAATTGTTTGCAAACAAAGTGCCAAATTCCAAAGTGCATTGTTTGAAAAGTGCTGATTAGTACAAAGACATATTTAAAGGAATATATCCAAACCAATTCATTAATATATATTATCTCTGAGAATATAGACATATAAGCAATAAAGTAATCCATCAAATTAAAAACTGTACATTTACAATATAATATATATGCAATCAAGGTAGTGGCAAATTACTTATGGCTATGTAAGTATTCAAATTAAAGGAGATTTCATAAATACTATACTATAAGACCATTTGTTGTTCAAAGAGAAAATCTTTGCTATTGTGATAGTCCTATTACCAAGCAGTCAAGGGGCTAGATATTCAATTACAAAAGGAGCTGAATGTAAGCTTTTCATTAAGACCTGCTAGTGCTATTGTATTAAGTTTATAAATCCAAAAAGTCTCATGGTTTAAAAGGAGCTTTGCCCTATTTCCACCTCGTTGTGATTCTGGTACATGATCAAGCCCAATGAATTTGAGTGAAGATAGAGGATGTTTAAATTCCAGGAAATGTTTTGCCACTGGCTTGTCTGAAGTCCCATCGCGTGTGGCATTTCTGATACTGGGTCGATGTCCTCGGATGCGCTCACATAACTGTGTTTCCGTTTTACCAATATATACCTGTCCACATGGACAGGACAGTTTATGATATATGTAGACTTACAGGTGATTGTATGCCGTATCTGGTACGCCTACCCGTATTGAGATGGTTAAAGGGACACTCTAGGCACCCAGGCCACTTCTACTCATTGGAGTGGTCTGGGTGCCAACTCCCACTACTCTTGACCCTGCAGGTGTAATTATTGCAGTTTTTTATAAACTGCAATAATTATCTTGCAGGGTTAACTCCACCTCTAGTGGCTGTCTATTAGACAGTGACTAGAGGGCACTTCCTGGATCATAGCACATGAAACCTGTGCTAGAGCGTCGCTGGACGCCCTCACGCTGTGTGAGGACCTCCAGCGTTGCTCAAAACCCCATAGGAAAGCATTGAAATGATTTTTCAATGCTTTCCTATGGGGAGACGTAATGCGCATTCGCGGCATTGCCTCGCATGCGCATTAGGTCCCCTCGGCCGGTGGGCGAGATCAGTCTCGCCCACCGGCCGACGCAATGGATAGGAGGCGGAGACAGCGGCGAGGGACATTGCCGCTGCCTCAGGTAAGTGACTGAAGGGGTTTTCACCCCTTCAGTAACCGGGGATTGGGGGGTGGGAGCAGTGGTGTATCCTGGTTTTGTGCTGCCCTAGGCAGGACAAAACTCAGGCGCCCCCCCCCTCCCCCCGCGCCACCCCCACCCAACCTTTCCCCCCGCCCCGCATTCTAAATACACACACACACACTCGCTAACAGAAACACACACACACTAACAGACACACTCACACTCACTAACAGACAAACACACTCACTAACAGACACACACTCACTCACTAGCAGACACAAACTAGCAGACACACACACTCACTGACATACACACACACTCACAGGCAAACACACACTAACAGACACACACAGTCACACACTAACAGACACACACACACTAACAGACACAGACACACACACACACTAACAGACACAGACACACACACACACACACTAACAGACACACACACTCACACACACACTAACAGACACACACACTGACACACACTAACAGACACAAACACTAACAGACACACACACTAACAGACACACACACTAACAGACACACACTAACAGACACAGACACACACACTAACAGACACAAACACTAACAGACACACACACTAACAGACACACACACACACTAACAGACACAAACACTGACACACACACATACACTGACACACACACACACTAACAGACACATACACACACTAACAGACACACACACTAACAGACACAGACACACACTAACAGACACACACACTAACAGACACAGACACACACTAACAGACACACACACTAACAGACACACACACTAACAGACACAGACACCAACAGACACAGACACACACTTACCCACCCACATTAACACATTTTTATTTTTTTTTAACACATTTTTTTTTTTATTTAACACCCCCCCCCCCCAGCCTCCTTACCTTTGGGAATGCTGGGGAGGGGGTGTCTCTTCCTCCCTGGTGGTCCAGTGGCTGCTGGGCGATCGGGCGGGTGGGCGGCCGGCCGGCCGGCGAGGGAGCACTTCCCCTGAGCTGTCTGCTCAGCTCCCTCGCGCGCCTCAGAGTGAGGCTGGGAGCCGGAATATGACGTCATATTCCGGCTCCCAGCCTCACTCTGCGGCTGGCGAGGGAGCTGAGCAGACAGCTCAGGGGAAGTGCTCCCTCGCCGGCCGGCCGGCCGGCCGCCCGCCAGGCAGTGCCGCCCGATCGCCCAGCAGCCGCCGGCATGTCTGTTAGCCGCAAGGCTAACAAGACATTTGCCTTGGGCATTTGGGGGCGACTTTTTTTGCCGCCCCCTGGAAAATGCCGCCCAAGGCAAATGCCTTGTTTGCCTCGCGACTAATACGCCCCTGGGTGGGAGGGAGAGGGACCCTCCAGTGCCAGGAAAACGGATTGTTTTCCTTGCACTGGAGATTCCCTTTAAAATAACGGCCCGGTGTCTTGTGTCCACAGGTCACGGATCCAAGGCATCTTATACACCCTCTATTGTGTATTTCCTTATTGGGCATATAGCTCCTTATTGGATCTGTACATACTAGAAGATCACGTAGACTTTTTGCTTTTTTAAAACACATCAATGGAGGTTGCTTAAAGGATTGTTTCAATGTATCATCATGTTTTAACATATTCCAATTATTGGTTACAATTGAAGCTAATTTTGAAGACGCACCATTGTATGTTGTAGGAAACACTATTCTGCTTTGTGTTTTCTTGGTGGAAGATGGTTCATTCTGTCTCGCCAAATATAGGGCTTTTTGTAATAAATCCAAGTGAGTGATGGCACTTATTTGTTCTTCCATCACTTCTGAATTAGAGTTATTTCTAATGATCGCATATATTGAGCCTTAGGGAGTGACTTTAAGAGTGCATTAGGATGTGCACTGGTAGCGTGTCGTATAGTGTTTTGATCGCTTGTGTGGCGAACTGGACCTCGTCACGGGTTCTTGGAGGGGCATACTTGCCAGCCTCTTGCCCTGTAACTATGGCCCCTGTAATGAACTTTGGGTTAAAGACTCTGGTTGTGCATCTTGAACTTATAACAGGAACAATTCGAACTTTTGAAGCAGTCCGTGCAACAAGATGGCCGCCACCTCGTGGTCGTCCATAGGAATTGGGGCCACCCAGCTGAACACTGCGGTGGAAATTGCAACAATGTATTAATTAAGCTTAACAAGCTCCAGGGTGGTCTCCGGTTCGTGTGGCTGTTCGGTAAACAAACCATATAGTCCCAATTGCACGAACAGAGTCTGTTTAAAGTATTTTAGCCAGGTCTATTGCAGGGGCCATAGTCACAGGGTAGGAGACTTGCAAATAGGCCCCTCCAAAAACCAGTGGCGAGGTTACTTTTGCCACAGAGCATATAGTTTATAGTTATTTCTCACACATTTCTATGATTACAATGGTGCCAAGTATTAGGGATGTGCATGGGCAAAACATTTGGTAAGTTCGGTTCGGAAATTTGGGTAAGTAAAAAAAATTGTCTGCTTCGGCAATTCGGACCAATGGCATTTAGTTTGGTTTGGAACTTCGGCATCCTTAACCCTAAACCCTAACCCATAACCCCTAACCCTAACCACTTGTTTTGCCACTACGGAACTTCAGCAATTCGGTTCGGCACCTCGGAAATTCAGCATTTTGGCAATTCGGCAATTCTAACATTGGACATTCCGAATGTCCGAATTGCATGAAATTTGTCCGAATGTACATTCGAAAACTAAACAAATTGAACATGTCTACCAAGTATCAACATAGCAAAGAATTAACATTTAGTCAACACTAAAATGGACAGTTTTCAATTAAGAGAATTTTTCTAAATTCAGGCACAAGAGATTGTTATGGGGACACACTTTTTCTTGCAATCCAGAGAGTAGACCAATGAAACAATATCACAAGAGTACTGTAACGGATCGACGGGCACCCTGACTGCGTAGCTCCGTTGAAGGATGCTCCTAACGCTTCCTGAGGACTCCAAGCACTGCAGCAGACACCACAACCACCGAACCGGAGAAGCATATGAATGCTCTCAAGCATATGAATGCTGTAAACAGCTGAACAGGAAAAGCATACAATCAGCTTACACTCCTGGCAATCAGTATACAATCCAATTCCCCCAATAACGAGACAACACTTTGTTTTGAGGTCAAGCAGAACTGACTGTACTGGCACATACAGCCTCTTTTATTCACAATCCACAAACATAGTACTGCCCACAGGGTTTTACAGAACAACCAATCAATATGTACAATACACAAAGACACTCCCACACAAAATCCTCCCATCTGCCTGTGATATGATTACTGAACACAATGGGTAATATAATTATCACAGACAGAGAAATACAGTTTTATAAAACATATCACAGGGACCCCAAAACATGCAATAACCCCATATAAATTGTATATCCTCAGAACCGGGGGATCTGGGTGAACCACATATCCAAAATTTACCCAGATCCGTTCAGTAGTTTGGAAGATACAGTTTAATGCAGATTCCTCAGAACATATACAGATTATATAAAAAATAATTACTGTATAATGTGTCCCCTGTTGTATAGTTTAAAACTACTGCACAATGTCTTTGTGCACCAAATACCGTCGAGATGGCACCGTGTAGAAAAGTCACAACAGTGTCTGTGAGTTAAAATGGCCGCCATCCATTGTTCTCACCATGTGCTTCATCCATTGTTCTCACCATGTGCCTCTGATACATAAAATGGTGGCCACCCAGTAACTCCAAAGTATGTCCCCAGATGGTTCTTAAAGGGCCAGTAGCAGCATAATACAATACAACATGCCCAAATCCTGTATTTAAAGGGTCAAATCTCCCAGGGGCCATAGTCAGCAGGCAGGAGGCGGGCAAACAGGCTTCTCCAATGCCCAGTGGTGAGGTTGGTTCCGCCACAAGTACCGATAACTTTTCGAACCAAAATTGAAATTAGAGTAGGTTCTGTGTTTTTTTTTCAGTTAGGAAAGTAAGCGTCTCCGTCTCCACTGATTGAGCCAAATAAAAGATTGCTTTAATATATCAGGGTTACTTAATTGTTTTGTTACGTAATTTGCAATTTTAAAAGAAGATTGTAGTTAGGTACCATGCTACATTTCTAAAATAGATAATATCAGTCTGTTTTTAAGCCTCATATGGGGTGGATTTGATCTCTGTTTCACATCTTCTAGGGAAAGACTGCTTTCACAAATTTACCCGATGATTTGTTAATTATCTTGTATAATAAATAGACATTTATGTTCTTATGTATAACTTAATTAAATTAATGGGACCCTGAAACAGTTCTAAATCATGTATTGTAAACAAAAAGAAAACATCAGCCTACTCTGGATGGGTATTGAACAGTTCAAATCTGAGTATTTTTGGGGGTCTTTTCTACAAATGATCCTTCACTGTTTTAAACACTGTAATATATAGAGGGGTTGGTGTGGCACCTTTGTAATTCCTTAGATGTACTATTATACAAATAGTGTAAATCTATATAACCAAAATATTTACACTATTATATATATATATATATATATATATATATATATATATATATATATATATGTGTGTGTGTGTGTGTTGTGATACATGGAGGTGACCAGCATATGAATTTTAGAGTGAGTGTTTTGTGTATTTTTATCACAGTTTTGCACATTTGTGCACAATATTTGAGTTGTGAAATTTTATGCACTATAATGCAAATTGCACTTTTGCACATTAAATCACTTGCTCTGCTTTAAAATAACTTTTTGTCTTAAAGACACAGCACGTCTATATAGATTTGTTATACCTATACAATACTCAGAGCTAGGCACAATATTGAGATACCCATAACATACAGAGAACTGGAGACAATACAGAAAACTCATACAACAGACTGATTTGAGTACAAAGTAAACACAATACAAGGGTACAGTACAGAGATAACCACACTAGTACACACAGCCAAGGTCACTGTCATAGCTTGTCATTATAAAAATATTACCATAGAATGTGAAACTCAAGCTCTCTCTTTGCTGAACTCACGTACAGTAATTCTGCTTCTATGAGTATAATCTGACTAATAATGTTACTGCTGCTGATTGCTGCTACATGATGTGTCCGCTAGTCCTGACTCACTATTGTCACTGCAGCTAGATCATGTCGGCATCTGCAGAGGCAATAACTCCTTATCGGCGTCATATCCTGCTGCTTTAACACTGTGAGCACTGTGTGCTCTGACCTGGATCTGCACCGATATTTTTCATTTCAGTAACTTTCTAGCATGTTTGTAACTTTAGTTTCATTGCCTATCGATAGTGAAACTTATTAAACTTATCATAGCTAGAAATTTGCTGAAATCAAACTATAAACGTGCAGAACTATCTCTCTTGGGAAAGGCTCTTTGAGCTGAAACATTGCTTTAGTCTGTCCAATAAAGGTTTTTTGGACTGTTCACATGTGCCCAGTCCTTTCCTTTGTATTACTGGTTCAAAGAGGGTAGTCACCTTGGGGCTGGAGGCACTGTGGTGTTCCCCAATAGGAGTGTGTGCCAGGCCATACTTACAAGTACTGATAGAATGAGTGACACTCTTAAAATGGAGGTCACTGGGCAGCTGAGCTTGCACAATGCAGAGTGTACTAGGAGCTTAAAACTATAAATGATAAGCAGCACACTGTTTTCTGTCACAAATGTCTGCCATTTTCCCTTCCGCCCTTTGTAATCCCTATGATTCCCTGATATTATATACACTGATCAGCCACAATATTTAAACCACCTGCCTAATAACGTATAGGTTGCATCAACTCATGGATTCTACAAGACCAACACTAACAGCTTCATAAAAGACACAACCGACTTCCTCAACAAACCCAGACAAATCACCAATCTCCCTGGTAACACCATCCTTGTAATCAATGCTTCCTTCCATTTCCTCTCTTATGCCGACAACCAAAAATACAGCCAGAGCTGGCACTATTCATCCTCACTCATAACTATTTCAGTTTTAACAATGAGGTTTACCTACAAACCATGGGCACTGCTATGGACGCTAAGATGGCACCCCAATATGCTAATCTGTTTATAGCAGATCTTCAACAGCGATTCCTAGAAATACAGCACACCAAACCATACAAATATTATCGCTATATCGATGATATCTTCATAATTTGGACTGAAAGCAAAGAAAAACTGTTACAGTTCCATGACTCTTTTAACACATTCCATCCATCAATCAAACTATAAATGGAATATTCCACTAGATCTGTGAATTTTCTGGACACCACTGTGACATGTAACAATGGCACAATCCACACCTCGGTTAACAGAAAACCCACAGAAAGGTGCAGTTACCTTCACAGCTCCAGCTTCTACCCCTCCCATACTAAACAGGGCATTATCTACAGCCCAGCCACTAGGTACCATCGCATATGCTCTGATCCTAATGACCGTAATTCCCATCTAAATGTACTCTCCCAATCTATGAGACAGAAAGGCTACAAACCAAAGACTATTACCAACAAATCAACTCTGCTGTAAAAACTCCACACATGCGCCTGCTACAGTACAGAGAGAAAAAAAATATCTACTTGTGGTCACCTACAACCCAGCTCTTGAGGAAATACGGAAAATCATCAAAGACCTACAACCAATGTTAACAGAAGATGAGACTCTGAAAAACATTTTCTCTGAAACACCCATTTTGACCTTCAGACAACCACTGAACCTCCAACAAAAAATAATCAACAGGAAGCTGCCTACTGATGGGAAGAATAAAACGGGACCAGTCAATGCAAAAAACCTCACTGCAAACTGTGTCAGCACATATGCACAAACAACACAGCCACACACAACAATAAAACCTACAGAAGTAAAGGATCATACTCCTGCACATTCACCAATGTGGTATACATGATTCAATGCACCAAATGCCACCTAGGGTGCTACATTGGAGACAGCCACTTTACCCAGCCTGGCCACTCAATGAAGGACCTAAAAATCTAAGTACTGAAAGGGGGTTTTAAAAATACCCAAGAAAAAAAAAAGTTTGAAACCAGAATGATCAAATTGTTTAACAGCAAGAACAGAGGACTAAATATTGATTTGGGTTTCCTGTCCCACTACCAACACTTTACATAAACACTCCCCCACAGTATCTTACTGTTCTGTCATATGCATCAACACTTTAAATGCATTCCAATATGTTTATTCTATTCTATTCGTATGTGTAGACCTATGCTTCCCCATGCTCTTATGCATGTATGCTTATATATGTGACTGTGCATTTATATTTGAGTATATGAGATCATGTGCATGTATGTATATGTGTTTATGTGTATGTATATGTATATGTGTTCATGTGTTTATACGTTTGCATATATATATATATATATATATATATATATATTTGTGTGTGTGTATATGTATAAAGTGTACCATATTTTACACTGTCTGCTTGTTTTGGGGTTTTTTCTCTCTATCCCCCCTCACTCTGATCTTCAGAAAGATATTTACGACCCTCTACAAGAATGGTGTCTATTTTCTATCAAACCTGTGTCTTATCTGCAGTCATGTCGCTTTAACCCCTGTATCACAACTCAACTTTGAATTCTATGTGTCGTCTCGCTCAGAAATGCTTCAGACTTGAGAAAGGGAGGTTCTCCTGAAAGCTTGTCATTAAAAAATTCTGTTAGTCCAATAAAAAGGTATTACAAGATACAAATTTTATCTGTTTTTAACATTTATATATATACATATATACAGACAAGTAAACACACTGTTGCAATAATTGCAGTTTTGTTTTTCACTCTATAAAGTGCACTTTTATAATATGTATTATTGTATTTAGTAGTTACTAAAATATTATTGAGCTTAAAGGCACAGCACACCTTTTTTTTTATGGATTTCACAAGACCTCTAAATTTGTCCTGTGTTACCTGGCACAAGACATTAGCAGCAGAAATCCTGCAAATTGTGAGTGGGAGCCTCCATGGATTGGATTTGTTGTTCCAGTGCATCCCACTGATGCTCAATTGGATTAAGATATGGGGAATTTGGAAGCCGGTCAAAACCTTTGTCATGTTTCTTAAACCATTCCTGAACATGTTTTGCAGTGTGGCCACTACCATCAGGGAACACTATTGCCATGAATGGGTGTACATGGTCTTCAACAATCTCTAGGTAGATGGTATGTGTCAAAATAACATCCACATGAATTCCAGGACTGAAGGTCCTGTCGGCCTGCATTCATCCCATAGTGTACCATGCTGCCTTCTCTTTGATTGGTAAGTAGCGCACACTCACCCGAATATCAACTGCTCAAAAAGAAAACATGATTCCTGAGATTCCTTGTCTAAGGTGTTTTTAGAAAAAAAAGAAAAAACACCTTAGACACAACTGGGTCACCCCTAAATCCTGGACTGGTAGGTGTGCCTTGAGGACTGGGTTGGGAAACACTGATCTAGCCATCACTATTTGGCCTTTGTCAAAGTAACTCAGAACTTTTCACTTCCCCATTTTTCTTGCTTCCAACGAATGAAATCCCAAAACTGACTGTTCACTTGCTGCCTAATATATCCCACCACTTGGCAGGTGCCATTGTAACAATAAAATCAATGTTATACACTTTATATGTCAGTGGTTTTAAAGTTGTGGCTGATCCGTGTATATATTAAATACATAGTTTGGAACGTTTACTTGCTTAATCAGACCTCAGGCAGACAGGCTAAGGAGAGAAAAAGAGATTATGCACTTAATCAATGCAAGCTCCAGGAGCTGCTGCTGTTCTTACTACCTCCAAGATGGCTTCTTTCTCTTGTGGGCACTGCAGCCCCACCCCATGGTACTACGAGCCAATGATAATCACTGAGTAGAGAGGCTAATAGCATGCCTCCACTTATGGGCAGCTAGCTTTGCTACCCATACAGCAACAGAATGGGAGCCCTAAAATTCTTGGCATGTGCAAATGTGCCTATTTGCTCTCATAAAAAAACAAAACATTGTTGCACGTTATTTACACACACTTAGGCAATAACAAGAGTATATGGATCTGCCCTTTTCCATATTTTTCTGCTTACTTTCAATTTCCACATACATAATTGTGGTCCTCTACTAATGACAATAATTATTTTCCACACAAAAAATGGTGGAGTATTTCCCCAAATGCTCTTGTGGGTTAGAATCCACAGTGTCCAGACATAATGCAGTATTAATCCACCTCTCTCTGCAACTCTTTTGTTTGTTGGTGCCTTTGTAGTTATACACTGCTCAAAAAAATAAAGGGAACACTTAAACAACACAATGTAACTCCAAGTCAGTCACACTTCTGTGAAATCAAACTGTCCACTTAGGAAGCAACACAGAGTGACAATCAATTTCACATGCTGTTGTGCAAATGGGATAGACAACAGGTGGAAATTATAGGCAATTAGCAAGACACCCCCAATAAAGGAGTGGTTCTGCAGACCGCTTCTCAGTTCCTATGCTTCCTGGCTGATGTTTTGGTCACTTTTGCATGCTGGCGGTGCTTTCACTCTAGTGGTAGCATGAGACGGAGTCCACAACCCACACAAGTGCTCAGGTAGTGCAGCTCATCCAGGATGGCACATCAATGCGAGCTGTGGCAAGAAGGTTTGCTGTGTCTGTCAGCGTAGTGTCCAGAGCATGGAGGCGCTACCAGGAGACAGGCCAGTACATCAGGAGACGTGGAGGAGGCCGTAGGAGGGCAACAACCCAGCAGCAGGACTGCTACCTCCGCCTTTGTGCAAGGAGGAACAGGAGGAGCACAGCCAGAGCCCTACAAAATGACCTCCAGCAGGCCACAAATGTGCATGTGTTTGCTAAAACGGTCAGAAACAGACTCTATGAGGGTGGTATGAGGGTCCGACGTCCACAGGTGGGGGTTGTGCTTACAGCCCAACACCGTGCAGGACATTTGGCATTTGCCAGAGAACACCAAGATTCACCACTTGTGCCCTGTGCTCTTCACAGATGAAAGCAGGTTCACACTGAGCACATGTGAGAACGTTCTGCTGCCTGGAACATCCTCCAGCATGACCGGTTTGGCAGTGGGTCAGTAATGGTGTGGGGTGGAATTTCTTTGGGGGCCGCACATCCCTCCATGTGCTCGCCAGAGGTAGCCTGACTGCCATTAGGTACCAAGATGAGATCCTCAGACCCCTTGTGAGAACATATGCTGGTGCGGTTGACCCTGGGTTCCTTCTAATGCAAGACAATGCTAGACCTCATGTTGCTGGAGTGTGTCAGCAGTTCCTGCAAGACAAAGGCATTGATGCTATGGACTGGCCCGCCCGTTCCCCAGACCTGAATCCAATTAAGCACATGTCTCGCTCTATCCACCAATGTCACATGGCACCACAGACTGTCCAGGAGTTGGTAGATGCTCTAGTCCAGGTCTGGGAGGAGATCCCTCAGGAGCATGCACTGTAGGGAGGTCATGCAGGCACGTGGAGACCACACACACTACTGAGCCTCATTTTGACTTATTTTAACCCCTTAAGGACACACGACATGTGTGACATGTCATGATTCCCTTTTATTCCAGAAGCTTGGTCCTTAGGGGTTAAGGACATAACATCAAAGTGGGATCAGTCTGTGGTGTGTTTTTCCACTTTAATTTTGAGTGTGACTGCAAATCCAGACTTCCATGGGTTGCAAAATTAGATTTTGATTTTTTATTTTTTGTGTGATTTTGTTGTCAGCACATTCAACTAAGTAAAGAACAAAGTATTTCAGAAGAATATTTAATTCATTCAGATCTAGGATGTGTTATTTTTGTGTTCCCTTTATTTATTTGAGCAGTGTATATAATATATTGTGTAATAAACACCACCGCCTACCATGGTGTGCAAAACCAGGAGAGCTATTCTGCTGGAGCCCATTTTTATTATTTTCTTTTTATTTTACTTAGTTATAGATGTTTCTTTTTTTTATCTTTATTTTTTTTTTTGGTTGATTGTTAATTTTTAAGATAGACATTTTGAGGTAATACAAACAATTCTGTGTTTAGTGCATTTCTGGGGCTTTGTTTTTTGTTAACAAAATATGAATTTGCTTTGATTTGTATGTTGATAACTCTTATTACCCTTCTTTTTATTTTTCTCTCTGTTTAACATTTGCGGTAGCATTTAACAAAAAATAAAACATAACCACAAACCCCCCCCCCCCGCTCATGAATGCTTCAACTTTGTTGTTTACAATAATTATGCATTTTGCGTGGACCACTTCTCATTTCCTATAAGTTCCTGTATGAGTAAAGACCAAACATAAACCAGAAAAGGAAATATATGTTTAACTCGAAGAAAGGTTTTAGTTTCTTATTCTTCTACCTTTATGTGAAGATGGACAATTATCTTACTTAGCTCTTTTGTTTGGTTTTCTGCCTTTTTATTTATTTTATTTGAAAACCTTTTAGTTTTGATTTCTAAAATCAAAACAAAAACTTCATGCTGTTTAACAAACTGTTGGGAAACTATGAAAATATGTTTTTTTCAAGCTACTTCTTCACTGTTTTAGTTGTTGTGTCTACCATAAAACCGGATTCTAGAGTGATACTCCGAAGTAATACAGTTTTGGATTGTATATATACAGGAGGTCAAATGATAATCCAGTCTTCCTGGGCTTCATATAATGGATCTTATGAAGAGAACATGTGCACTGTTCATCACACTGGTGGAGTGCACATTTCAAAAAAATATGAGAAAAAAATTAAACTTTTAAATGAGAATGCATCATCCTGCGAGAGATCTATTACATTGAAAGATACTTTAAAAGAAGACATTGGTATTTACATCTGCTCTATTGACATTGCATTTGAGCGTTTGAAAAAATATGTAGCTGTTCAGGCAGGTAAGATAAACAATAAATGCTATTTTGTTTCACAATGTAAAGATAAATCATTTTACCGTTATCTAAAGGTATAAAGCATATGCATTTACAATTGAGTTTATGCATTAAGCCAATAATTGTGAAGAATTAACTAAGAAATTGCACATTTTAGATCAAAACCACAAAATTACAAACATTCTCTGCTGTTCTTCCAGAGTAACACATTTGGTTTAGATTTTTTTTAATTTTGTTGTCAATTCTCCATAATTCCCAGTTTAATGGATTAAACCCCTTAAACCAGGCTTCCCCAAACTCCGGCCCTCTAGATGTTGTTGAACTACAACTCCCATGATTCTATGAATGAAATAGATAGGCTAAGAATCATGGGAGTTGTAGTTCAGAAACATCTGGAGGGCCGGAGTTTCGGAAAGCCTGCCTTAAACTCTCTACATATTTTAAAACACAATGCACCTGTCATGGTTGATTCTATATTTCTTACCTGTTCTATGTTAAATTTTGTATATATTGTGTATTAATATTGTTTTTGTATTTTATTGTACCCTATTGTATCAATGCAATGTTTTGTGGACACAGGACATACTTGAAAACAAGAGAAATCTCAATGTATCTTTCCTGGTAAAATATTTTATAAATAAATAAATGTCACAAAGTACTAATGAGGTGCACATAGTATAAAGTAATATACTGTAACAAACCCAATAGATTTCCTATTTTTGTTGAATCACCAGCTCAACAAAGTGGATCTATGTAAGCTCCATTATGAATGAAGGGGATTTAAATCTAGAGAGCTGAGCGAATTTCAATGTAAGCCTACCTCCATATGAGTAAAACTAGTCCTTCGTGATTGTACTGCTAAACTAGTGCACAATATATCTGTCACGGTTCTCGCCGCGACATCCAGACTGCAAGACGAGGTCGCCCCAGAAGTGCCCAACAGGGGATTTGAACCTGGGTACTTTGCAGTCCTGGGCCTGTTGTTTCTCCTCAGAGCCACCTTACAGTTCAAGTATTGCCCCTACTCCGATCTTGCCTTGTATCAAGCACTGGGGGCTGGCCGTTATCAGTGGCTGCTCCAATATTCTCGCACACCTGAAGCTGATGGCCGTTAGCCAGGTATTTAACACTGCCTCTCCCAGAAGGCAGTGTCAGTTCATTGACTCTGGTTCACTTGTTTAGTTCCTGTCTCTCCGTATCTACGTTCCATTGTTTCCTGTTTGATTCCGGCTTCTGACCTTGGCTTTGTTCTTGTTGTTCCTGTATTCTGGCATCCCCTGACCTCCGGCTTACCCACGACGATTCTCCTGCTCTTGTCCTTGTCTGTACTTCGACCTGGTTATCCTGAAACAGCCCCCGTGCACAGACTCACAGGCCAGGTGAGTTCTTCCCTGACCACCTTGGCCTGTGTTTAATTGCAAGGGTAAGCATATCTCTGCACACTGGACTCCCACCAAGGTAAGCCCTGACAGAATGAACTGACCATAATGGAGTCTGCAGAGATGTCTCAATTGCTTACCCAGCAAGTATCCAGCCTGGCCCAGACTGTCTTGGAGCTGCAGCGAGAAGTTCGTTTTCTTAAAGGCACGGTACGCCCAGCCCTGGAACCTGGTTATCCTGAACCGTTTACAGTTATGCCTGAGAAATTTGATGGTAACCGTGCTTCCTTCCTATGCTTTAAAGTGGATTGTGAATTGGTGTTTTCCCTGAAGTCTCGGACTTATGCTAATGACTACATAAAGGTCCGAGCAGCTATTAACCTGCTGTCTGGTAAAATTAAACAATGGGCTCATGAAATGTTGCAGTCTCAGAGTCCTGTCCTTGCTGGATGGGATGCTTTCATGACTGCCATGGAAGCACAGTGCAAGACTCCTAGCAAGACCACTGTGCCTAAACCAGCACCACGTCCCAGAGGATCCCAGATTCCCAGAAACAAAGGGAACCTGTACCAATACCACAACCCCGTGCTGCCTCATTATGCTCCTGTTCCTAGGAAGGCCCCAGAGCAATCCTACCTTCCTCTTGACTCAGATGAACCTATGGAAATAGGATTGGCCCAGCTCAAGGTGACTTGTGAAGAAAGAGACCGGCGGAGAAATCATGGCCTTTGTTTTTACTGTGGTGAAAGAGGGCACTTTATCTCACTCTGCCCAATTCGCCCACATCGGCCAGAAACCGTTAAAGTTGGGGTTATGCATACCCATCCGGCCAAGTCTGCACCTCTGCCTGAGAAACGCCAAAGTCGCTGTCAGTCTGGTCCACGCTCCGTGACACATAAGAGTACTCAGACCACAGTAGTTAATACTACCTGTGTTTCTCTAGAATCAGCTACCAGTACCCCTGAAGAATCTCTGCCTCCTGCTCCGGAAACATCTGTACCTCTTCTTGAGGAAACTGCTGTTCAAGCAAGCACCACTTCCTACCTGCCCAAAGGAGAATTACCTAGCAATGCACCTAAGGAAAAAGGTACAGAGATACTGACTCCTGGGATCAAGGTACTTACAGCCTGCTCCAAGTCTGGTACCATAAAATCCCAGGATGTAAAAGGACTCTGCTCTGGATACCTGAATTATAAAGACTACCTGAGTGAGATTGAGACCGAAGATGAGGAGTACGATTTCCAAGCAGAGCCTGTTCACGCCCGGAGGGCGTTCTTGACGGGAGGGTACTGTCACGGTTCTCGCCGCGACATCCAGACTGCAAGACGAGGTCGCCCCAGAAGTGCCCAACAGGGGATTTGAACCTGGGTACTTTGCAGTCCTGGGCCTGTTGTTTCTCCTCAGAGCCACCTTACAGTTCAAGTATTGCCCCTACTCCGATCTTGCCTTGTATCCAGCACTGGGGGCTGGCCGTTATCAGTGGCTGCTCCAATATTCTCGCACACCTGAAGCTGATGGACGTTAGCCAGGTATTTAACACTGCCTCTCCCAGAAGGCAGTGTCAGTTCATTGACTCTGGTTCACTTGTTTAGTTCCTGTCTCTCCGTATCTACGTTCCATTGTTTCCTGTTTGATTCCGGCTTCTGACCTTGGCTTTGTTCTTGTTGTTCCTGTATTCTGGCATCCCCTGACCTCCGGCTTACCCACGACGATTCTCCTGCTCTTGTCCTTGTCTGTACTTCGACCTGGTTATCCTGAAACAGCCCCTGTGCACAGACTCACAGGCCAGGTGAGTTCTTCCCTGACCACCTTGGCCTGTGTTTAATTGCAAGGGTAAGCATATCTCTGCACACTGGACTCCCACCAAGGTAAGCCCTGACAATATCTAAGGTATAGAATGATACACTAAAACAATAGAGAAGCCAAGTGCAATGTGCCACCACAGTTGGTTTAATTCGGACAGGTTAATTCACTAAACAACAGATTTTGTCTGGATGTACAATATCCGGCAAAAAATTGACTAATTCTGATTGAAATGGCAATTCTTAGCAATGCAAGGGTTAACTATGTGAGGGCTGGACAGCATGTGGAAGCCTCATGTCTCTGGTAACAATATGTTTGGCAACTGCAGAAAAAAATTAATTGTGTTCAATGGGAGTAAGTACCGGTAATATATCCACAGATTTCCCTGGTTGTGATTCATAACCTGATGGTAACATAATGAAGAATATAAATACAGCTAATAATTATTCATTGAAGGGCAAGCTTTTGGGAATTCAAAGTGAATTCAAAGTTAATTCTGAACACAATTATTTTGGCCTAAATGTGAAATTCTGTTTTTTTTTTTCTTTTCTTTTCCTTTTTCCTATCGCATTTTTAACTTTTTTTTTTTTTTTTATTCTTTATTTATGTTGTGCACATATTAACATACAAGTTTGGTATGCCACAATAGCTATACCCAACGATATTAATGCAGTCAAGGAACAACAATAGCATGGCATGCATTTACATGGCACATTTTAAATTTTTAAGTGTTGTCGTTATGGTGGAGTATTGTGTGACACAGACTATGTGTGAAGGTAGATATATAGTCGGCCGTCCATCTCCGGGCACTCTTAAGTATCTCTGGTGTGTTGTGGCCTGGATCTAACTGGGTTACAGTGGTACTGAGCTTCGTTCTAGAATGTGTCCCAGCCAGTGTTTGTGCGGGAGTGGGTTAGAGGTTCATTGCTGACTGCCTCCGGTACTTGTCAAAGTAGTGTTAAATGTACTTAGGTCTTAGGAGGTGTGTGTGGGGGGTGGTGTATGTGGCTCAAGGTGAGCTGTCGAGCTTCAGGTGGGCTGTTTGTGTAAGAGCTCTCATCTGTGTATATTTTAGTGGGGCTAGGTTTAAACGTGGGGCAAAAATGTGTATAGCAGTGAGCAGAAAAGTTAGCATTATAAACTGTTGCCCTAGGCAGTGCCTAAGGACGTGGTATTAGCGGACCGTCCATCTCATCAATGTCCTCAAGTGGTGACCGCTGCATATCCTTCCTTGTTCGGCCGCCGGGGGGAGAACGGGATCACTGCGTCCGGGTTCCATTAGTGTGGAGTGCAGCCTGCTGCCTCTGCTCCGGTCGATGACAGGGCGTCAGGAGATAGGTTGAGGGTGGGCAGTGTGGCCTGTGCCTCTTCGAGATCTCTGATCTGGAGCTTGTTTCCCCCGTGCTGGATCATTAGGGTACGGGATTGACGCCACTGGGATGGAATCTGTTTTTGTCGGAGGAGTGATGTAAAAGGTCGGAGCGATCGTCTCCAAGCTAGCATGCTCCCTGATAGGTCCGGGAAGAAAGTGAGAGACATGTCTTCAAATTTTTATGTTGCGTGGTCTCTGATCGCCGCCATCACCGCTGCTTTATCTTTCCCGCTCATTAGCTGGAGGACCATGTCCCTCGGTACGTTGTCTGGTGCTTGTGGGGACTTAGGTACCCGGAAGAACCCCTCAATTCCCACCAGCTTGCCCTGTCGTGGGGTAAGCATAGTGCATAGTAGGCGCCTTAGGAAGTGCGGTAATTCCGCCGTCTGCACTTCGTCCAAGATGCCCCTAATTTTAATGTTGTTTTTCCGCCTCCAGTCTTCCATGGTGGATAAGCGGCGTTCAGCTTGTTCGCTGTGTCGCTGGAGCCCCCGGACAGCCTCTTGAAGTGTGGCAATCTGTTGGGCCTGGGTATCGGACGCGGCTTCCACCACCGGCAGTCTGCCCGTAAGGCCTTGTAAATCCGTGTGGATTAATGCGACGTCCGTTTGGATGTTCTTCTGGAGATCCGCCAGGAGTGCTTTCAGCACTGCCGCCGTCACTGGTGCGTTGTCTCGGTCGGTGTGCTGTTGAGCTACTCTTGGTTTTGCAAGTGGGATCTCGCTTTCCTCATCAGGGGACATGTCGTCTGAGAGGTCAGAGTACATTGCTGGATGGTCGGCCATCTTTGGTCTCGTCCCTCCGCTGGCCTGCCGCAGCATGTCTCCAATATCGAAGCCCATCCGTGTTTTTTCTGACTTCATCTTCTTAGATTTGTGACCCATGGTGTGTCCACTGTCTCGTGGGGGGTTCCCCAGTTGTGGGTAGCTTAATTTTAGGGTCTTGTGCGGTATTTTTATTCCGCGGTTCCGCGGTCCGAGCTCAGACAATGTGCGGTCATTCAGCTCGGCTGCTTGGCTCCGCCCCCCGCATTTTTCACTTTTAAAAAAAATATATTTTTATTCTTTATAAATTTTTATATTAAACTGCATACACAATTACATAGGATACACAACATCCACAGTGAAAATAAATACAGTAAACATGAAAAGAAATGGAACAGCAAAGAAGAAGTTTATCATGAGGAGGCAAAGGGTACATATATAAGTCTTAAAAAATAAAGTGATTTGCGCACACAGAAAAGATAGGTGTGAGTTTTACCTCTTGCACAGGGTATTCTTGTGTGTTCACACTACATACAGTATGTATCACCTATATACAGGTAAATAAAATACACATAGTGTAAACTGTAAAAAACAAATAATGTTTTAAAAATGATGTATATTATCAAACTCACACTTTTCAGAGCCCATTTAAAGTTGGCTCTAGACTTATAGCGCTTTTCATCTCACTCTTGAGATATCCAGTATTGGAAAGATGTGTATATCCACAGGAACTTGGAACTGGTAGCTTGCAGTGATGCTCCAAGAAGTCCAAGGCAGGTGTGTAGTTAAAAGTGTTTTATTCCAAAAATTATTTTAAAATACAAAATAAATATATACACAGTAAGATATATATATTTTAGCAGCACAACGCGTTTCAACCTTTCAATAGGTCTTTCTCAAGTGCATCTGATTTTCCAATGGGCTCTAAAGTCCTAATATATGCCAAACAATCAGTTAATTACCTTAATAATATTCACATCTGTGAGTTAGTTCCCACCCATGTCCAAACATGGTCACATCCGGAAGTGTTATGCCACACTCAATATGGCTACATTTCCGTCTGTGCACTCCTTTCCCCAGCCCCCCCCAACATGTCCGATATTTCATTTATCTTTGTCAGTCCGTGTTCCTTCAGTTTGCTGTTTATTCTTTCGGTCTCCATTTCGCCGCGTCACTTCCGTTGATGACGTCGTGATGCAGTCCGATACGTCACTTCCGGTTGTAGTTTTTCCGGTCTCTCATGATCTTCCAGACGGTTTCAGCATATAATTGTCCATCATTAAGAAGGGCAAAAATGCCAATAGTTCATATTGCACATAGGTAGGAAAACGTTTAAAAGGAAGGGAAAACGACATATTAATGTTGGAAAAGAGAAAAGGTATTCTTGTCTGGACATTAGTGGAGCATTTTAAAAATATATAAATAATACACAATAGGATAAGAAAACATATCCCAGAATGATTCTTATTGTTAGGAAATGCCACCATTACATGGACACTGCCCCCTCCATCCAAAAGTGCAATTTTAAAGACAAAAGATATATAGGGAATGTATATCAAATATATGTGTGCAAACATACCCTATTATAAAATACTATTAATCTCAAAGTCGATGTTGAGACCCAAGGGAGATAAGGTGCGTATTTCAAAGATCCACTTTACTTCCTGGGTACTTAGTTTTTTAGGGAGATCCCCTCCTCTCCAGTGGGAATTAATTTTGTCTATAGCAAAAAAGGTTAAAAAACTAGGGTCTGAGCTATGTTTTTCTAAAAAGTGCTTGGATACACTGTGGTTTATAAAACCTTTTTTGATATTCCTAACATGTTCACTTATCCGTACTTTTAGTGGCCTCGACGTTTTGCCCACATATTGAAGGCCACATGTGCAGTTTAGTAGGTATATCACATTTTTTGAGTGACATGTGATCATAGGTTTAATTTTAAATTCTTTTTTAGTATTAAAGGATTTAAAAGCTGTTACGTGCTTTTCTTTTTTGTCTGTGCTCTTACACGCATTGCACATCCCACAGTGATAAAAACCTTGTTGTGCTTTTGTCCAATTATTTAAAAAATTATCATTTTGAGGTGTAGGTTCTAAAAAGCTTCTGGTTAAAATTTGCTTAAAATTCCTCGCTCCTCTAAAAATAAATCTTGGTTTTGGACCTAAAAACTCATGTATCTCCTCATCCTGGCATAGGATATTCCAATTTTTGTTAATAATCTTTTTGATCATCCCAACATTGCTGGAGTAGTCAAAAATAAAAGGGATCTGTTCTCTCCTATCAGTTGGCACATCACTTTTTCTCTTATACTTCAGAAGGGGGGACCTATTTAGTGCGGATATTTCCTGGATCTGAGTATCAAGGGCAGTCTTGTCATATCCCTTTTGTATGAACTGTTTCTTTAACAGGCAGGCCTGGTTTTCAAAATCCTGTTGCTTTGTGCAATTTCTGCGTAGCCTGAGGAATTGTCCCCTAGGGATATTTGACAGCCAGGGCTTGTGGTGGCAGCTGTCAACCTCAATGTAACTGTTAATATCGACTTGTTTAAAAAAAGTGCGAGTGGCTAAAACACCGTCACAAACATAAATATTGAGATCTAAAAAGTCAATGCTTGTGTCACTCACACTTTTCGTTAAACGAATCCCCCAATCATTTTGATTGAGAGAATTAAAAAAAGTGCTAAAAAGGTCACCCGACCCCTTCCAAATGATAAAAATATCGTCAATATATCTTTTATATAGGACCAGGTTCGCACCAAAGCCATGCTCTTGGTAAATAAAAGTATGTTCCCAAAAAGCCATAAAAAGGTTGGCATAGCTCGGTGCGAACCTGGTCCCCATGGCTGTGCCTCTGATTTGTAAAAAGAAATCATCTTTAAACCAAAAAAAATTATTGTTTAAAATCATCCGTATGCCATCTAAAATCAAATTACGTTGGGTGATATTATATTTGTTGCACTCCTGTAGGTAGAAATCAGTGGCCTCACACCCCTTCTCATGTTCAATAATGGTGTAGAGACTTGTTACGTCACATGTGATGAGGAGATAATCATCTTCCCATTTAAAATTGTTGAGGGTATTGAGCAAGCTCATTGAATCCTGAAGATAGGATGGGCATTTTTTCACCAAAGGCTGAAGATGGAAGTCTATGTACTGGGACAAAGGTGATAAGATGGAATTTATACCCGATATTATGGGGCGTCCTGGTGGGTTGACGGGATCTTTGTGCAGTTTTGGTAATACATAGATTACCGGTATACGTGGGTGATCTAGGGATAAAAAAGATAGTTCCCCTTTATTTAAAATACCTTCTTTTTCACCTCGGTCCAGAAAAATTTGGTATTTTTTCTTTATTTCTTGTGAAGGGTCTTTTTTCAATTTTTTATATGTATTAATGTCCTCAAGTTGTTTTTCTATTTCCTTTAGATATTTTATTGTATCCATTATGACCACTCCACCGCCTTTATCAGCCGGTTTTATAACTATCAGTGGATCGTCTTTTAATTCATCTAGACTTTTTTTCTCCTCAAATGTCAAATTAAAACTATGTTTGGAAAGGGGTTTAATCTTATATATGTCTTCCAGACATGCCTTTTCAAAGACTTTCATCGAATCTGATTTAAGAAATGAGGGATAAAAATTCGATTTCTTTTTAAGTTCTGTGTGTACAATACCCTCACTATCCTCACTTGTTAAAAAAGGTGTAATGGCCATATTAGGTTCTGATTCTTTCCTTTTAAAAAACTTTTTAAGGCATAGCTTGCGACTAAAACGGTTAAGATCAACAAAAGTCTCAAATTTATTCAAAGAGCAGCTTGGCGCAAATTTAAAACCTTTGGTTAAAACCTTTGTCTGTGTATTGGTTAAAACTTTTTCGGATAAATTAAACACCTCTATATCATTACACGTTTCCTCCTTGCTCCTAACATGATTTCTCCCTCCTCTCCTTCCTCTTCTATTGTTCTGTTTCTTTTTTGAGGGGTACTTTTTGGGTGGTTTGTCCATCTTCCTCCTTTTTCTAAAAAAATGTTGTCAGACTCATCTTTATTTTCTCTTAAAAGTTCAAACCTATTTTCTAGTGGAGTTTCAAAGTACCTTGTCCTTCGGGGGGTAGTATATTTCCTAGGGCTCTTTCTCCAGTTCTCCTGATTTTTCTGTCTCTCCCCATACTGGGGCCATTTTTGGGGGGTAATAAGTTTTTGGGCCTTCACTGGTCTCTCCCTTAGTCTTTCGTTTTTCCTAACTTGCATATTTCCCTGGTATCTGTCTCTCTCCTGAGTTTGGATTGATCTTTTCTGATCTTGTCTCTGATTTGGGAATTTAGCCGGGGATCTGTTGTGTGTTATCCTTGGGCCTCGTTTATTTTTCTCATATAGGTTCTGGTCTTTATGGTGATGAGGGTTCTTTCTTACTCGGTTGTTGGCGTAATCATCCATATCTCTTTGGAATTTGCGTTTCTTAGTTGCTACCAAAGAATTCTCTATCCTCTCAATATTAAGTCTTACTTTTTCGGCTAGGCTTTCAAAATCTTTAGTGCCCACAAAGGGTTCTAGGCGTGACTTAATTTCTTTGATTTGTTCATCTATCTCTATTAGATTCTCTTTTCTCTCATGAATAATTATATTTATCATGGTTATAGAAAAGGATTCTAGGGCCGAAGTCCAGATTTTTAAAAAACTTTCTTTTTCCCTATTGAAAGTTGGGAATTTTGTAAACCTTAGACCTCTGGGAGTAATTTCTTTCTCTAGATATTTTTCTAAGGTAAAAATCTCCCATTTCACTTTTACCTCTCTGATCATTAATTTTTCTAGTTGGTTTACCATTTCATCCAAATTATCACTAATTGTGATGTTAGGTTTAGCTTCTGAATTAACTTCCTCAAATCTTTTTAAAGCATAATTTTCCCAATTTTGTCTTAATTGGAATAGGGACATATTGTCTGAGGTATGTAAAGCAGCCGTCCTTAGAAAGTGACACAAACAGTACAAAATTTAAAACAGAGAAAGGACACAAATGGCGCTAAATTAATAAGATCCGGTGCAGCAAAAATCACCGAAGTGTAATGTCACCACTTACACTAAAATGTGATAAATTCTAAAAAATAAAGTGATTTGCGCACACAGAAAAGATAGGTGTGAGTTTTACCTCTTGCACAGGGTATTCTTGTGTGTTCACACTACATACAGTATGTATCACCTATATACAGGTAAATAAAATACACATAGTGTAAACTGTAAAAAACAAATAATGTTTTAAAAATGATGTATATCATCAAACTCACACTTTTCAGAGCCCATTTAAAGTTGGCTCTAGACTTATAGCGCTTTTCATCTCACTCTTGAGATATCCAGTATTGGAAAGATGTGTATATCCACAGTGTCCATGTAATGGTGGCATTTCCTAACAATAAGAATCATTCTGGGATATGTTTTCTTATCCTATTGTGTATTATTTATATATTTTTAAAATGCTCCACTAATGTCCAGACAAGAATACCTTTTCTCTTTTCCAACATTAATATGTCGTTTTCCCTTCCTTTTAAACGTTTTCCTACCTATGTGCAATATGAACTATTGGCATTTTTGCCCTTCTTAATGATGGACAATTATATGCTGAAACCGTCTGGAAGATCATGAGAGACCGGAAAAACTACAACCGGAAGTGACGTATCGGACTGCATCACGACGTCATCAACGGAAGTGACGCGGCGAAATGGAGACCGAAAGAATAAACAGCAAACTGAAGGAACACGGACTGACAAAGATAAATGAAATATCGGACATGTTGGGGGGGGCTGGGGAAAGGAGTGCACAGACGGAAATGTAGCCATATTGAGTGTGGCATAACACTTCCGGATGTGACCATGTTTGGACATGGGTGGGAACTAACTCACAGATGTGAATATTATTAAGGTAATTAACTGATTGTTTGGCATATATTAGGACTTTAGAGCCCATTGGAAAATCAGATGCACTTGAGAAAGACCTATTGAAAGGTTGAAACGCGTTGTGCTGCTAAAATATATATATCTTACTGTGTATATATTTATTTTGTATTTTAAAATAATTTTTGGAATAAAACACTTTTAACTACACACCTGCCTTGGACTTCTTGGAGCATCACTGCAAGCTACCAGTTCCAAGTTCCTGTGGATATACACATCTTTCCAATACTGGATATCTCAAGAGTGAGATGAAAAGCGCTATAAGTCTAGAGCCAACTTTAAATGGGCTCTGAAAAGTGTGAGTTTGATGATATACATCATTTTTAAAACATTATTTGTTTTTTACAGTTTACACTATGTGTATTTTATTTACCTGTATATAGGTGATACATACTGTATGTAGTGTGAACACACAAGAATACCCTGTGCAAGAGGTAAAACTCACACCTATCTTTTCTGTGTGCGCAAATCACTTTATTTTTTAGAATTGATCACATTTTAGTGTAAGTGGTGACATTACACTTCGGTGATTTTTGCTGCACCGGATCTTATTAATTTAGCGCCATTTGTGTCCTTTCTCTGTTTTAAATATATAAGTCTTGGTGAGTAGTGATGTCCCGAACTGTTCACCAGGAACCGTTCGCCGGCGAACATAGCTTGTCCGTGGCGAACGCGGCCGGCGAACATATGCGATGGTCGGTCCGCCCCCTATTCATCATGGAGGTGGGAGGGTCTGGGAGGGAGGGTCTGCTGCTGATTGGCTGGAATATGTGTGCTGACTGTGAGGTATAGGGTCAAAGTTTACTCAATGATGATGAATAGGGGGCGGACCGACCATCGCATATGTTCGCCCGCCGCGTTCGTCACGAACAAGCTATGTTAGCCGGCAAACGGTTACTATATTGGAGGACATCACTATTGGTGAGAATATTCTCAGGGTCTCAACTCCCTCATTAAATCATCGTATCCACGACTATTATCCAGTTATCCCATATATTTTATTTTGATTAATACAGAAATTTGATGCACTTGCACATTCCATCTTCATTGTAACTTAACTCTGTCTTTAATTTGTGAAAAAGAAGACACTTAAGTTGTTTTCCAGTTTTTGGCAATAGAGCATTTAAAGGTCATCGAAATATGTATCATATTGTTTTTAGCTTACGTTAGTAAGTTCAGATGCAGAAGGACTATTTTTAAAAGTCAAATCCTGTTTTAAACTCATCAGACTATTAATATAGAAGAAAAGTGTAATCCAGCTTGTTTTGATCAATGAGCCGTCCCACAATATATAATTACACAGGTGGGTGGAGCAACACAGAGATATTAAAAAAGTGAGGGCAAGAGAGTAAAGGAGAAGAGAGAGAGAAAGAAAGCTTGAATAAAAGGTGCGAAAATTGCCCTGGTGCCCCCCCCATACGTCTACCCCCACCTATCCCCCTGTACGTTTACCCTTCCATACATTGCCCTGCCACACATGCAGACACACCCACATATACAGAGACACTTACATACTCACAGACACACACATTCATACAAACACACACACACATACAAACACACATACAAACACACACTCGCTCCTCTCCTTCCACGACTCCTGGTGGTTGCTGGGAGAAAGTGACCGGAGCAGTCACTACCTCCCAGCCTCTGACCTCATCAAAGAGGGCCCTGTTGCACTGTTAAAGCACTGCAGTTCTGACTGGGCCCCCTGGAAATCCATAGCCATTGGGTAGCACTAGCAGCATGGGCCATCCCATGGGCCCTTTAACGTGCAGCCCCGGCGGTTATACTGCGCCACACAGGGCCAAAACACATGGTGGCAGGCCTCACCGTTGCAGGGGTCTGCAGGGCGGCCGGACCCCTTAGAGTGATGGGCCCGGTCGCAGCTGCAACCCCTGCGACCATGGTACTTTGGCCACTGGTAGGGGATGGGTAAATAAGGAAATAGACAAGGGAGTGGCAGCAGTACTAAACTTGGCTACAAAAACTCTAAACCTAGAGACAATAACTTGTTTAAAATGGGTAGTACTGCACTATCTCTAGACAAGCATTTGTATAACTATATAATACACTGTAATACAAACTGCATATTAACCAGTACCAGCCAGTGTAATATGTCCCATATGCAATTGAATTACATGGGGATAAACATCAAAAGTTTAAAACAGATTTATTAATAAAGAGTAAACAAAACAAAAAAGTCTTAAAAATAGAAATATTTATGAAAATTTTTATAAACCATATGTCTTTAAATGCTCTCCCTCTGTTTTAGGTCCTCTGAGTGTCTTGTAATGAGGGATTATGGGTAGCTCTGTTGGAGGTCTTCTCTTAAAAGTGATTTAAATTATTGGTGAGAATATTCCAGCAGTCCTCTGTTGTGATCCTTCGCTCAAACTAGTTTCACCTGTGTCGGCTTGAGAGAGATAAAAAGTTTACTTCTATTGGGTCTTTAGGGAGTACCTATTCCTAGATAATTATATTTTTTTCTTAACCCTTTTGAACACACACATATATACAGACACACACATACATACAGACACACACATACACAGTGACTCATACATACAGATACACACGCAGATATACACACACAGATATACTGATACAGACATTCTCTCTCACACACACACACACACACACAAACTGTTAAAAAAAAATTGTGACTTACCTGGGGTAAAGTGGCTGCCTCATGCTGATGGGAGTCAGAGTTCCCACTCTGACTCCCTCCTCTCCTCCTGCGCGGCACTCTGTTGGCTGGGAGAAAGTGACAGTTTCCTCCCAGTTATGACATCATCACTGGGGCCCAGTCGCGCTCTTAAAGTGCCACAGAGCTGACCTGCCCCAAGGAAATCCATTGCCATCGGGTGGCCCCAAGAGGATGGGCTCCTTCAGCCCCTGCGGTTTTTCCGTGTGGTCGGGGCTGAACCAAAATGCAAGCGGGCACCCCGGTCCCAGGGGTTGACAGGGCGGCCATGCCCCCTGGAATAATGGGCCTGGTCGCAGCTGCAACCCCTGGGACCGCAGTTGTTCTGCTAGTGTTAACTGAATTACCCTATAATTCTGTGTCTATATCATTACCAAGAGCTAGAACATAAAAGTACAGAAGGGAGAGAGTTAAACCAAACAAAAAAAGAGATACATATTCTATTTTATTAAAAAATTTGAACAGATATGTCTTCATAAAAGAAATATGTGTCTCTAAAATTACCAGTCTATTCCTATTTTATCGCATGCGCTTAGTTTTGAAAACATGTTCCATTCAGAGCAGTTAAAGTCAAAAAATATTATGTGTTCCTCAGTGTGTGTTATTTTGTAATGCATATATATATATATAAGTGAACACTTACACTTCTAACCCTTGCTCCATGTGGGTCTCCATTATTAAACCACTTTATTCAGAAGCCCAACTTAACACAATGTTGGCAATCAAAAGGTAGTATCCATTCACAAATCTTGAAATCATGAGCAAGCACAGGGCATCTACAAAATGCAATGTGGATGGTTTTGGACTGTTAAATAGTGCTTAGTATTAAATGATAAATGTTACTACTGACAAAAGACGACTAAAGATGGCTGCTCCCACAGAGCAGGGATAAGGAAATACACTAAAAAGGAGTAAACATATATATCCATTACAAAATAATGCACAAAAAAGGTATATTGCATACGCTCATATTTTCTGTAAAAAAATGATGACTCCTATAAAAAGTTTTGGGGAAAAGCGATAGTTCTGTTTCAATTTCTTAAGCAAATCACAGTAAACAGGCAAAGAAACACATCCATATCGCATAAAAATAATCATTGCTGCACTAAAAGCCACAATTAATCCTTTACGCATACAACCTAACACTAAAATCAACTGATCACTGAGGATTTAACATTTGCAGTGACGGGTGAAAAGCAGACACATTATATATGCCCACAAATAGACTACACACCTAACACAGAAAGGGTGAACTTGATTGGCGCATGTCTCTCTTCAGCTATAGCACATTTTTACACATGATTGAGTAACACTGAAATAATATGTTCAGGTTGAACATCAGATTCAGGGGATAAGCAAGGGTGTATGCAGACCATGAATAGACAGGACCAAACATACTGCATACTGAAAGCTAGATGTCTCCTGCACTCTGTTCAAGTGATGCAGCACTATTGTGACATCAAGGATGACATTGATCTCATTGTATAAGGGAATTATGGCACTTCAGGTCTGACCTGGAACTGGTAAAGGTAGTTTTCTAGTAAAGGGGTTTTCTGTACACTTCCCGACTTACCGTATGCTATAAATGTGATTGTACACACTTGCAAATCTTTGCACCGCTATGCGATATTTCCTATTTCTAAACAGGAAGTGCCATCTGTCATTCAACTGGTTTGTGATGTCACTGTGCAAGTCACTAACATGTTCCCCTCATAATGTGGACATTAGACAAAGCTTCATGTTCTCCAGCTTTGAAAATAGCATTTTGAGAATTAGCAGCCAGTAAAATCATACTCCTCTACCTGGACATGTCACCTATACTATTATTTAGATGCATCTAAAGTGTCAAGCTCTGGTCTGTTATTTCACATGACATGGTTTTTTGACTCATGGAGTTGACACCTCATGCTAGTGGCAAATCCCAAGCCATATGCTCAGAGGTAGTACAGTGAGGCCCAACAAATATGAATGTTACTTAAAATATCCTTGGTCGTAGTTTGTATTAAATTATGAGTTAGCAAACAAGTTTGTCATATTTTTCATGCATGTCCTTTTTATGAGATGTACACACCTATTATTAGGTAGCCCTCATTCCATGCTGAAATGAAGAGACACATGCATGTGTAATACACATTTAACATAATACTACACAACTATTAAAATGTATTATAAAACACAAGCACAGAAACACATAAAGCAGCAAATGATCAATTCTAATACACATTGGGTAATTCCGTAATGTTCCATATGCATGAGAGATACAGCAACCCTGGATGTCGCAGCACATATGTGTGATCACGTGACCGCACCCCATTGGAACGCTAGATTTAAAACCACTGCAGACATCTACCGCATGGTGGATGCCGGTCTCGTTTGCCTCCCATAAGACTCCAAAACCATGTGGTATTAAGATGGCCACCGGCTGCTGTGCTATTGAGACCATTTATTGCTCCGCCTCCACTGATGACAATATTGACATGTACATGTTTATGTTATCGATGCGCACAAACGTTTTGATCCTTCTCAGTCTTCTGTTTGTTTTTTCCCTTTACGTTAGCTATGTGCCTGTATAACTCCGCATATAAAGTCTGTTGTTCAGTTTGACAGTTAATTAACCAAAGTCAGCAATTGCACAATAAAAAGTGTGATGATTATTAAATGATGATTATTAAAGGAGCACTTCAAACCCCTAAAAGACTTCAGCTTCCTGGAGTCATAGCCAGGAACAGTAGGTCCCCCCCAATTTTTATTTATGACCCCCACCCACCGCTCAGGGCTGGGGGCCGGGGGGGGGGCAGTAGGTCCCCCCCCAGTGTTTTTTATGGCCCCCACCCACCGCTCAGGGGTGGGGGCTAGGGGGAGGACAGTAGGTCCCTCCCCACATTCTTATTTATGGCCCCCACCCACCGCGCAGGGGTGGGGTTTGGGGGGAGGACAGAAGGTCCCCCCTTTTATTGTTATTTAGGGCCCCAACCCACCGCACAGGGATGGGGGCCAGGGGGAGGACAATAGGTCCCCCCCTTATTAATATTTAGGGCCCCCACCCACCGCTCAGGGGTGGTGGCTAGGGGGAGGACATTAGGTCCACCCCCTTATTGATATTTAGGGCCCCCCATCCACCGCTCAGGGGTGGGGGCCGGGGGGGCACAATAGGAGGTCCCCCCCTATTGTTATTTAGGGCCCCCACCCACTGCTTTGGGGGGGCAATAGGTCCCCCCTTTAGTTTAAAAGCCCCCACTCGTGCGTCGCGGGTGAGGGCTCAGGAGGGTAGAATGTATTTTTTTTCTTTTTAACACAGCCACAGGCTGCTTACTGTTTAATAGACATGCCCCTACTCGCGGTATAGCGTGTAGGGGCATAATTTAATAATACTAAGTAACCAGCTTATATAGATGCTGGGTCACATGCTGCAGTGGCCAATCACAGCCATGCCATTAGTAAGTATGGCTGTGATGGCTTCTAAGGGCACATGAGTCAAACGCTTGTTGATTGGTTGCCCTGTAGCCTTTCAAAATGCGTCGTTAAATCGCCGAACACCGAACTCCAACCCGAACATACAGTGATATGTCCGTGTTCGGGTCCGGGGTCCAAAAAATGTAATGTTCGGTACGAACCCGATAAGGAACTTACTGCACATTTACTAAATAATATTTTGAGTCTAAATAAGAGATTCTCATTTAAAACCTAATCACTATGCACATGAATAAAATAAACAAATTGGAAAACAATAAAAAAAATTGAAATAGATGATTATCACATAAAGAATAGGGGAAGGTAAAAAGAAACATAAATAAACCCATTCTATGGGAAAGATACAGGGATAATATCCCATTATTCTTTTTTCATTTACTTATTTTTCTTTCTTTGCACTAAAATATACTGTACACAAAAATTCAGTTGAAGGACATTTATAATAGTGTGGATAGTTTGGATAATATATAAAATAACTTTTATAAAATCTTTTTTATGGATAAAAGTTAGGATTTAACACTTATATAGATTTGGATAATAGATTTGCTCAATACAAGGAGGATATTAATAGACAAAGTTATGTATGTATGTAAACCTAATAGTAGTTCTCCCCTCTATATTGTCCCGGTTTCTGCTCGATACCAGCCTCTACAAGCATTTTTTCCTCTTTAAGAGGTGTAGGGTTAGTATAGGGAAAATGAGGCAGGAATGAGAGGATAAAGGAGAAATAGGATGGGGGAAGTTACTCAAAATGTGATTTTTTTGTAAATTGTGTTTCTTCCTACTTCTTTATATAATCTATTATTCCATGTGCTTTTGAAATAGCATATATATACATATATGCTGATGTATGTTGATATTACGATCTTTTGAGTATATGCTGATATAATGATATTTTAGTATATGCACATATTTTATACCCTCCCTTAGAATTTTTACAAATGGTGCCCCAAGAGAGAAGTCTTCCCTGGTAAAGGTCTTTGGACCATTTTTTTTTCTAATGCATTGTAGAAGCACGAGGGACAATGCATTTGTCAAGATCTCCGGGTGATATGGATATAGGCCATTTTATGTTATGTGTTTTTTGTTGTTTGTTATCGATGGCAATATATTCTTGTTAACAATGATAAATAGAAATAGAAATAAAAAACGAATAGAGGAGAAAGAGATGGGGGGGGCGGGGGGCTCACAAAAGATTTGGTTAAATTTATATCCTTGAACATTCAGGGATTACATTCTCCCAATAAAACATCACTTCTTACAAATTTATTATGGAAAGAGTGAATAGATATACAGTGGGACCTCGGTTTGCAAATTTAATGCGTTCTCCAGGACGTTTCTTATTGCGAAACATTTGTAAACCGAAACTCGGTTTCCCACAGGAATGCATTGAAAACCAATTAATCTGTTCTGGAGGTCAGAAAAAAAGTCAAAATGATCTGGCATGGAAATCAACCGACAATGCAGAACACACAATAAAAGGCATGCAAACGACAAAGCTCACCTCCCTACCTTTACACAGTTTGAGAAATGCACCAAAAAGTCCCAAAACAACTTAAAACAATTTCTAGAATGGCTCCAAAACTCGATGCAAAAGCCGCTCCAACACCTCCACACTCGACGCCACGTGCTACCCACAGGCTTTAGCATGCAGGGGGCGGTGCTATAAACCTCCCAGGTGCAATGCATCCTGGGGAAACTTGCTTTGTATTGCGAAAAAAAAATTGTAATCCGAGGCATTATTTTCAATGGATTTTCATTTGTAAACTGATAATTCTGTTAACTGAGGCATTTGTAAACCGAGGTCCCACTGTATGTATGATCCAAGAGACACACTGGCTAACAAAAGACCTGGACAAAATGAAATTTTAGGGCTATACTGTATTAGCCAATGCCTTAATGATAAACAAAAAAAAAAGAGGAGTCTCTGTATTAGTAATTAATGCATTAACCGTGGAAATTCTATATCAAGAAAGTGACCTAGGTGCTAAATATAATCTGCTGATATGTAGTATTTGATAAATTGGTATATACTGCTGCTAGAGAACAGATAAGCACTTTGAACAAAATAATAGATATAGTTGAGAAAGTTGGAAAAGGACCGGTTATATGGGCCGGAGATTTCAATATGGTAATCGAACCTAGCCTAGATAAAATGTTACCAAGCGGTTCTGCTATATCCCGAGAGGTAGTCAAACAAGCACAAAGTCTCAATAGATTTATTAGGAGAAATGGCCTCCATGATGTATCGCGCATCTTTCATCCAGATAAAAGAGATTGTATGCATTGGTCAAGGGTACATAATTCATATTCCCGTTTAGATCTGGTCCTGTGCAAATCTATTCTTTTACAAAAGATAAATAAGATTGGTTTTATTGAAATAACATGGTCGGATCACAAAGCTATCTTTTGGGATTAAAAGGACCAGGGGGAGATGAGGCCCCGTACATCCAGGAGGCTAAATGAGACTCTTTTGGATTCAGAGGATAATTGTAATCACTTCAAAGTAATAACGACGTTATTTTTTGATGAAAATACAACTCCAGATATCTCGCCTGAAGAAATATGGTCCACATATAAATGTGTCGTAAGGGGTCACCTGATCCAAATGGGAACTAGAGCTAAAAGAGGAAAAGGTTTATCTACAGCAGATTTGTATATAGTCCTTTCTAAAAAAAAATAGATAAATAAGGTAAATAAAGTAAACCCTTCTGAAATAACAGCTTCTCATATTGACAAACTCAGAGAGCAAATAAATCAAAGACTATTAGATAATGTAAAGGTCAGCCTAAAAAAGCTTAATCAGATCTACTACTCTGAAGGAAATAGGGCAGATAAAATTCTGATGGCTACGCTAAAAAAACGTACTGACACTCAAAGAATGTACAAAATATCAAATAAAGGGAAAAATATTTATTCCCCCAGAAAATCGGTAAAGCCTTTGGAACTTTTTATCAAAACATGTATAATTTAAAAACTCTTAAAACAAATCAAGAGATCCAAGAGTATCTAGAGAAATGTGGTTTATCTGCTCTTAAATTGGACCAAATTATAGATTTAAATCAACCAATAACGCATGAGGAAGTAGCCTTAACGATAGACAAAATTAAAAAAAATAAAGCCCCAGGTCCGGATGGATTCTCTGGAATATTTTACAAAACCATGAAAGTAGATCTATGCAAACATCTTGCAAAATTATTTAATTTCTTTTCAGAAAGTCAAATATCAGCATAATTATTACAGTCAAATATAATACCCATACTGGAATTTTATGTTACAAACATTAAGAAAGAGGGGTTTCAAAGGATGATTACTACAGGCAATTCTTGCTCTATACACTAATCCCTCAGCCAGGATAATAGGGTTGGGTATTATTTCCCCCAGGTTTAAGGTTCGAAATGGGACAAGGCAGGGCTCCCCCTCTCTCCCAAGTTATATATTCTTACTTTGGAGTCTCTCTCACAATATATCAGAATGAATAAAAATATTAAAGGAATCCATTATGGCTATAAAGAGGCAAAATAAAGTTTATATGCCGATGATGTCATAATGGCATTAACAGATCCCCAAAACTTGATAAATCCTCTACTTAAAGAATTAGAAATATTCGGAAATATGTCAAACTACAAGCTTAATACATCTAAGTCAATTATTATGAGCTTAAATCTAGACTTGGAAATCCAAGATAGACTAAAGGAAGAATATACCTTTAAATGGGCTACCGATAGTTTTGAGTACCTTGGCATAATTATCACTTCTCACTCAAAAAATGTATTACAGGCCAACTGGGAGGCATTGTTAAATCAGACTTCTATAATGCTTAATGATTGGAAGCCCTTGGAACTTTCATGGCTGGGACGAATTAACGTTATAAAATCTTATGTGCTTCCCATATGGAGTTATCTTTTTGGGGCTCTCCCCACATACTTACACAGATTGAATCTAACTAAAATACAGAGAACTTTCTCTAAATATATATCGAATGGCAAAAAAACAAGAATAAAGAGAAAGATTTTAGAGAAAAGTATAGATCAGGGGTAGGCAACCTTTTAGCAGCACTGTGCCGATATAGGATTGTGATGTCCCGCAGCGTGCCGGTCCTATTTTTTTTTTTTTATCGAGGTGTGTATGCTGCCATATTCTGCTTGTGTTATTTTTTTCTGTAATTGCTTTGTGTCGTTGTATTTGTGCATATATGCAGGGCCGTCTTTAATAGTGACTGGACCCTGGGCAAAGCATTTGCTTGGGGCCCCCTGGACCTTGTCCCCCCTCCCCAGGCATGCAATCACGTCCTCCACCTCAACGCAGTGGCGGACCTAAAGTAGAGAGGTGCAAGAGTTTTTGGGGGGTCTCCCTGTTGCACGGGTGATTAAAAGGTAGATCCCCATCTGTCGTGCAACTCCAGAATGCATTGACAGCTGGGGCTCTACCATTTACCCATGTTTGCAGGTCTGTATTTAGCACTAAGCGGTTTTTGTGTGTTTGAATGTAAACAGGTTTTTGTATGGAATATGTTTGTTTGTGGTGTTGGCGTGATTGCAAGCATGTATTTGTGTAGTGTTGGTTTTTTAATGCAGGGGTGTATTTACATATAATTTTGGTGTGTAACACAGACATGTGTTTGTACATAGTGTTGAAATTTGAATGCAGGGGTGTATTTGTGTGTAGTGTTAGTGTGTGAATGTTGAGATGTATGCACATATACACACACACACACAGATATATACACACTGAAATGCGCGCACACACACACAGATACACACACAGATATACTGACACACATACAGACATGCTGACATACAAACATACTGACACACACACAGATATACTGACACACACACAGATATACTGATACACACAGACATACTGATACACATACTGACACACACAAAGACATATGGACATATACAGACACACACACACAGATATACTGACACACAAACATGACACTCACACACACTGACAGATATACTGACACAGACATACACTTTAAAACCAACCCTCCAGTTTCCTACCTTTCCTACTGGTGGCTGAAAGGTGTTGGGAGTTGGGGTCTAGCGCTCGCGGCCAGCCCCCCTCCAATCTGCCTACTCTTCTTTCCCGCGCGCTCCTCTCTTTGTGGGAGGAAGTGGTGCGCGGCCGTCACTTCCTCCCAGCCGCTGCCGAAAAGCAAGGGGCCCGCTCCCGCTGTTAAAGCGCCTCAGCGTGTGACCGGGCCCCTGCTGACAGAAGCCCACCAGGTGGTCCTTTGTGCATGGGCCACCCGGTGGGCCTCCTTAGTGTGCGGATTACCGGCCAGAGGGTTAGAAATTGTTGAGGCCAGCAGGGCTCACGGTGCAGCTGGACAGTTTGCCCTGCATTAAAGACGGCCCTGCGTATATGAGCTATTATATTGTATATGTTCATGAGTAGTTTATGGTATTGTGTATGATACATATGAATGTGGGCTGTGTATGGGGGCTGCTTGTGGAATTGTGTGTGTGTGTGTGTGTGTGTGTGGATGGATATGTCACAGTGTGTGTGTTTGGTAGTGTGTGGGGGCTGTTTGAGGTATTGCATGTGGGGTTGTGTGTATGCATGTGGATTGTTAGTGGTGTTTCATTTGTGCGGATTGTGTGTATGTTTGTGTCTGGGCTGTCCGTATTATTTGTATCATGGGAGGGTTATTCTGCATTTCTGTGTATATCTAGCAGTGTGGGTGCCTTCCAGTGGGGACTAGGCCGGCCAGGTACATGTCAAGGACAGGAGCTGCAACAGCAACTGCGAGCTGCTCTATTACAGTGTGGATTCCTATTCACAGGTGCTGGGAGGAAGTGATCTGAGATCACTACCTCTACGTGCTGCATTGCATAAATTGAGGATTGTCCTTCACCACCTTTTCGAATTAGCAGATATCTGAAGTTTTACTGGGACTCATGATAGGCCAGATCCTGTTTGGCTCTAGCAGCCTTGAGTGCCGTGCAAAGACACCTTGAGTGCCGTGCATGGCACTAGTGCCGTAGGTTGCCTACCCCTGGTATAGATAAAGGAGGGCTAGCAATCCCTATTATTAAAAGGTACCATGACACTGCTATCGTTAAGCATATTTCTAAATGGTTCAAAATAGATTCTAAAGATTCTTGGCAGGACAGAAAAATATATGTTGGATATATCGGACCTCCCCCTCCTCCTGTGGATCGATCCTAAAAGACTGGGTATAGATAATTATAGATTTGGAAAGAGAATGGTATAAAGACTTTTATTGATATCTTAAATGGCTCTCATATTAAATCTTTTCAAGAAAAAGTCTCCGAATACCATATTCCCGCAAAAGAAGTCTTTCGTTACCTTAGAATTAAAAGTTATTTTCAAAAATATATATGTAAAAAAGACCATGAAATTCAGGGTTTGGAATGTCTGTTAAAATATGGTGACAATGTTAGTACCCTGATGAAAAGTACCCTTTTCGATTATGAAAATCCTTCTATAATAGATCCAGTTAAAAATATAATAACATACCATGTGGTATTAAGATGGCCACCGGCTGCTGTGCTATTGAGACCATTTATTGCTTCGCCTCCACTGATGACAATATTGACACGTACATGTTTATGTTATCAATGCGCACAAATGTTTTGATCTTTACGAGTTAAAAGAACTTCTCATTCTTACTATATGAAAGTTCTCCTTTTTAAGAGCAATTGCCAAGCATACATCATGCCATCCAATGCTTTTCTATGAAAAGCATTGTATTGGAATGGGTAGGAGGTCATCTTTAGTGATGATCTCCAGGGGTTAGTGCAGAGTGAGGAGACCTCCCCACTGCTGGATTAGACATAAGTAATCTCTTTATTTGTAGAAAAGGGGTTTCTCCTAAATCTAAAGCATTATAAACAGAGGCACTTATTTTAAAGAATGTGTTGAAAATTAAACAATTACATATTTCAGGCAATTGCACATAATAAAACAACATATATTAAAATATAATAAGAAAGTAAAATGTAAAGACTATAAAATGCATTACATACACTGAAAAAATAACAGTGAATTATATCTTCTAAGCCATCAATGAGAGAGAGTTTTTCTTTTTTTAAAGTAAAAAGAACCAAGATACAATTAATTTGTGAAAGTATTCTTGCTATCTATAGTTGAGACATAACCTTCTATGGTCATGCATTTTAGTTTGTGGTGAGATGTTTGAGTTTTTGGTTTGTTAAGTGAAACTACTACTACAATTTCACTATATAAAGGTCTGCATTTGTATACACAGCTACCTTGTGCTGATGTAACCATACATTCTTAAAAAAAGTGACTGTTCTGGGACATTTTGATATTTATTTTTATTTTTCCTAGAGTTCTTTTCTATTATCCCTACCGGCTTTATTTTATTTAACATGTATAATGTGCTGATATATCCCTATCTTTGACAAGTTCCCTGGAAATAGTTCAAGTTCAATATGAACACAGTTCTCCAAAAAAACTATGATAACAGTTCTCCAAAAATTATAGTAACAGTTAAAAAAAACCAAAAAACTAAATAGTGAGCTTAGAGTTTATGTCTGACTAGAAAGTTTGCATTTCCTAAGCACAATAAAACAAAGTACTGTTCTACTGGTATCTATAAAACCTGTGTCCATCAGACGTCTTTTGTGTGTTGCAACTGCATTTACCATATTTAACCTCTTAACACCGCAGCCAAATGTACAAGTTGTGAACGAAACAAAACGTAAACAAAACCTGGCATTTGCGCTATATGTCTGTCCAACCGTAATTCACCTCTTTCATATTAAATGCAACCCCCCTTGTTATATATCATTTTATTCAGGGGACACAGGGCTTTCATTTAATATCAAATATTTAGCTATGAAACATAATTTAATATGAAAAAAATGGGAGAAAATAAGATTTTTTTTGATTTTTTTCGTTCTTCATGACATTTTAACTGTCAATGTCATAATACTGTTTGCTTTTACTGCAATAAAATACACATATTTGTATTCAGCAAAGTCTCACGTGTAAAACAGTACCCCCTATGTACAGGTTTTATGGTGTTTTGGGAAGTTACAGGGTCAAATATAGCGTGTTACATTTGAAATTGAAATTCGCCAGATTGGTTACGTTGCCTTTGAGACTGTATAGTAGCCCAGGAAATAAATTTACACCCATAATGGCATACCATTTGCAATAGTAGACGACCCAAGGTATTGCAAATAAGCGATGTCCAGTCTTTTTTAGTAGCCATTTGGTCACAAACACTGGCCAAAGTTAGCGTTTGTATTTGTTTGTGTGTGAAAAATGCAAAAAACGCCAATTTTGGCCAGTGTTTGTGACTAAGTGGCTACTAAAAAAGACTGGACATACCCCATTTGCAATACCTTTGGTTGTCTACTATTGCAAATGGTATGCCATCATAGGGGTAATTTTCATTCTTGGGCTACCATAGGGTCATAAAGGCAACGTAAGCAATCTGGCGAATTTTAATGTGAAAAAAATTAAACACAAGCCTTATATTTGACGCTGTAATTTTTGAAAACACCATAAAACCTGTACATGAGGGGTACTGTTGTACTCAGGAGACTTCACTGAACACAAATATTTGTGTTTCAAAACAGTAAAAAGTATTGCAGCAATAATATCGTCCCTGTAAGTGCTGTTTGTGCGTGAAAAATGCAAAAAACGTCACTTGTACTGGCGATATCATGGTTGTAATACATTTTACTGTTTTGAAACACTAATATTTGTGTTCAGCAAGTCTCCCGAGTAAAACAGTACCCCCCATGTACAGGTTTTATGGTGTCTTGGAAAGTTATAGGGTTAAATATAGTGCTAGCAAATTAAATTCCCTATACTTTCGGCATGGGTGGTCAGGCAGGTCCCGCTAATTGTAATTAATTAGGATACCTAATTATGTAAAATTATTGCATAAATATATGTGTAGAATTAATATATGTATATATATACATATGTGTATATATACGTATATATATATATATTTTTTTTTAATATTTTTATTTATATATAGGTATATATATAGTGATATATACGTATATATTTATGTATATAGATATATATATTATTTCGTTATAAGTGTATTTTGATATAAATATATATATATATTAATATCAGAATACAGTTAGAACGAAATAAAACACATCTATATATTTTTTAATATTTTATTTTTAATTATTTTTTTTATTAAATTTTTTTACGTATTTACATATTAATTTTTTTTATATTATTTATAAATATATATAACAATAATTATATATATATTTAATCAGTATCAGTCTACGTGTAATTTGATATTAATATATATATATATATAATTATATATATATTAATATTAAAATACACCTAGACGGTGTATGTGTATGTGTGTAATATATATATATGATCTAAGTATATAATTTATTTATTTTTACACTGTTTTAAAACATTTTTATTTGATTTTCAGCCAGCAGGGGGACCAACTGTCATTACAGTTGGTCCCCCTGCTGGCAATGCAGCAGGCAGCTATCCCGGCCATGTGATTGTGAGGTCCTCGCAAGGACCTCACTCTCACATGGCCGGGAGGGCTCCTGGAGGGCGGACGTGCCGCGGTGGGCTCCCTGGGAGTCCCCCGAACCGCGATCGCCGGCGTGGGACCGCCAGCGACCGGGTAAGTTACTAAAAACCGGAGGGCGTACTATTACGTCCGGCGGCGTTTAGAGCCGCTTTTAAAAGGACGTAATAGTACGCCCTCCGGTCTTAAGGGGTTAAAATACCCTCTTTATTTGTATATCCAGGTCTTATTCCCTCCTTTGCGCCATTAAAGAAATTTGGGAGGAGGGAGCAGTAGCTGTAGATTTAGTCGATAAGGAGAATTGAGGGGCAGTGTTTGTCAGTGATAGTGTTGGTGTATAGTAGGAGAAGCAGTTAATAGCTTGCTAGACCCTGCAAGAGCCTCCTGTATGTGATTCAAGTTCACTTTAGAGATTGAGATACAATTATTTAAGGTAAATTACATCTGTTTGAAAGTGAAACCAGTTTGTTTTTCATGCAGGCTCTGTCAATCATAGCCAGGGGAGGTGTGGCTAGGGCTTCATAAACAGAAACAAACTGATTTAACTCCTAAATTACAGTGAATTGAGCAGTGAAATTGCAGGGGAATGATCTATACACTAAAACTGCTTTATTCAGCAAAAGTAATTTAGGTGACTATAGTGTTCCTTTAACCCCTTAAGGACCAAACTTCTGGAATAAAAGGGAATCATGACATGTCACACATGTCATGTGTCCTTAAGGGGTTAAGAAGAAATGGATAGTGATGACATCAGCAGATCGTAAAAAAAATGGCAACAAAAATAGTGAGATGAGGATAGATAGGAGCCATACAGAAATAGTATAGTTAGAAATGTATACTAGTGAGGGCACCACTGGTATATGTTTTTAACTACACTTTTTCTGTATCTTGTGATTTTGGGATTTGGGAGTGATCCCCCATTTGAGTGGCCAGCCTGCACTTGTTAGTTGCACTTTTTCCCATTTACCGTCCCTTATTCTATAGATAGGAGACATGAATGAGCCATGAAAATTAACTGAGGCAAAAAAAATACACTAAATGTAGAGATTAATTTTGTACTGGGTCAAACATATTCTGATAGCTTGGTAGTATGATGCTACCAATGGATCTCTTGCTCAAGAAAACTCTCACCTAATGTCAGAAAACATTTGGATCAGGGTAAAGTATGTACACTGGCTGAATATGTTCTAGATTAGGAGTCAGCAACCTATGGCACACAAGATGCTTTTGCATGGCACGCAAGACTGCTTAACCCAAGCAAGCTTGGGGGAGCAGAAGATCTCATCCGGAGCTGGCCTGACAAGGGGTCCTTTTGGGAATTTTTCAGATCTTTGCTAGTGCCAATTGAACATTTGGTGCTAGCAGTGATTGCCACAGGTGGTGAGGATAAGTCCTCATTATACTCATTGTAGGATCTCAGATTACTTCTTTCCAGCACTTCTGAAGCACTGGTAAAGGGCAGCCCACAGCAGCCATTTCACCCCCGCCTTTGACAGGTACCAGGCCAGTTAGATCCCCACTGGACACTAGGGAAGCCACCAACACAACCAGGTATTAACACAGCTGCAGAGAAAATGATCACAGACCTACACACACAATCACATACATAAACACACATAATTACAACACACACACCTAACCAAAGAGATGCACATTCAATCACACACAATGATCACATACATACACCACACATTTAAAAGGAGATCCACCCAACCTTCCTACCTTACTCTGGGAGGGCTGGAGTGGAGGGCTGGTGGTCAGTGGATGCTGCTGGGATCTCTGTGCTATTCCTGCACAGGTCCCTCGCTTGCACTGTAATGACGCCGATGCTGGGATGACATCATATACTAGCTGCCGGCTCACTGCAGGGCGAAGTCTGTCAGATACAGTCAGATGCACACAGTTATACACATATACTGTCAAATACAGCCACATGCACACAGTCCCAGGAACATAGTCACTCGCAGACAGTCACACACACTCAGTGACATGCAGACAGTCACACACACAGTCACAGGTAGACAGTCACACACTGGCACAGGCAAACAGTCACACACTGAGGCACAGGCAGGCAGTCATACACACAGTCATAGACAGACAGTCACACACACAGTCGCAGACAGTCACAGGCAGACAGTCACACACACAGGCACAGCAAGACAGTTACACACACAGTCACAGCAAGACATTCAAACACACAGTTACAAGCAGACAGCCACACACACAGTCACAGGTAGACCATTACACACACAGTCAAAGGCAGTCACACACAGTCACAGGGAGACAGCCTTACATGCAGTCACATGCATGCAGTCAAACACACTGTCACAGTCACAGGCAGACAGTCACACACACACACACTGTCACAGGCAGACAATAACACTTACCCTGGCCAGTGCGCTCCATGGGTGGCTCATGGGTGGTGGGATCCCCAGGCTTCGAGAGAGGCAGTGGTGCTCTCCGGTCCCGGCTTCAGGGACGGAGGTGAGACAGGTTTGATGGTATAACTTATAACACCCTCCGAAAATTTATTAAAAATGCAAATAGGGTGCCCTTTCAAGTTCCCTGTACTTTCCTTTTCTTTATGTTTCTTTCAGTTCTCTTCTTTTCATTATAAAATGTTAAATTGTGACAGATAGTAATTGCATTTTTTCCTGTACCAAACATTGATATCTGAAACCTGATCTGGCTTTTGCACAAACCATTCAGTGGATATGCCACAACTAATGTCACTGCTTAAATAAAGAATAATAAAAAAAAAGATTGGAAGTTGATGGGCCAGCCAAGCCCCTACACAGCACAGCAGGTTCTGATGTGACATGTGTGATTACGTGCTAAGTCTGGACATATTCAGGCTGCAAGTGCTCAAAATAGGAGAGGGTATTAAGAGGTCAGACGTTTCTTGTAGTTGGCCACCAGGTTTTCATACATCTCAGGAGGAATTTTGTCCCACTCCTCTTTGCAGATCCTCTCCAAGTCATTAAGGTTTCGAGGCTGACGATTGGCAACTCAAACCTTCAACTCCCTCCACATATTTTCTATGGGATTAAGGTCTGGAGACTGGCTAAGCCACTCCAGGACCTTAATGTGCTTCTTCTTGAGCCACTCCTTTGTTGCCTTGGCTGTGTGTTTTGGGTCATTGCAATGCTGGAATACCCATCCACGATCCATTTTCAATGTCCTGGCATAGGGAAGGAGGTTCCCACCCAAGATTTGACGGTACATCGTCCCTTTGATGTGGTGCAGTTGTCCTGTCCCCTTAGCAGAAAAACACCCCCAAAGCATAATGTTTCCACCTCCATGTTTGACTGTGGACATGGTGTTTTTGTGGTCATAGGCAGCATTCCTCCTCCATCAAACACAGCCAGTTGAGTTAATGCCAAAGAGCTCGATTTTGGTCTCATCTGACCACAAAACTTTCACCTAGTTCTCCTCTGAATCATTCAGATGATGATTGGCAAACTTCAGACGGGCCTGTACACTTTCTTGAGCAGGGGGACCTTGCGGGTGCAGCAGGATTTCCTTTACGGCGTAGTGTGTTACCAATTGTTTTCTTGGTTACTATGGTCCCAGCTTCCTTGAGATCATTAACAAGATCCTCCCGTGTAGTTCTGGGCTGATTCCTCCCCATTCTCATGATTATTCAAACTCCACGAGGTGAGATCTTGCATGGAGCATCAGACTGAGGGAGACTGACAGTTTTTTTGTGTTTTTTCCATTTGCGTATAATTGCACCAACTGTTGTCACCTTCTCCACAAGCTGCTTGGTGATGGTCTTGTAGCCCATTCCAGCCTTGTGTAGGTCTACAATCTTGTCCCTGACATCCTTGGACAGCTCTTTGGTCTTGGCCATGGTGGAGAGTTTGGAATCTGATTTATTGATTGCTTCTGTGGACAGGTGTCTTTTACACAGGTAACAAGCCGATATCTTTAAGAGAGTGCTCCTAATATCAGCTTGTTACCTGTATAAAAGACACCTGGGAGCCAGAAATCTTGCTGAATGATAGGGGATCAAATCCTTATTTTACTCAAATCAATTTAGAACTTGTTTGATATGTGTTTTTCTGGATTTTTTTTTTCTGTCTCTCACTGTTAAAATGCACGTATCATTAAAATTATAGACTGATCATTTCTTTGTCAGTGGGCAGACGTTCAAAATCAGCAGGGGATCAAACACTTTTTTCCCTCACTGTAAAAAACATGTAAAAGAAACATTATAAAGAATCCAAGTGTTGGTGCATACCAACGCTAGCGTTACATGTAAGTCGTGTAAGTTTGGTGGAACTTCGTGCGGCTCATCTGACATCATGTCTTCACCTGATTCTCATGCTCACTACCAGAGTCTCACAGCAAGATTGAGTCCCGATCAACCAGTACAGGCTACTCCACTGGCCCCAGCCTTTCACAAGAGCCCCTGTGTATTGTCCTATGCTCTGGTCAATCTGGGCACCATGAGCAAAGTCCCTGGAGGCTGCAGGCGCATTTTGTCAATGGTTTCCTCTCTGATGATATGGGATTGTCCCCTTCGAGCCCCTCAGCTTGGAAAGTGACTGTAGGTGCAAGACAGCCTGGGATGTAAACGGCAACAGTTGGGAAGGATCTCCTCGAGATCCTTGAGAGTGGTTGATCGCCTAATAAGATCGGTGGAGGGTGAGTATATAGCTGAGGTATAGTCCCCAACCTGGTCATCCCTAAGATATGGCATTGTGCTTGGCAACTTGTGTGTCAAGCTTTGATGAAGAGGGACACTGTGCCAGTACCCAACTGCTTGGTGTATCTGCCCCCTGTAGCTCAGGTGAGATCCTCCCCACATTCAGCTGCAGATAAGAGGTGTAGTGAGGACAGTGGGATCCCACCTGACTCTCCATTATGTGATACAGTTTGTGTTTGCAGCCATTTTTGATGTTGAAAGCCCTTGGTGGTGTTGCTGCAATGGGGCATAGGGTCTTGCTCCAGGATAACCCACACCAGTCCATAATGGGACCCAGGGTTGAGATTCCAGCTATGTGTGTCGTCAGAAGAGGAGATGCCTCTGCCACACCAGCCATGCTTGTAGGCCACAGAAAATGGTCAGGTGCTTTTTTGATATCAGTATGAACATCTTGTTGTCACCTCTTACCAACTAGCTCAAATATATTGAGAAATAGCTGTTTTTGGATAAAATCCAGCTAAGTGTACTACAAAGAGCAGGAGCTGCCAAAATCAGCTCTGCTCAATGGTCAGGCCCTGCCCCCAAAGTCTTCTTTTGGTGCAGTGCTGCTTACAAGTTGCTTACCATTGTTCTAAATTATAGTTGGATTTTTCCCAACATTGTGATGACATACAATACTAATTAGTTTAAGAAAAGTTCTGCCTCAGCATTCCTCCCAACATTGAGAGGCATATAATCATGATGGACGGTGGGCAGGTTTATAGGGGACATTGCAGTTGCATTGATCAAAGGGGTGACTCCACCAGAAAATAGCCAGGCTATGTATCAATATTTTTTGTCCTGGCTGTGCACACCAAATACCACCTCATGATTACTAAACTTAACTTAACTTAGTGTATTTTTGGGGGATTTGATCTACTAAATTTGATGCCTTAATAATGACATTTATCAACCATTATGTATATTTTTGTAGTTTAAAATATATTAATGCTATGCCATAACAATCTTCAAATTCAGTTCAAATGCAATTATGTCTCTCTGTAGGCTAATGTAAGAATGTAAGCGAGAAAAATGGATTATTGGGAGACTCATTGAGTTTGTAGACAAATAAATTAACTTTTAAATTAAGAGAAAATAAACCATATGTGAGGACATATGTGAGGAAGGCTGAACTTGATGGACGCAAGTCTCTTTTCAGCCATGTAACTATGTAACTATAAAAAAAACAAATCAACTCCTTAGATATAACTCATAAAAATAGCAATTATATAATCATCTGTTTCCCCAGAATGTGTGACATCTAACACAAACTGTATAGGAAGCTGTGAAAATAGGTAGTTATTGGAGGTTTTCTTCCTTTTCTGTTCTACAAAATACATTTTTAGATAAAGCAGTTTGAAAACAATAATTAAATTAATTTCTATAAGGAAATTAAGTTTATAAGGCATACCATCAACAATGATTAAAACAGCATAAAGTGAACACTAATGTTATGTATATATTGCTTCAGATCTGAGAAAGAGAGAAAAACTCTCTCTCTCTCTCTCTCTCTCACGTATATATACACACACACACACACACACACTTGAGCCTCACACTCACTGTCTCCCAGGTCTTGTAATGCCTCGGTGCACACAGCTCCAGCCACAATATACTGTAAATCCTTTGAAAGAGCACACTCAGAGGACTAAGTGAAATATTAATATTCTGCATTTGTGTGCAGTATCACCAACATGCAAAGGTCAACATTTCAGGCCATAATAATGACTTTTATCAAGAAAGTCTTTATCATGGACTGAAATGTGTCCCTTTGTACATTGTTGATACTGCACAAAAATTTAACATTTTTAAATTTAATAAAGCAGTGACATTTTGATTTGAAAAATCCCCAAGACTGTGCTTCTCCTTGTTTGATATGACTACAGCTGGTTGCTGCACCAGGGCAAGCAAAGATTAACTAAACTGTGTCCTCGGTTTTTGGGGATATATATATCAGTGGTTCCCAGACCAGTCCTAAAGGAACCCAGGATTTAGGGATCACCCATTGTGTATAAAGTGTTTTTTTTTTGTTCTAAAAACAACTCAGACATAACTGGGTGATCCCTGAATCCTGGACTAGTACAGGTGCCTTGAGGACTGGTTTGGGAACCACTGATATATACCTGTATTTATAGTTCTATTTGAAAGTTTTACTCTCCCACTATAAGTAAGCAATCAGTGTTGATGGTTTTTATTATAAAAATATATGAAACATATAAAAATGTTTTGAGGTTCAGCTTCATGCAAAATTCTAACACATGATGCATTAAAAAAAGTCTCTAGTTAATTTTCATTATATTTTATAAACATACTAGTTATAATTAGAAGTGTTCGATCAAATTATCTATAGTTTATAATTCGTACTTGATTTACATCTGGAAATAGAAACTAGAAATTCAAATTCCAGACATTTAGGAGAATTCAGATCTACTGTAACCTATTACATAAATATATGCAATAATTGACTCTTGCTTCTAAGAGTGGAGCACTGAACGCGGGTCCCTTTTTTTCTAATTTTGATTTAAAAAAAAAGGGGTGTATAAGGATGATCATGAACTTTTTGCAATCAGGTAACAGTTGCACCCACATGAGCTATACACTAGGCAACATTGCACAATCTCCAGGTTTAATCACTAACTTTTGTGCATTTACATTTAAAAAAAAAAAAAAAAAAAGGTACTATTGTGCTGAGCATGGGGGACATGAATCTCAAATGTCTCAAATGTGATCTCTTTCTGAATTACACCAAAATGGCAGTGTATACATATACATAGGATTTTACTTAGTAGGCAGGCTGATGACTGGACTGCTACAGTCAATGACAATGGTCAGGCTAAGTTCAGGGTAGAATCAAAATTAAAAAAAAAATAATAATAATAAAAAATAAAAATATATATATAATCTTTATTCAAAAAGTTTTTCATTTTTACAAGCAAACAACATCATGTAAGACATTAGTATACATATACTTATTTATATACTGCAAAATTTTGTTTTTCTTTGCATAACATACAATTATACTAATCAAAATATATATAAAAAAAAACAAAAAACATAACATAAATCTGGTTAACAATAAATATAATCAATAATTGTTTTCACATAGTATGCGAGGAAATTATAAATACATTATATCAAAATATATCAACAAATATCCTACCATACACTCCATATACATACCATACATACTGGCATTCACACTTTCAGAGTGAGAAATTAGTAAATCCTAAACATGTCTAAGTCTACCCCATTACACGTACGCATATACATAAATATACACACACAAACAAAAGACCAACATGTTATCTTCTAGTCATTTTAAATTGTCACTCTACTATATTATTAGTAAGTCATCTCTGAGATGCTCATATTGTCAACCATATAACAATATCTACATAGACATTATAACAGCGGGATGAAGACATCTTATGTGTTGTGTGTATATTATAGATGTTATTGTTCAGGGTACCAAAAAAAGTACTAGAATGAGTTGTATCATAGTCCCCCTAAGTTTAAACACTTAAGTGTGGTCCTATCTCTTATATCACTTATCTTCTGATATAATGTATAGTTTTCCCCTAGGATCAAAATTGGCCAGCTGGTATTCATAGACAAAGCTTGATTTAGGTCGAAGAAAATATATAAAGATAAAGAAGTGCAAAAGCCCTAATAACTCTTCCCTATTGGGGAATAACCCACGGATAACACATAGAAAGAAGAAGAAAAGTATGGAATCAAAGCTTACTATGTGGAAGAGTTATGAATGTAAAGGGAGTCCCTACCTTTAATAATCCTAAGGGTACAGGTAAGTAAAAAAAAAAGTTTTGAATCTCTCTGTTTAAGTGGTTGATTGGATCTGTATGTGTTTTTGACACAGCTAGTCCCTCTGCCCTATATTTCCTTCCTGTCTTTTTTACTTACCTGTACCCTTAGGATTATTAAAGGTAGGGACTCCCTTTACATTCATAACTCTTCCACATAGGAACCTTTGGTTCCATACTTTTCTTCTTTTTTCTAGAAGAAAATATATACTTGGAAATAATGCAGTTAAAAAAGCCACAGAGAGTAAATAAATGAATCGAAATAAGCAAGAATCACAAAAAACAGATAAGAACGGAAGCCCAGTGTAATGCAATATCAATAACAATAAATACAAATTTGTAAGAAGCATTCCTTGGTATTATAGTTGATGAAAACATGTCAAGATATAAAATTATTAATTTTTTTTTGTGATTTTTGTAAAAATATATATTCATAAATATTATTAGAAGAGAACTATGAAACACCATAGCACTATAAAACACATGCTTATAAAGTAATTCTAAAATGCATTTAGGGAAATCAAATCGTATTACATGTGAACTGCTAAAATAATTTTATTTTATTCACATTAAAACCAAGATCCCCACCTCTTAGCAAATTCAATTTAAGAAAATGGTTTTCTAATATGCAAACAAATCACCGGCCAAAACACAGCAACTGTATGTCATTGAATTTCTCATTTCAACATTAGCAATAGATGATATTTTTTCCAACATGATTAATGACCCTTTACCATTGCATATCTCTTGTTCCATTGAGATGCTATATAAAACATCTAAAAAATATTTTATGAAGATGTTGTTTGTAGGCAATTAAAGTGGGGATTCAGTGGACAGTGCAGTGGTTTAACCCCTTAAGGACACAGCTTCAAAAGCTTGTCTTGCACTTAATGACACAAGCAAATTTTGCATTTTTTGTTGTTTGCGTTCGACTGCAATTTGCATTTGACTAATTTATTGCACCAACACATATTATATACCGTTTTTTTAAAGAACAAAAAGGGCTTTAATTTGATGTAACATATATATATATATATATATATATATATATATATATATATATATATATATATATATATATATAGTATCCAGTAATACCCAGCACTCACACTCACAAAACGTCAAAAAATGCCGGGTGCATAACAGCCATAGCCAAAAATATGTAGAAATACAAAAAGTAAAGGCTTGCACTCACGGTCTGTTGTTTGAATTAAAACAATTCTTCTTTATTTAAATTCGCTTAAAACATGGTTGCTCTCATCTCATCAACGTTTCAGCCACATCTGTGGCTTTCATCAGGATCAAGCTGACTTGATCCTGATGAAAGCCACAGATGTGGCTGAAACGTTGATGAGATGAGAGCAACCATGTTTTAAGCGAATTTAAATAAAGAAGAATTGTTTTAATTCAAACAACAGACCGTGAGTGCAAGCCTTTACTTTTTGTATTTCTATATATATATATATATATATATATACTTATTTATTATAAAAAAATAATAAAAATGCAAAAAAGGAACAATATTGTTTTTATTTACAGTTTTTGCAACAATAATGTGTGCATAATAAGGAAAGTAATGAAAAATAAATTAATTTACTGGTAGTTGTTCTGATTTACAGAATATATAATGTGTCTAGTATTTTAAGTTTTTTTTGGTAGTTGCAGGTCACAAAACACAAGGAGTAAAATAAACTTTTAATGTGGAGCGATTTTAGAATTTGGTATGTTTGTCTTGTAAGCTTAATAGCCATAAAAGAAAACAAAATTGCCACACTAAAGTATATATTTATATAAAGTAGACATTACAGGCTATTTACCTAAGGTTATTTTGACACTTTTTACGTAGCCATTTCATCGCCAATCTCTGCTAAATCTCTGAATAAAATAGTTTTTTAGTTTTTTTTTGACACATTGTAACATATTCATCCTCACCTTGCGGCATCTGCAGTAATTACCTTGCTAACAAACGCGGTAGTGCCGTTCAGCGGCCATGCGGCAATGTGTCTGACTCCTGCAGCATGTTGGTGGCCGCTGCGGATCCACACTTATTTGTAATCTCACATCTGCCCACGGCATTGACAATGTCGGCGTGCCTGTGACATCATGTAAAGGATGCTCGCATATGTTCTGGGGTCTAAGGTCTGGTACGGCCAATCGGATCTGAGAGAGACGTATTTAAACTCCTTTTGCCTTTTCCTCATTGCTCTTTCATGGTTTCCCTTAGTGCAGGGCTTGACAAATCCCAGGCGCCAGATCGACACGGCGACTAGAAATTTCGCCCTTGCGTCTGTAGATTTGCCAGCTCTCTAGCGTTGACGGCCCGCCCGCGAGAGCATGGAGTTGGGTGGCTGCCCTGAAGAGTATGGAGGAGGCGAGGGAGCAGTACTCTGTTTGCAGCTGCTCTCTGTTCCCTCGCGCTGTGTAATGATGTCGGGAGCCGGAATATGACATCATTCCAGCCCCGGCATCATTACAGAGCACGAGGGAGCAAAGAGGACAGGCTGAGTACTGCTCCCTTGCACACAGGAAGAGTGCAGCCCCACTGGACCCCAGGAAAGGCTCACTCAGCTCTCCCAAAGGTAGGGAGGCTGAGTGGGTTTCAATTCAAACAAAAATATGTGTGTGTGTGTGTGTGTTTGTAAGCCTGTGTGAGTCTGTCAGAGTGTGTGTGTGAGTGTCAGAGTGTGTGTGAGCCTGTCAGTGTGTGTGTGTGTGAGCCTGTCAGTGTGTGTGTGTGTGAGCCAGTCAGTGTGTGTGTGTGTGTGTGTGAGCCAGTCAGTGTGTGTGTGTGAGCCAGTCAGAGTGTGTGTGTGAGTGAGCCTGTCAGTGTGTGTTTGTGAGCCTGTCAGAGTGTCTGTGTGTGTGTGAGTGCCTGTCTGAATGTGTGTGAGCCTGTCAAGAGTTTGTGTGTGTAAGCCTGTTGTCAGCGTGAGTGTGTATGTGAGCCTGTCAGAGTGTGTGTGAGAGCCTGTCAGTGTGTGCGCGTTTATGTACCTTCCCCCTCCGATTGCACGTGTTTTTACTCACCTTTCTATCCATTTCCCATGCCGTGCCAGTTTTGCCATGGCTGAGATGATCAATCTTTATGATCTCGGTTAAGGCAATGCTTTCCTTTAGAAAACAGAAAGAAAAATAGTGCATAGGCGCTTCACTGAAATTGTGACAGTTCTGTATATGATGAAAATATACAATAAATGGTGTAACCGGTACCCTAGTGCTTCCCTTGTGCACCAGATTTACGTAATACAATTTAAAGAAACATATACCAGTATATACACCTCCCCAATGTGATCACAGCAGAAATGAGTAATATTACCAAAATAAAACTTGACTGTAATGCAAACAGCGTAGAACTTGATTGGGTATAAACTAAAATAAGAAAAAAATAAAAAACAACATAGTGCAAACTGTATAATGACTGATGAGTAATAGATGGATATATGACTCTCACTCACATTCTCCAGAGCCGTACCAGGCTCTGTAAAACAGGCTCTGGGGTGCCAATTTCTGGCTAACGATCCAGGTGATCCAGATAGATGAGACTCCAAAATGAAATGCAAAATATATTTATTGTATAAAAATATATAAAAGTGTATACACTACTGGGCACTATGGGGGTGGAACCCAAAGCAGACAATAATGTGATATATAGCAAAATTGGAATTCCACCCACCCCTATCTGTATAGTAGCCCAGAGTGTAAAAATACACATAAAATAACAAATAACAAATGCAAAAGATCGAAGCAGACTTGTTTCGGCTAGAAGCCTTCCTCCAGTGCTTGTCTCCATGTCCTGTTGAGTCGTCTTATATAAGTCCTATCTGTCCCATTCACCTGGATTCAATTTCGTACCGGCGTCGCGTCACTTCCGGTTTTGCGGCCGTCTGGAACGCACGCTGAAACGCGGCGTTCAGGATGTAGGTTGCTCTTAACTGTTATGATTGAGTCCCCATAGCAACCATACCCTCCATATTTGCAGAGTATCAGCTAAGCCTCACTGATGATGCCTAACAAGGCTGAAACGATCGTCTGAGGTTGCTGTATCTCTCGTGCAGAGAGAGCCGGCCTGTATTTTGGATCTGTTCTGCCCTTTTGGGTGGAATTAGTCTAAGATGCATGGTCTGGTTTTCTTTGTAATGGCACAAGATGAGCTAAAACCAGCTTGAGAACTGAGCGGGGATCCACCGAAGGGCAGGCTAATTGAGCTGTTGTCCGTCCTCAGCACTCTCTTGCGACTTGTTTTTTTGCTCTATATATAATTATATATATATATTAATATCAAATTTCACGTAGACTGATACTGATTATATATATATATATATATATAATTATTGTTATATATATATATATTTATATATAATAGAAAAAAAATATGTAAATGAGTTAAAAAATAAAATTTAAAAAATTATTAAAAAATATAGAGATGTGTGTTATTTTGTTCTAACTGTATTGTGATATTAATATATATATATATCTATTTATATCAAAATACACATAGAACAAAATAATATATATATATCTATATGCATAAATATATACGTATATATCACTATATATATACCTATATATAAATAAAAATATTAAAAAAATTATATATATATATATATATATACATATATATATACACATACGTATATATATATAAATGGCAATAATAATAATAATAATAATATACATATATTAATTCTACACATGTATTTATGTAATCTTTTTACTTAATTAGGTATCTTAATTAATTACAATTAGCAGGACCTGCCTGACAATCCATGCCGAAAGTAAAGGGAATTTAATTTGCTAGCACTATATTTAACCCTATAACTTTCCAAGACACCATAAAACCTGTACATGGGGGGTACTGTTCTACTCGGGAGACTTCGCTGAACACAAATATTAGTGTTTCAAAACAGTAAAATGTATTACAACGATGATATCGCCAGTAAAAGTGATGTTTTTTGATTTTTTCATGCACAAACGGCACTTACACGGACAATATTATTGCTGCAATACTTTTTACTGTTTTGAAACACAAATATTTGTGTTCAGCAAAGTCTCCCGAGTACAACAGTACCCCTCATGTACAGGTTTTATGATGTTTTTAAAAGTTACAGCGTCAAATATAAGGCTTGTGTTTCATTTTTTTCACATTAAAATTCGCCAGATTGGTTACGTTGCCTTCGAGACCCTATGGTAGCCCATGAATGAAAATTACCCCTATGATGGCATACCATTTGCAATAGTAGACAACCCAAGGTATTGCAAATGGGGTATGTCCAGTCTTTTTTAGTAGCCATTTGGTCACAAACACTGGCCAAAATTGGCGTTTTTTGCATTTTTCACACACAAACAAATACTAACGCTAACTTTGGCCAGTGTTTGTGACCAAATGGCTACTAAAAAAGACTGGACATACCCCATTTGCAATACCTTGGGTTGTCTACAATTGTAAATGGTATGCCATTATGGGTGTAAATTTTATTCCTGGGGTACTATACAGTCCCAAAGGCAACGTAACCAATCTGACGAATTTCAATTTCGAATGTAACGTGCTATATTTGACCCTGTAACTTCCCAAAACACCATAAAACCTGTACATAGGGGGTACTGTTTTACACGTGAGACTTTGCTGAATACAAATATGTGTATTTTATTGCAGTAAAAGCAAACAGTATTATGACATTGACAGTTAAAATGTCATGTAGAACTAAAAAAATAACAACATTCCTTATTTTCGCCCATTGTTTTTCATATTAAATTATGTTTCATAGCTAAATATTTGATATTAAATGAAAGCCCTGTTTCCCCTGAATAAAATGATATATAATAAGGGTGGTGCATTTAATATGAAAGAGGTGAATTACGGTTGGACAGACATATAGCGCAAATGCCAGGTTTTGTTTACGTTTTGTTTTGTTCACAACGTGTACATTTGGCTCAGTCCTTAAGGGGTTAAATACTTATGATGTGTTTATATAATTCATGAAGATGTATTATATAAGTATTTTATGTTTTTTTAAAACAAATATTCACGTAATATAATTTTTAAAGTATTTATTTTATTTTATAGATTTGGATCACATACATTCCTCATCTCATCAGACATTCAACGAAAATGAAAATACTACTTTGAGTTTCCAATATATCTTTGAAGGAATTGTGACGGAAGTAAACCTTGAAAAATTTACAGATAATAAGATGGACCATATTGCGTCGTGTACACAATCTGATAAAGTAGTATATGGTTTTGACTACGAAATAAACAAAAGACTTTTCATGGACTGTTCCAATTTTTCTGATGTTACCCTTTTCATTCAGAATACGGTTAGTACTGATGAAGGCCTTTACAGATGCCATTTTATGACAAGTAAAAAAAACAAAACACTAGCAATAACCTTGCAAAAATCTAAAGGTATGTGGATTTTTTTTATTTTTTATAATAAGACAATTTGCTCAGTGCTTACATTTTGTTTCCTGTCCCAAATACGTGGTTCCATTCATCAGCATCCAACTTCATGTCTCAAAAATATACGCACTGCTATATTTGAGAACATTGTATCTCATAAATTTGTTTATGAAAACCACAAACTAATATATTAACCTAAAAAAAATCTTGAAATTGATTACCTGAAGAAACATTAACACAGTACAGCGTGTATAAAAAGAAAAAAAACAAAAACAAGTTATATAATGCCAGTGTGCTGGGCAGTTCTTCAGAAATAATTTATACCCATAAAACCTCAATGACAATAAAGCAATGTATATTTCCACTGTGTTCAGATATGCATTATTGAGTATAATGTTCTCTGTCTACTTTATTGTGGCTCTAATCGCTAATTAGAAAATGCAATATTACTTTGCATAAAAGCAGGTCTGTGTGCTATTGTCCTTCATTCTAATTTATTGTGCAAACCTGATCTATCAAGCAATGAAAAGTAATGTCCTTTTCATTCTGTAAGCTTCCTATGTCCCATAAGCATTTTCCTGGCATACAAAAATTAAGTGGAAAATATACCAACCTGAGAATCTGTTTAATAAGCGTTTTTCTCCCTATGCCTGTAATGGGATGCAAATGCAAACGGCAGAAAAAACGCACACAAGCACACAGCCATCTAACTATATATGCATTACATAATATGTTACAAACGATTACATAATCTTTTATTTAAATAGTATTTTATTTTTTGCTACCCCAGAATTGCATTTTATGATGTTACACTGTGAGATACGAGGTAAACAAAATTAAATCTGTGATATGATGCTATGAATCATGGCAGTAGAAACTCTAGTAGGAAAATTGCTTAAAGGACCAATATAGGCACCCAGACCACTTCAGCTCAATGAAGTGGTCTGGGTGCCCTGTCCCTTTTGTTTTAACTCTGCAGCTGTAAACATAGCAGTTTCAGACTGCTATGTTTACACGGCAGGGAACAGAACATATTTCTTGCACTACAACTACTGTAGAACAAAACGTTAATAAAGTTGTAATCGATCTGTCACACAGGCACACATATCAGTGTGCACATGTAGTCACTCAGTTTCTGTGGATTGTGTACATAATTTCATCATGGAAATTTGTATCTCATATAGCTGCTCTTCCACAAATATATTTTGTAGAACACACATATATATATATAAATAAATAAAAAGATTGATTTACCCCAACTTCAGTGTGTTGTGGCCAGCGTCCTGATGGTTCCAGTGCACATGTGCAAATAAGCTCTGCCCCCAAATTTGACATGATTCCGTAATGACATTGCCAGTGTTGCTATAGCTATGCGGCACGCCAGTAGCGTAGCTATGGGAATGGATAAACAACTCAGTGAGTGCCCTATATCAGTCTGGAGAACACTGCTGCACAAGGGATTACCTGAAAACAGCTTCTTGTGCAGGTCTGGATAATAATGAGACTATATATAAAGAATGAAAAGATGAGAGCTCTCGCTGGATTTTGTGAAATCAAATTAGTGTATTTAAGTTTGCATGAAAATAAATCAAAGTTTCGACCTCTAAAGGTCTTTAACAAGATGCTGAATATAAACAAATACAATGTATATATAACCTGTAACATTTACGTAAATAAGCTTACCAAGTGCGTGTGCGTCGAAAGTCAGACAAACATAATCAAATTTGGAGGCAATAATTTGGCAATCTGAAAAATATTATAACCTTACTCTCACAAAAGAGATCCCAATGGTTCTACAACATGCAATAAAGCAAAAGAGATTTATTAAAAGGGAATTAACATTTACTGGTAGAATTTATGATGGTATTAATGTTGACCTCTTAGATAGATTTATTATAGATCAAAACATGTATAATTGGAATAAGCTAGGAGCAGTAAAAATAAAGGAGATATGTAAAATTATGATATTTTACACTTTAATGATCTGATACAAAAGTTAGATCTACCAAACAGAAAAAGTTTGAATTATTTAAGAATCAAATATTTTTTGAAAGTTCATGTCCTAAGACCAAAGAGGAGGACGAGGGACTCATTATTAAAATATTATGTGGGAAAGCAATAAAAAGCGCTACTGACCTCTACAAATATATCTGTCCACCCCAGTCTATAAAAAAAATGGGTGAAAGAATTGAGCACACATATCTCTTATAAAGAATTGTGTTTTTCTCTAAGTAAAATAAAAAAAAATATTGCAATGTCTAGGCATTTTGGAAACATATGCAAAAACAACGCATAGTTGGTACCTCGTACCAAAAAGACTCGCAAAAATCTCTGTAATACACTCCTCAATCTGTTGGTGATGTAGCCAAGCCAAAGGTTTTATGCCCCATGTTTGGTGGTGTTGTTCTCATATTACCCCACTTTGGGATGTAGTATATAAAACAATACAGACGATAGGGAATATTCACTTTACCAGAAAACCAGAAGTAGCCCTCTTACATCTAAATTGGGGAACAATTAATGCTAAAAACAGAATAATTCTCACCCATTCTATGATGGCACCAAAAATTTATATTCCTGGAGGTTGGTAGACAAATATATGTTCGGCATTTACTCAATTTAGTCCAACTTCTACATCAATCTCATATTTAAGTGAGCAGGGTATACTGCTCACTATAATAGCATGGGTGGTACAATCCCCACCTAGGATTCTTGGGTGGGTAAATACTCCAAGGTTCTAGATGACCAGCTGTTTTTAATATTTTTTTATATGTACCATTAAAGGAATATTGTCCCCTTTTAAATATTTTGCCTTTTAGTATACTATTGGATTTATTTTATTACATCATTTGTTTTTATTGTGGCGCGACCTATAATTTTTGTTTTTATATCCTAAATATACCCCTAGTCCAAAGTCAATCATTAGACCCACAGCAATAGAAAAGTTAAAACAAAACTAAACAAAAGTGTCATCACTATTCTACGTACATCACAATTGATACATAAACACGTAATGCTGCTGTTTATTGACGTCTATTACCGAATACTAACAAAAGAATTAAAAGAGACATATTTGTTAATAACCCTGGGTTGCACTCTATGCAAAGTCTTAATCCAGAAGGTTTCTCTTTGTAGCAATAATCTCGATCTGTCCCCTCCTCTATTCATAGTGGTCTATTGCTATAAATTTGAGTGTGAGTATTCTATGCTGAAAACTTCCAAAAATGTTTGGCCACAGGCTTTTCAGTTTTTCTATCCTTAAAAGCCATCATGATGCTCGATCTATGACCTTGAATCCGATCCTGTGAGTTTAAATCAGTCTTACCCACATAGTAAAGTCCACAGGGACATATAATTAAATATATCACATGGTCACTCAAAGAAGTGATGTAATGTTTAATATTGATCCGTTGTCCTGAATATGGGTGTGCAAATTAAGTTCCCGTAAGCATATGTCTGCATGTGACACAGCTGGAACATTTAAAACAACCTCGCTTACCGGTAGTTATTTTAGTGTCATAGTGACTTGGGACATCTGTTTTATCAAAATGTCTCTGAGGTTTCTATTCTGTTAAAATGCAATGCGTGGAGATAGTCTAAATATTGGATTGAAAGTACCATCAGAAGATAAGAGATCCCATATTTTCATGATGGCATGTGTAACTTTGCTACTTTCTGAATGATACAGTAACAGTACTGTCATTCTTTGAGTATTGTTATTCCTCTCCCTTACTGTAGAATTTGTATTCTCAAAAATTCTTTTAGCCTTCTTGTAGCATCACCTTCTTATATTCACGTTCCAAGAAATATTTTTTAATCAACACAATCTGGTATTCACATCTACTCGTGTCAGAATTATTTCTTAAAACCCTCAGGAAAAGGAGAGGTATGGGATGAAAGCTTTTTGCGTGGAGAAACGTGTTTTGATCTAAATGAATTTCTGAATAGTGTGTAGCCTACATTGTTATTACGATAAATCTCTACATCCAAGAATTAAATCTTCTCTTCATTATATATGAAACTTTATTGGATAGGGGAATCTTCTTTATTCAGTTCTTCGACCATTCTTTCAATTTTCATAGCTGAACCTGTCCAGACTATGAGGATGTGGTCCACAAATCTGTAATATTGTGTTACATAGGTATCATATCTGGAGAGAATATGTAATTATTCATAAAAATAAATATAGCAATTGGCATAAATCAGTGCTCTGGCTGATCCTATTGCTGTACACGGTCACTTGCATTTAAAAAGAAAACAAAAAAAAAAAAAACTGAAAATAATTATTCAATAACGTTGTCTCCAGACATTCCAATTAGTATTCAACAGGTGGTCCATTGTACTGTTATAGTGTAATTTAGGAATAAACAAAGATGTTTAAATGTCTATCTGTTCCTGTCCAAATTAGAGGAAATTAAATTGCGTATATACGCTGAAGTAATTCAGACTGACACACGGAGTTCAGGTTAAAATAACTTCGAGGAAATTTATTGGCAAGTGAAGCAAGAGCGGGCTCGCAGGCCCTTTTAAGAGGCATTTTGCGTCATCATTGATTATCAAGATATCAGTAAATAAACACCATTAATTGGATTAATTGTTAAGTGTCTGTGTTAGTGTCCACCTATCAATATAATTAATTGGCTCAAAAACTAAGTGATTTGGTTAAGTGTCCACCCACCAATAGGTGGTATTGTTCTGGACACGGGTGGGGACAGAGGGCTCAAGCGCCATCTTGCCTAGCATGAGGTTTACTCGGTGGAAAGGGGGGCTTGAGCATCATTTTACACAGTCAGTGATGTCAGGTCTTGTGGTCAGGTGCAAGGTTCTCTTATGAATAGAACATTTCATTAGTACAGTGTTTTCATGGCCTTCAAATTATACTATGTTGCAAGTTAAAGGAAATTCAGCAATTCCTGGGTTAGTCATGTCTTTATAGAAAATACAGTCTCTGTTCATTGTATTAAATGTGCTGGGAAACTCTGTCATGTAATGTAGTTTGAAATGGATTAAAATGGAGGATCTGTCAGGTAATGAAGGACAAAATGGAGGGTTTGTCACAGTGTGAGGTTAAAATGGAGTTAGTACAATAATTCAATACAAGTTCAATAAAGATTTTTAATAATTCTACATCAGTCCCCCCTATGAAATGTTAGATTCTAAGAGATAAAACTTTATTTGTTAATACCAGAAGACGTGTTAGCCCAAAGGCACAGAAACCCCGTGGCCGCTAGCTAGGTGTTAATGCAAAGTGCAATTCTGTCCCTAATTCTGACCCTAATAGGCTAACTCATCGTCAGTATGGCTCTCGAACACTTCACTCCCATGGGTGGCCCATGGTGGCTTGCCCACCACTTCTCCACACGGGGCCTTTACCATTCACTGACAGATGCTGTCCCTGAGCTGGTCCCTTCCTAGAACTCTCGCACTTTATCAACAAAAGGGATAGTTTGCAGCGGTAAACAGGGTGAGTTGAGATCTTGGAAATCTTGGTCATCAACTTCGAGATGTGTGAAAGTGGGTGCCGCTTGGTCAACAGTCTTCATGAGGGATTTTCTCAGACAAGGGAGGACACAACAAAAGAGAAGAGCAAAGATAAAAAGAAAAATTAGTATTGCTATACCAATATGCATTAAAGCCTTTTGCCATCCTGTCATCCAACCAAACCATCTTTCCCAGGGATCTTTTATCCCAGAATTCCTTTTTAACTCTTCAGAGAGCTCATTTAATTTTTCTATGGCTAAGGTAACTTTACCATTAGGGCCTGTGTTTTCTGGGATGTAAGTACAACATGTCATGGTGTCGGGCAAAATTTTATATACTCCTCCTTTTTCGGCTAGAATCATATCTAAGGCCATTCTATTCTGGAAGGCCATTTGGGATGTGGCCTGCAACTGTTCGGCTAATCCCTGGAGGGCATCTCTGGTATAATTAACAAAGCGCTGCTGGTTATAATAAATGTAATTTATCCAATTTAAACTCTTGTTTGCGGTAACTATGGTAAAAAGTGATTCAAATCCTGCGGCAACTTCATCTCTTGCTTTAAATTCATTGGGCACCCCCCTAGGCACCCCAATGGCATCAATATAAACGTGAGGATCAAAACTTCCTTTTACTGGGGCTTCACACTTAACCTTAGTTGGGGTGTGACTGGACTCATGGGTGTTGAGGTGTGTGTCAGAGATAATGTGTATAGGCATGATGGCTTTAGCCAAAGTACACTCCCCCCACCATTCTTTGTCCATTCTGGATCTTAGCTGTAAATCCCCACACAACCAGTAAATATCCCCTAATGATCTAGTATGAAACTGCAACAAGTTCATGGAGACATTTCTATAGGTAGCACAATACCCCTTAGAGAAGTTACCCAAGAATCTACCAATTCCATCATAATTAGCATAACAAGTGTAATTACCTTTATATACTGTAATACCATCTGGGGGTTTGACATCCTTGGTTAGAAGAGGATACTCTACTGTCCATGCTTTACATATGGACCTGTTGAAATCGTAGTGATAGGCAAAAAGACTCAAAACACATTCTTCTATATCTACTGGCAGGATTAAAGGCACGGTGCCCAGATGAGGCCGGGCGCCGTCACACACATAGCATGCGGTCTTGTTATGCTTGTTGGCATTATATTTCATCCATTCTAACCATAAATTAACATCATTAAAACCTGTTTCAGCGGCCATGGTGTCTTCAAAAGTGCGGTTAGCAATGGCCATCATGTCTTGAAAGGTCTGGATGTGTGGTTTTAATGGATTAGGGACCATATGGGTGGCCCCTTGCCACTCAGAAGAGTTGCACATATCTTTGAGGTAGAAATGCCCTAACTTGTTATAGGAACCCTTTTTCCAATACATTCCCATTACATACTGGTCTGCATCAGTTGGACTTGGATGCTCAATATTGAGGATTAATTTCATTGGTGTACCCCCCCCAGGCTTTCTCAAAGTCATTCTCTGGAGAAGGGATCTACCATGATCATCTACTTTAGATAAGGCACTTTTTGGTTTGTAACCCCAGGCAGGCCCGGCATTCCATCCCGCCGCCCCCCAATGGTCATAATTGTGCCCCCATTGTTTGTCAACTACACAAACATATGGGTCTTTTGCATGAGGGATATCTCTATAGATATTCTGAATTTGTGATGTAGGGAATGGGCATTCTACGATGTCACAATAATCAAAGGTATAAGTAGCCACGTGGGTACATGATGAATTATACCAGAAGGTGTACCCACCAACATCTTTGGTGATGGCTACTTGCTGGGCCTTAATTAAACTAATTAAGGAGATGATGTACCAGAGGTACATGGTTGTGTGGTATCTGCTTCCTCTGGGGCAGGAGACTTCTTGCAGTGGGAAGCGTGGATCCAATGTGGCCTGCCGGCCAATTTGACGGAGGTTGCGGTGATCAGGAGAACTTGGAATGGACCGTCAAATCTTGGTTCCAGGGTATTTTTCCGCACAAATTTCTTGACCAGAACCCAATCTCCGGGAAGCAGGTTGTGGGTACCTGTATCCAAATCGGGATCTGGAATTGAAGAGAAAACTTGGGCATGTATTTTGTTTAAGGCACTTGCAAGTTCAGTTACATAGTCTACTAAAACATCAGATTGAAGCTGTAACTGTTGCGGATAATAACAACCTAGTCTGGGTGCTGTCCCAAATAGAATCTCATATGGGGATAATGAGTGCTTCCCTCTAGGTGTGTGACTAACGCTGAATAAAGCTATTGACAGGCTTTCTGGCCAGGGCATCTTTGTTTCTTGTGACATTTTTAGCATTCTGGCTTTTAGAGTACCGTTCATGCGTTCCACTTTACCACTGCTTTGTGGGTGGTAAGGGGTGTGAAAGGCTAGGGAGCAGTCCAAATTTCTTTAGTCACTGTTGCTGTAAAAGCTGGGCCCTGATCACTTTCAATGACTTCTGGAAGTCCAAATCTACATACAATATCTGTAAGTAGGCGTCTTGCGGTTGTTTTTGCAGTGATATTGGCCACTGGGTAGGCTTCTGGCCAACCTGAGAACATGTCCACTATTACTAGTGCATATTCATGAGGCCCACTCTTGGGCATTTGTATGTGGTCAATTTGAATTCTCTGGAATGGGTACATGGGTTTTGCCAGGTGTTTTGAAGGCACCTTGATTGGTTTTCCTGGATTGCATTTTGCACAAATGACACAGGCCCTACAGAAGCTGTTGATCAATGTTGTGATTCCAGGTGCTTCATAATACTTTTGTATGAGGGCGGCCATTAGGTCTTTTGACAGATGTGCAGGTCCATGTGCCCATTGGACAACTGCTGGATATAATTTTTTTGGAAGGCAGAATTTGAAGTTGTTGTAATATATTCCGTCCTTTAGGACAGCTCCTTTCTTCTTCCATTTCTGGATCTCTTCATGGGTAATTGCAGCTTGCTGTTCTCGCAAAATTCTTAGATCGGTAGGAAGGGTTTGCAAGGTAAAAATAGGAACTTCTTCTTCTTGTCCGGACACTTCTTCATCCACTTCCTGCAAATCTCTGGCTGCTTGCTTAGCAGCCTGGTCAGCCAAATGGTTGCCCTTTGCTTCATCTGTATCCAACTTCCCATGTGCCTTGACTTTCAAAACGGCCACTTCTTCAGGGAGTAGGAGGGCATCCATTAGCTCCTTGATTGCAGAGCTGTGTTTGACTGGTGTACCGGCAGTGGTAAGAAATCCTCTTTTCTTCCAAATGAGGCCGAAGTCATGTGCCACACCCAGAGCATATCTTGAATCTGTATAGATGTTGGCACGTTTTCCTTCGGAAATTTTGCATGCTGAAGTCAGGGCTTGTAATTCAGCTTCCTGTGCAGACATCGCAGGTGGTAAAGATGATGACTTGATAACTTCATCTGTTGTGGTTACGGCATATCCTGTATGGTATTTTCCTTCTTCATCAGCATACCTTGAACCGTCCACAAACAGGGTAAAATCAGGATCTGGTAATGGATTCTCATGCACAGTTGGTAAGTGTATTGTCTCCATTTTCATCTGTTCGAAACAGTCATGAGGTGTTTCTGGGTCATAATCATTCACTATGACCAGATCTTGAAATTCCTTTTCCAGGAAATGGCGTGGCCATGCTTCAAGAAGATCAGTTGTTGGGTATTTGGCAATACCATTTTCCTGTAGCTGTGATTCATCCATGGTGGCCCATAATTTTGCCATGGGCCCGAGATCATTCCATGATCTTGTTTTTAACTTGGTAACGGGGACATGTGGGATAGCAGTATCCCAATGACGGTACAGGTAATTGAGTTCTGGAGGTAGTTGGATCAGGACCATGCTATTGCCTTCAGAGTCACAATAGAAATCTTGAGCAGTGAGCTTCACTTCGATCCAGTGATAAAGCTCATCTTCATAGCAAGGCTCAGGAGTGATGTTTGGCTTGTACCACATGGTACAGAAGGCATAATCAGGGCCTTCACAGAGAGGTGTCTTTTCTTCATAAAATGTTAAATCAGGATGCATTCTCTTGATGCCCCCACAGAGAAGGTAGATGTAGGTTTCATCTATGATAAACCCATAGTAGATACCCCCCTCAGGGAGTGGAAGAAGAGTGGATGGATTAAGAACTTGACATCTTTGTATGGAAATGTTGTCAGGTAGAGGAAGATGACATTGTAGATGCAGGTGTCTGGCAGGAGACACGTGCTTGAGCTGGACTTGGTTGATAATGGCAGAGATGTCATGAGGGGCCAAAACAACCAGAGGGTGGCCGAGGACCAGGTCTGCAGTTCTTTCAATAAGTTCTCTTGCAGCAAAAACAGCCCTAAGGCAGGAAGGGGTCCCTCTGGCCACAATATCCAGCTGGCAGGAGAAATATCCAATAGGCTTTTGGCGGCCTCTTAAGTCATTAGTTTGGGTAAGGACTCCTGTAGCATGGCCTTGTCTCTCAGAGACAAATAATTTGAAGGGTTTGGTATAGTCTGGTAGGCCTAAAGCAGGAGCAGATGCAATGGCACGTTTTAGAGTGCGGAAATTGTCCAGAGCTTCATTGGTCAGGCAGAATGGGTCTGACTTGAGTGCATCATAGAGAGGTTGCATAAGCAGAGAGGCTTCTGGGATCCATGCCCTGCAGTAGGAAATAAGGCCTAAGAAGGCATGAAGAGATTTTGAAGTCCTTGGAGGTGGAATATCCAGAACTGCTCTGACTCGGTCCCGAGTGAGATGTCTGGTACCTTGAGATAGGCAATGACCAAGGAAAATTACTGAAGGTTGACAGAACTGCAGCTTGAGAAGTGAAGCTTTGCATCCTTGTTCTGCTAAATAGCAAAGGAGACTAATTGAACAGTCTTCAGTTGTGGGTATATCATCTCCACAGAGCAGTAAATCATCCACATACTGGAGCAAGACAACTTCCGGGTGGTCTGCTTGCCATGGGTCAAGGATGGAGCACATGGCTCTTGCAAACTGACTTGGAGAGTTTTGTGCCCCTTGGGGCATGACAGTCCAGGTATACTGTTGCATCTCATGGGTGAAAGCAAACAGGTATTGACAGGCTGGGTCCAGTGGGACACTGAAGAAAGCATTAGCCAGATCAATGACTGTGAAATATTTTGCAGATGGTGGGACTCCAGAGAGCAGAGTGTGAGGGTTTGGTACAAGAGGGGTGTCCAGGACAGTTGCTTCATTGACAGCACAGAGATCCTGAACCATTCTGTACTTCTCTGGCTCACCTTTTGGAGTTTTCTTCTTTACAGGAAATAATGGAGTATTACATTCTGATTTACATTTCACTAGAGCACCCTTCTCCAAGAGTGCTTTGATTTGAATTGAAATGGCTGCAGCCTGGGCTGGTTTTAGAGGATATTGTGGTTTTCTTGGTAACTTAGCTCCTGGAATAAGCTTTACCACCACAGGTGGGACATTTAGGTGACCTATGTCCTCTGGGCCTGAGGACCATAATTTAGCAGGCACCTTTGTTTTTAACACATCTGGAAAGTTGGACCTCTGTTCTGCTGCTTCCCCACGGGATTCTTCTAAATGCAGCATCAGAGGTAGGGAGCACAAGGCTGAGGTGTCTGATTCAGATAGAGGTGTAGACATTTCTACTTGTCCATCTGGAGTGAAGGTGATAGATGCCTGCAGGCGTGAGAGGACATCAGCGCCTAACAGGTTAATTGGGCATGTGGAGGATACCACAAAACGAGCAAGCAGGCTAGGGAAGTTGCCAACTCGTAGTGGAGTGGTTAAAGGACTGTGTCTTGGCTGGCCATCCACTCCAACACAAGAGACATCAATATTTGACAGAAAAGATGGGTCTGGCAGGTCTTGTTCTCGTAGAACACTTCGGGCTGCACCTGTGTCAACAAGAAATGTGGTTGGTTGGCCCTCAATGGGTAAGGTCACTGTAGCAAGTGGCCCCCCCTTATCCCCTGTAGACACTGCCATGACAGGGGTTACAGACACAGGCTTGCCAATTTCCTAATCATCAGGTTCCTCAACTATTGGAACCGTTGTTTCGGCCTTGGGGGCCGGGGCAGGTTTGGACGGCTTTCTTGGCTCTCTTTTAGGTTCTGGGCAATCACTTCTAAAATGTCCTTTAGCCTTGCAATTAAAACAAGTAGCATCCTCTGGTTTAGTGCCCCTGGGGACAGGGGTGGTGCGGGACACCATGAGAGGAGCTGAACTGGGCCTTTTGGGGGTCTGGGCAGATTCCAGGCCTCTAGCAAACAAGAGTAAAGTATCCAGAGGGATAACCTTATATTCAGGGCGTGCAGCAATGATTCCCTTGCGTATGGAGTCTTTAACACCTTGGACAAACGCACCTGACAGCATTTGTGAATGAATCTTGTCAGTAAGATCAAATCCCAAATCTGTAAACATTTGATATAGTCTTGCATGAAACCTTTCCACTGATTCTCCTTTATCTTGTATAACATCAGTGAGGCCAGCAGCCTGATCTGCAAGTTTGTCCTTAGCCCAGTCTTTCAATTGGTTGCAAAAAGTTACTCCGGAGGGGTAATCAACATCACTTACAAGCAGATCTGTACTGAGGTGGCGGGCCATGCTGGGCCAATATGCATCCCCGGCCTTAATAGCACAAATGCTTAGTAAATCACGCCATGCTGCGGAATAAGTCTTTTGAATCTGAACTATCCCTCGGTAAAAAGGCATAGGCTGCTTTTCAGGGTCAGGGAGTGATTTAATTAAAGCACTAGCTTGGGTGGGGTTAAAGGCAACATATTTAGGAGGGGCCCGTTCTCCTCGACCCTTGTGTCCAAAAGGATCATCGATGGAACGGTGGGCTGAGGCTCCCGCAGCCTCCAATGAGTCCTGGGATACCCTGTCATCCTCTTCCTCCTCTATTTTTACGATCTGGGCCCTTCTACGTGAGGGGACCACCTGAGGTGACAGAACCGGGGGATGGGAGGGAGTCCCAGATGCGGGAGTCGTTAGTGGGTCATAATCTTGGGATAAGTAGTCACCTGGAAGTACCGGCATCAGGGGTGCTGAATGACTGGGGGCCGCCATATTGGGGGCGTGAAAGGAAGCTGCATTGGGGTTAAGGGAAGAAGTGGCGGCCATGTTGGATGTGGGCACATCCGGGGCAGACTGTGTCGGACTGGGCATGACCGGAACCTGGGGAGTGGCTTGGGGAAGGGGGTATGGATAATTTGGATAGGGCAGGGACATGGGGTATGGGAAAGGGTATGGCCAGGTCATCTGGGTGGGGACCGGGGCGGAACCTGGGGAGGGCAGGAGAGTTGGGTAGGGATTAGGGAAGGAGGTGGGAACTTGGGCCGTGGTAGGGGCGGGTAAGGGAGAGGACGGAGAGGGATTAGTAGAGGTGGGTGTAGAGGGAGGAGCCGGAGCGGGTGTAGTAGGATTGGCAGCAGCAAGGGAGGAGGGGTTAGTTAGTTGGGCGGACGCAGATGGGAGGGTAGGATTATCAACGGAGAGATAGTGTAGAGAAGAAATGGCAGATGAAATATTAGGATTAGGTACAGAAGGTAGTGTAGGGATGAGGATGATGGGAATGTTAGGGATGGAGAAGGGGAAAAGAAAGATCCATCAGAATTCAGGACCGGGCAAACAGGGGAGGTGACGGGATGGGCGCTGGGAGGATTGGGAGTGGGGAACATAGTCAGCTGGCTATCGCCTATTGCTGACTGAACCTTGGGGATAGACATCCCCTGGGAGCCATTTTGGGGCGCTGGCTGAGGGAATACCCCAGCAACACAGTTATTATGATACACAAACAATTTCACACCTTTGTGATTTATTTCTTCCTCAACCCAACCTTCCTGCTGAATAGCCTTCGCTACTCTATACCACGCTTCAGCAGTCTTTAATAAATCGTTATCTGTAAGCTTGCCTTTCTTCTCTGTCAGTAATCTACGCCAGCTTTCTGGCTGCAATCTACCACATGAAGGCACAGCAATTTTACACACTTTAGCAATCTTTTCAACACCTTTAACCATCTCCTCTCCCTCTCTGTCTTCAACTAAATCACATGCGAGCCAGCCCTTACTGGGCTTAATCAATTCCTGCCCCATATTCCCCTTCCCCCTATACAGGCGTCCCAGATATAGGGAAAGAAAAGAAAAATGAACCAGAACGTCTGCAATGCTCGACTGCCACTCAAGAAGGGTGGGTCCCCCTCAAGTGCGTCTTCCCAAAACGTAGACTAGTCACTGAATCCGCCTACCCGGGGTGGTAGACACGGATTGGAGCGAGGTGAGAAGTGTGTGACCAATCACTTCTCTATCAAGAGAAATAGGAGTGGATAGAGTAATAATACAGGAAGTGTAGGAAAGGTGAAAAGTAAGGAGAAATTTTAGAGACAGACACAGGAGTTTGAATGACTCCTAATTAAACAAACAAAACAATAATACAATTGAAATACAGTGCATGCATCACAGTTCAAATGAAATCAACAGTAATCCCTTTCCTTTACTCGTGTGACCAAGGTCACCTCCCTCAATCTCGTAGTGTCCCCGCTCGGAGAATGACTTCCTCAAGTCTCACTACCAGTGGCCACAGGAAACAGCAACCATCTCCGACCCGAATCCTGCATAGCCTCCCTCGTTACAGCAGTCCACTAACAGTGGCCACCTCTATCCTCACTCCCGTAGCGCCCCTATGAACCCACTCATAAGTCTCACTACCACGTGGTGCTGGAGACAAGCAATGCCCAAAAAGGGGAAACAAATAAACACTCAACCCGGGCACTTAACTAAAACAGGCCAATTCAAACACACCCAGGCAACAGATAGACTAAATGCAGGTAAACAAGTGAGTAACGAGACACCGGGCAAGATATTACCTGTCTTTGATGTCCTCCCGGGAAGCAGTCACAGACACGTGGACGGGTCAATCAAAGGGGCCGGAACATACCGGTGGCTCTGCAGAAGTCTCTACCGTGTACTTGGAGGTGATCAGTCTCCCTTCCTTCCCCCCGGATTCCTCCGTCCAACAGCGTCTTCCTTAGGGCGGCTCACCGGCCAGACATAGCCTGATGCCCCACGTTGGGCGCCAAATTGTTATAGTGTAATTTAGAAATAAACAAAGATGTTTAAATGTCTATCTGTTCCTGTCCAAATTAGAGGAAATTAAATTGCGTATATACGCTGAAGTAATTCAGACTGACACACGGAGTTCAGGTTAAAATAACTTCGAGGAAATTTATTGGCAAGTGAAGCAAGAGCGGGCTCGCAGGCCCTTTTAAGAGGCATTTTGCATCATCATTGATTATCAAGATATCAGTAAATAAACATCATTAATTGGATTAATTGTTAAGTGTCTGTGTTAGTGTCCACCTATCAATATAATGAATTGGCTCAAAAACTAAGTGGTTAGCTAAGTGTCCACCCACCAATAGGTGGTATTGTTCTGGACACGGGTGGGGACAGAGGGCTCAAGCGCCATCTTCCCTAGCATGAGGTTTACTCGGTGGAAAGGGGGGCTTGAGCGTCATTTTACACAGTCAGTGATGTCAGGTCTTGTGGTCAGGTGCAAGGTTCTCTTATGAATAGAACATTTCATTAGTACAGTGTTTTCATGGCCTTCAAATTATACTATGTTGCAAGTTAAAGGAAATTCAGCAATTCCTGGGTTAGTCATGTCTTTATAGAAAATACAGTCTCTGTTCATTGTATTAAATGTGCTGGGAAACTCTGTCATGTAATGTAATTTGAAATGGATTAAAATGGAGGATCTGTCAGGTAATGAAGGACAAAATGGAGGGTTTGTCACAGTGTGAGGTTAAAATGGAGTTAGTACAATAATTCAATACAAGTTCAATAAAGATTTTTTAATAATTCTACATCAGTACTGGTCTGATTGGATCAATAAGTTATGCATTGCCTCAATGGTTTGACAGTCTATGTATTTTTGACATCCAAAAATCCCCAAATCCTGGGTCTGTAAGACATGTAGGTAGAACGTTTATGTAGAAAGTTTGCACCTAGTATTTTCAGTTTCTGTGGACATTTCTTCAGGAAGACTTGAAATGTTTCTGCCTCTTTAAATACCACTTGGGTAATAGCAAACAATGCATCTGCTTTAATTGTGTTAAAAATAAACAATTCACAACAGACATAAAAACTAAATGAACAAGAAATAGATTTTTTTTTTTTATAAATGAAATCTATTTTTCCTTTGCGCACATAAATATGTCCAGCATTTAATTTTTTTTATTAGCATGTATTTTCTCTGTGGAGCTTTAAGAAGTTTACTAGTATCAACTCACAATTTTATTAAGCTAGAATAATGTATTTGTATAACGGTAACTTTATTGAAATATTCTTGAGTGCTTCAATATATCAGATCCACTGCTATTGTAATCTTATTTTGTAATGTTCAAATGAAAACAGATGACGGATTTCCCACTGCAAAACAAATTCTGCCTAGATTTATAGATACATAAAAAACTCAAGTTAATTAACCTTTCTGTACTTTTTTTTCTCAAACACATCTTTAAAGTTTCACTTTTTATGAACCAGATCCCAACTTTTTTTAAACACTGAACAAAATTATAAACGCAACACTTTTGTTTTTGCCCCTGTTTTTCATGAGCTGAACTCAAAGATCTAAGACTTTTTCTATGTAAACAAAAGGCCTGTGCCTCTCAAATATTGTTCACAAATCTGTCTAAATCTGTTAGTGAGCACTTCTCCTTTGCCGAGATAATCCTTACACCTCACAGGTGTGGCATATCAAGATGCTGATTAGACAGCATGATTATTGCAAAAGTGTGCCTCAGTCTGTAAGGTTTCATGGACCAATTGGAAGAGTGGTGGGAGGTTGTATAAGCTACCCAGGACCTACTATGGGGACTAGGACTAAGAGGGGAACGGCGGCGGAGAAGGTAAGAGGTATATATCTGCCCACTGTTCTTAATGTTATTTCTGTTCATGTTTCAATCTTTTTTGCTTGATATAACAATGTTCTACCTACTCTACCTACCTCATACTCTACATCCATACACTCTCACACACACACACACACTCATTCGTACACATGCCACCCTCCGCCACTGCCATACACGCTTAGGCTTGGCACAGGTACCAAGGGGCGACACCCCCACACACATCTGACCGCAGACGACGACAGACGAGTTACCCAGACATTTTCTTAATCCTACAAAGACCTATATAGGACACACGAGCAACTACACACCACAATAACATGCACGCCTCCCCGGGGCTGCGCCATCGACCCGGATCCTTGCCCCGCGCGGGCGCACCCCATGCGGACGGACACACCTCATTGCAGGTGGGACCATGGCGTACCACCGCACTCCCATGTCCGTCATGACACTCAATTGCAGAGGCTTGAATATACCGGAACGCCGTACTCACCTACTGAGGGTGCTGCGACAAACACATATCGATAGCAATGCTACAAGAGACTCATTTTAGGGAAGGCACAGCTCCCAAACTCCGTAACACCTACTACCCTATAAGTTACTGCAACAATCACCCGTTGGCTCGTCGGGCAGGAGTTGCGATACTGATTGCCGCTGACATAGGATTCCAGGAACTGGACAGAATGGTTGACGAACATGGACGTTTCCTCTTCCTAAAAGGGGTGATAGCCGATAGAGTGTACACTCTTGCATCCATTTATGTACCCAATTCAAAACAAGCACAATTTCTAAGGGGCACACTACGCAAACTACACAGATTCTCGGAGGGAGAACTGATTGTGGGAGGGGACTTTAACCCCTTAAGGACAGAACTTCTGGAATAAAAGGGAATCATGACATGTCACACATGTCATGTGTCCTTAAGGGGTTAAAGCCCCATTGGACCCACTTATAGACTCGTCCACTGGCCATAGCAGCCTCCCACAAACCCACATTAGATCCATACGCAAACCACTAGGGGAGCTGGCACTGGTTGACTGCTGGAGGACGATCCATCCCACCAGCAGGGACTACACACACTATTCAGTAATACATGATCGATACTCCCGGATTGACTATGTGCTAATTAGACAAGAAGGACTATCCCGATTGAGAACGGCATCTATAGAACGTGTGGACGGACCATGGCTCGGTCCAGATAGAACTGGAATCCCCGTTGTTTAAACCTGCAACTTGGACATGGCACCTGAACGAATCCCTGCTCCAAGACCTTGCTGTGAGGAGTGAGGTCTCCCAAGCACTGGAACACTACTTTGAGGAAAACAGGACGGATGAAATGTCCCCGGTGTCCGTGTGGGAAGCCCACAAGAGTGTCATATGCGGCACTCTTATTGGT